>NC_134472.1:15538444-15608444 GCF_964194025.1 Convolutriloba macropyga | reverse complement strand
GAAGGAACAGCTGCCTGAATTGCTTCATTTCATCCAAAAAAGATTTGATCGAGAAGAAACACATCCAAATTGAATTTGTAGTGGCACATTTTTGACTATTCTTTAATTTTATGCTCAAGAAGTTTATACCGGGAAATGTTGATCTATTCGGTTCCCCTACCTTTGTGCCTTTGTTTTTTTCTTTTTTCTAACCCCCCCCCCCCCCCGGACGACTGCGTATATTTCGAGGGGCGAAACAGAATGTATTCAGATATTTCATGAAATTTGTGTTCAGAGAAGTTGGACAGATGGAACACTACCAGTACATCTGGGAATCGACATGCGTGCGTGGAAGTTTGATCAATACATTGAACTGCAGCCATCAGTTATGGATCAGATCTGGTATCCAAAAATATACTTCCACCCTCTGGAATCGGTTGAGGAGTCGAGAGAGAACAGCAAAGTCTTCATGTCTTCCATCGGACACATTAAGACGGACGTGGTCGGGAGATATACCTTCTCGTGTCCTATGGATCTTACCTTTTTCCCTTTTGACCAGCAAGCATGCTTGGTAAGATATTGGAACACAAGGTTGAGGCTCCACAACTAAGGGACCTCTGATCAGACCATTTTGGGTTGTGTGAGGGATGGGGGTAATGTGCGACCCGACAAACATGGTCGCACATGCGCTATGGGCACCAAAACAGCTGGACAATGAACGTATAAGGTTATGGTCAGGTGACTGGGTATGGGAGAAAATGAGATAACTAGAGGTCTCTGTGTTCTTGAGTCTCAATCCCGGGAGTTTTAGTTCATTTATATCATTTGATCTTTAGATCATTTTCGTTCTCCATCGCTTTCAGTCTTGATGCAATCTTGACAGGCGTTAAAAACTCTTAACCGGTTGAACTGCAAGTCAAGAACCAAACTGACCCAGGGTAAATGCAAATTTACTTGCATATATCAGTACTGTGCACGTCTAAAAACAAGTCTGCAAGTCTGGCAGGTCTTTGCCAAGACTTGGACTACACTTGAAAGTTGATTCCCAAGTCAAAATCAAATTTTGAAAAACATTTCTGGAAGGAATAGCTATAGCTACTATTCCTTCAGGTCTCGTCGAAGACTAAAACTTTTTTCAGTGCATCAGGATATCCCTACTTTGGCAATATCAGTAGTTATATGTAAGCAGAGCTGGTGGGGGGGGGGGTAAAAGGATGTACCTATGTATTAACATTAGGTATAGCCTATTTTCGTCCGATTTCCAAAGATGTACCTAAAAAGAGAGTGAGAACAATAGACCTGTCATCTTATCGCAATTACCCAGGGGTAATTATCTTAATTACCCCCAGGGAAATGCATCCAGTTTTCCGCTCTAATGCACTGCTGATAATCTTATCTACTTATTAAAATATATCTGCAGAACTTTTACTTTCAAACTTTTCATTTACGCATAATTTTTTCAATTATCATTTTTTTTTAATTTTTCGATTATTAATGAAGTTATGTTTTCAATAATTTCAAATTATTGGAAGTTTTTCACAAAAACTTCTTGAAAGCTTTTTTTTGAAAATTCCAATTTTTCAATTTTTTTTACTCATGATGTGAAAGCATGCAAGAAACGAATTTTTTGGTATTTTATTTTGGTTGTTTCTGGTTCTTTTCGCGGTAGTTTCAATTTCAAAAATCCGAAACTGTTAAAAAACTTTCATATAAAGTTGATCTAATAATCGATTAAAGTTTTTCTTAACGCTGATTTCAATGAAAAATACTAAAGCACAGAAAAGTATCACTGAAAATTTTTTGTTTTTTTGTAGATTCAGAGTCTGAAACCTCAAAACTACAAAAAATTTTCTTCGAGAATGGTATGCTATATCAACTCTCTATATGTTGTTTTTAAACAGAGCATTTGATAGTGATTTCTTTGACTCTAAGAAGTTACAATTTTTGGAATTTCGCGAAGTTTAAGCTTCTGAAACCTGAAACCTCAAACTATTTTATATTGGAATTGTGTGTTAAAGTACATCTTTATAGCGTAATTTTTAACGCTGAATTCAATGGATACAGTTTAAAAATCATGAAAAGAGGACAAGTTTTATTTTCCGAAGTTTTAGATTCTGAAACCTGAAACCTCAATTTTTTTTGGAATTGTGTGTTACAGTACATTTTTAAATTGTAATTTTTAACGCAGAATGCAGTGGGCATAATTTATAAGTCATGATAAGAGGACAAGTTTATATTTTTTTTGGAAGTTTTAGATTCTGAAACCTTAAACATAATAAAAATTTGTCCAAAAATAGCCATTTCTTGCCAAAAATACCCATTTATTGGAAAAAAAACCCAATTATTGCCAAAAAATACCCAATTATTGCCGAAAAACCCAATTCTTGGCAAAAAAATCCCCAATTCGTGAAAAACAAACACTCCACTAATGTGAAAAGTTTCCAACTATTGCCAGCAGAGCCCAGGGCTTGGTGGAAAACACCCAATTCTTGACTCAAGATATCCAATTATTGTCAAAAATAACCCAAATGTTTCCAAAAATATCAATTTGTTGCCAACAAAAGACAATTCTAGCCCAAAAATATTTGTTTCTAGTCCAAAATTACGCAATTCATAACAAAATACCCAATTATTACCAAAATATACCACATTTTTGCCAAAAACACCTAATTCCTGCGGAAAGGAACCCAGTTCTAGGAAAAATATCCCAATACTTGCCACACAAAGAGATACAAATCTCGCCAGAAATACCCGTCTTTACCACAAAGTAGCAAAATCTTGTAAACAAAAACGCAAATTGTAACCAAAATAACAAAATTTTATCAAATATTTATCTAAAATATATCAAAAATTAGACAACCTTGCATCATCTGTATTTCTCTAAGTTCTTACTAACAATCCAATTCTTTAGTGACCTTAAAAACATCAACTCTAGAGATCATCTTTTGTAAAAACGAATCTTCTCAGGTGACCGATATAATCTAAATGAGCACAAATTTATCACGAACTAATTGCTATTGTACAGAATTAATCGTTAAATGCTTGTTTTCAATCATTGTAATTTAACAATTACGTCCTATTATCTTTTCAATTACGAACAATTAGGTGATCTCAATTTTTGTGAGAGGGTCAATGAATTCTTTGGAACAAAATTTATTCCAGCTACCTCATATGATTGCTACAATCAGGGACACCTAGGTATTGTATGGGGTCACTGAATTCATGTGAACAAGAAATAATCCTTCCTACTTACAATATTATTCATACTTTATCGAAGCATACACAGGTCACGCGATCGAAATCAAGGTTTTAATCATAATTTTGCAGTAATTACGTCACCATTGCGTCATAATGATGTCATTTTTATTGTGGTATACAAACTTTATCGAAGCATACACATCTCACGCGATCAAAATCAAGGTCTTAATCATAATATTGCAGTAATTACGTCACTATTGCGTCAAAATGTTGTCATTTTTATTGTAGTATACAAACAAAAATTTAACTCATTGTGCTTATCTTCCTTCTCTTCAACAACACAGCTATAGTTAGCTTTTTCATTCTTTTTTGGAGACAATTTGAAACTCGTTGTCCTACAAACCTGAGTTGTCAGTTATAAATCTTTCAGTGGAGATTGTTCATCTCTATTACATCTTCCTATTTCCAATTCCAGGTAAGTCACCTCTGTTATAAAATATGAAAGCAGACCAAAAGAAACGAATAAAGGGCTATTTTATTCATCGTTCTCATTCGCGAATAGCATAATAATTCTCCAGAGAGATAGATTTTGGAATATCTGTAACTTCAGTTCTCTTAGGAGTTCAACCGTCTTCACCAAAAAAGCCTGGTATAATGAATATGAAATCTGAGAAACTGACCGAAAATCTTAAGGCCCACTTCTTCTTCCCCGATTTCAATGATGATGTAGCAATTATAAAGGAGAGGAAGACGTGCTTCGGTTGGGTAGCTGTTCCTCCATTCTCAATAACGAGGCAGCTTCTGGTCTTCATTATTGCAATCGAGAATTTGCCTGAAGTCTCTGTTCCATACAAAGAGACAACTAAAGACTTCTACGAGAACCACATCGAAAACACAACTTTACAAGTCTCAGACAGCATGGAACTGAGCAGATCAGTCCGTGCACAATTCTGTGATTATGAGTTGTCCTATAGACCAATGTATGAAATCAATTGGGATTTTTTGAGGATGAGAGAGAACTTAATTTTCTCTGGTGTGTGTCTGACGAGTATGACAAATTGCAGGAGCAGAAACCTGATCGGGATTGTGACGAGTGGGAAGATGGGTCATTGACAGAGGGTATTATCGCAAGTAGAGAAGAAGAAAACCTATTTAACCCCAAGTTAGACAACAAAAAATTTGACAAGGCAGTCCCCTTTTTATGTTTTTCTACCGAAACTGGACAAGATACAATGAAAGAAGTACAAGGAGCATCGACTGTTGAAATTAATTCATTCAAGTCTGCCAGAACCATCCTTAGTACTCTAGTCAATGATTATACAGATTACCAAGATCATATTTTATCTAATGACGCAAGTGAAAAAATCTCTGAAAAAACTTCCATCAAATCTGAGCAACCAGCGTCTTGTACAAAAAAGACTGTCAAGAGAAGGGCTCCTGCTGTCAATAAGAGAGAGAGAGGGATGTGAAAATCCAGATGGTGATGAAAACGAAGACAAAATGTGTCCTCCATCTTGCCAATTGAGACGAGCTACTGAGGTGTATAGTAACTAAACTAGCAGGTTGAGAAGATATTTCTTTGACTGATCATTTGTTTATATTTCCGGTATAATTTTAGATCTAAAACCGGTATTTCCTGAGGTGACTAATTGACTGGTTAATTGTAATATTCTGTTTTTACGCTCATAAAAATTTGAATTTCATGTATGTTTTTGAATTGATACTTTGATACTATAATTTAATTGAGTTTTAAAAATTCATTTTCGAAATCAACTTTTATTTAGAGTTAATTTTTGAATTAAACTGTAAGTCAAAAAAGGCTTGTTTTGGAATATCTGTTTTTTTTTCAAAAGTGGCGGTTAACGTCGAAAAAGACTTCTTTTTTTAATATCTGTTTTTTCAAAAACGAGGAATTTTTTGGCTTCTGCAATACACTCCCGGCAGCTGATACTGGATGATAAAAAGCGATTGCAGTGATAATTTTGCAGCAAACTCCAGTAGCAATTTTCCCCACGAGCATGTTGCAATAAGCGTGCTGCCTTTGATAATAGAATACCTGGTCTTTTTAAAAGATTTTTGGCAAAGAATTATTAGATATAGATACCCATACAAATCGTTAAGTATAGAATTTACAATGTTTTTCAAAAAACTTGAAAACCTTTTGCATAATTTTTTACTGCTGTGAAAAAAAGATTTCTTTTACTATCTCATTTTTTTTAAGAGAAGTCGTTTTTTTACAGAAACTTTTTATTTTTCGTTTTTCCGTTTGTCAATTGTTGGAGCCTTTTGATGTGAAGTTTTGATTTGAATTATTTTTTTTGGAATGAACATCTTTTTTACAAAAAAAATTTTTTTCTGAAAATTGCCGTTTTTACATAATGTTTTCAACAAAAAATGTAAATCTTGATGTTTTTTTATTTTTCTGTTTGGCCAGTTTTCAGGTTTTGAAGTTTGTTTCATGTAATATTTTCAATTTAATTATTTTTTTAAAAAGAGAATTTTTTTCTAGAATAGTTTTTCTTTCAAAAATGTCGTTTTTTTACATAAGGTTTTTAACAAAAAATGCAACTTGTGTTGTTTTTTTCTTTTTCTATTTTTCCATTTTTTTCAGTTTTTGAATTTTTATGTAAATTTTTAAATTTAATTAATTTTTTTTTAAAAAAACAAGTTTTACTAGAATACTTTTTCTTTCAAAATTGCCGTTTTTTACATAAGCTTTTTAACAAAAAATGCAACTTGAGTTGTTTTTTTTCTAATTCTGTTTTTGAATTTTTTTGCATAAAATTTTTAATTTAATTATTTTTTTAAAAAGAGAATTTTTTTCTAGAATAGTTTTTCTTTCAAAAATGTCGTTTTTTACATAAGGTTTTAAACAAAAAATGCAACTTGTGTTGTTTTTTTCTTTTTTTATTTTTCCATTTTTTCGGTTTTTGAAATTTTATGTAAATTTTTAAATTTAATTAATTTTTTTTTAAAAAAACAAGTTTTACTAGAATAATTTTTCTTTCAAAAATGCCGTTTTTTACATAAGGTTTTTAACAAAAAACGCAACTTGAGTTGTTTTTTTTTCTAATTCTGTTTTTGAAGTTTTTTGTATAAAATTTTTAATTTGATTAATTTTTTTTTGGAAAATAAATTTTTTATTAGAATAATTTTTCTTTCAAAAATGCCGTTTTTTACATAAGGTTTTTAACAAAAAATGCAACTTGTGTTGTTTTTTTTCTAATTCTGTTTTTGAAGTTTTTTGTATAAAATTTTTAATTTAAATAATTTTTTTGATAATAAATGTTTTACTATAATAATTTTTCTTTCAAAAATGCCGTTTTTTACATAAGGTTTTTAACAAAAAATGCAATTTTTGTTGTTTTGTATTTTTTTTCAGTTTTTTTCATGTAAAGTTTTCAATTTATTTATTTTTTTTAAAGAAGAATTTTTTTCTAGAATAGTTTTTCTTTCAAAAATGTCGTTTTTACATAAGGTTTTAAACAAAAAATGCAACTTGTGTTGTTTTTTGTCTTTTTCTATTTTTCCTTTTTTCAGTTTTTGAAATTCTATGTAAATTTTTAAAATAAATTAAATTTTTTTTTAAAAAAATTTTAGTAGAATAATTTTTCTTTCAAAAATGCCGTTTTTTTACATAAGGTTTTTAACAAAAAATGCAACTTGTGTTGTTTTTTTTCTAATTCTGTTTTTGGAGTTTTTTGTATAAAACTTATAATCTAATTAATTTTTTTTTGAAAATAAATGTTTTACTAGAATAATTTTCTTTCAAAAATGCCGTTTTTTACATAAGGTTATTAACAAAAAATGCAATTTTTGTTGTTTCGTATTTTTTATTTTTCAGGTTTTTTCATGCAAAGTTTTCAATTTAATTATTTTTTTTAACAGAAGAATTTTTTTCTTGAATAGTTTTTCTTTCAAAAATGTCGTTTTTTACGTAAGGTTTTAAACAAAAAAATGCAGCTAGTGTTGTTTTTTCTTTTTCTATTTTTCCTTCTTTTTCAGTTTTTGGAGCCTTTTGATATGAAGTTTTGATTTGAATTATTTTTTTTGGAATGAACATCTTTTTTACAAAAAAAATTTTTTTCTGAAAATTGCCGTTTTTACATAATGTTTTCAACAAAAAATGTAAATCTTGATGTTTTTTTATTTTTCTGTTTGGCCAGTTTTCAGGTTTTGAAGTTTGTTTCATGTAATATTTTCAATTTAATTATTTTTTTAAAAAGAGAATTTTTTTCTAGAATAGTTTTTCTTTCAAAAATGTCGTTTTTTACATAAGGTTTTTAACAAAAAATGCAACTTGTGTTGTTTTTTTCTTTTTCTATTTTTCCATTTTTTTCAGTTTTTGAATTTTTATGTAAATTTTTAAATTTAATTAATTTTTTTTTTAAAAAAACAAGTTTTACTAGAAAACTTTTTCTTTCAAAATTGCCGTTTTTTACATAAGCTTTTTAACAAAAATTGCAACTTGAGTTGTTTTTTTTCTAATTCTGTTTTTGAATTTTTTTGCATAAAATTTTTAATTTAATTATTTTTTTAAAAAGAGAATTTTTTTCTAGAATAGTTTTTCTTTCAAAAATGTCGTTTTTTACATAAGGTTTTAAACAAAAAATGCAACTTGTGTTGTTTTTTTTCTTTTTTTATTTTTCCATTTTTTCGGTTTTTGAAATTTTATGTAAATTTTTAAATTTAATTAATTTTTTTTTTAAAAAAACAAGTTTTACTAGAATAATTTTTCTTTCAAAAATGCCGTTTTTTACATAAGGTTTTTAACAAAAAACGCAACTTGAGTTGTTTTTTCTTCTAATTCTGTTTTTGAAGTTTTTTGTATAAAATTTTTAATTTGATTAATTTTTTTTTTGAAAATAAATTTTTTATTAGAATAATTTTTCTTTCAAAAATGCCGTTTTTTACATAAGGTTTTTAACAAAAAATGCAACTTGTGTTGTTTTTTTTTCTAATTCTGTTTTTGAAGTTTTTTGTATAAAATTTTTAATTTAAATAATTTTTTTGATAATAAATGTTTTACTATAATAATTTTTCTTTCAAAAATGCCGTTTTTTACATAAGGTTTTTAACAAAAAATGCAATTTTTGTTGTTTTGTATTTTTTTTCAGTTTTTTTCATGTAAAGTTTTCAATTTATTTATTTTTTTTAAAGAAGAATTTTTTTCTAGAATAGTTTTTCTTTCAAAAATGTCGTTTTTACATAAGGTTTTAAACAAAAAATGCAACTTGTGTTGTTTTTTGTCTTTTTCTATTTTTCCTTTTTTTCAGTTTTTGAAATTCTATGTAAATTTTTAAATTAAATTAAATTTTTTTTTAAAAAAAATTTTAGTAGAATAATTTTTCTTTCAAAAATGCCGTTTTTTTACATAAGGTTTTTAACAAAAAATGCAACTTGTGTTGTTTTTTTTCTAATTCTGTTTTTGGAGTTTTTTGTATAAAACTTATAATCTAATTAATTTTTTTTTGAAAATAAATGTTTTACTAGAACAACTTTCTTTCAAAAATGCCGTTTTTTACATAAGGTTATTAACAAAAAATGCAATTTTTGTTGTTTCGTATTTTTTATTTGTCAGGTTTTTTCATGTAAAGTTTTCAATTTAATTATTTTTTTTCTTGAATAGTTGAACAGAAGAATTTTTTTCTTGAATAGTTTTTCTTTCAAAAATGTCGTTTTTTACGTAAGGTTTTAAACAAAAAAATGCAGCTAGTGTTGTTTTTTCTTTTTCTATTTTTCCTTCTTTTTCAGTTTTTGAACTTTTCTATGTAAATTTTTAATTTTAATTAATTTTTTTTGAAAAAACATGTTTTACTAGAATAATTTTTCTTTCAAAAAAGCCGGTTTTTACATAAGGTTTTAAACAAAAAATGCAACTTGTGTTGTTTTTCATTTTTCTGTTTTTCCTTTTTGAAGTTTTTTGAGCAAAATTTTCAAGTTAATTATTTTTTTTGAAAATAAATGTTTTACTAGAATAATTTTATCTTTCAAAAATGCCGTTTCTTACCTAAGGTTTGTAACAAAAAATGCAATTTTGGTTGTTTTTTTTTACTATTTTTCAGTTTTTAAATTTTTTAATGTAAAATTTTTAATTGAATTATTTTTTCAAAAAAAAAAATTGTTTTTTGTAAAATATTTATTTTTTCAAAAATGCCGTTTTTTACATAATGTTTTTTTACAAAAAATAAAAAAGTTGATGTTTTTTATATTTCTGTTACTTCATTTTTTTCAGCTTTTGAAGTTTTTTTCATGTAAAACTTTAAATTTAATTATTTACTTTAAAAAAATAATGTTCTTCTAAAATGTTTTTTCTTTCGAAAATGTCGTTTTTTACATAAGGTTTTAAACAAGAAATGCAATTTTGTTGTTTTTGAATTTTCAATTTTTCTTTTTTTTAAGTTTTTGAAGTTTTTTCTTGTAAAGTTTTTAATTGAATTACTTTTTTTGAAAAAATATTGTTATACTAAAACATTTTTTTTCATATGTCGTTTTTTACATAAAAGTTTCGACAAAAAATGTAATTTTCGATGTTTTTCTTATTCTGTATTTCCATTTTTCTGTTCTTGAAGTTTTTTGCAATTTTTTTAGCAAAGTTGAAAATTGTAAAAATCAATTTATCACAATTATTACAAAAATCAATTATCTAATACAATTTTTTATTACAAATTATTACACTTATTGACAAAATCTGCGGAAATCTATAACGAATCAAGCTTTTGATGACAAATTTAATTCTTTTATTTTTTCATTTTAAACAATCGCATTTTTTTAACATCATATTCTTCTTAAGAAATTCCGATTTACTCATCGTCTCATGACAAACATACTTCAGAGTAAACCCCGGGGTACCGTTGTCGCCTGGTGACAATTACTGACTTCAAGCATCCCTAGCGTGCATCTCTGGATGTTGTTCGGAAATAAAAGATCGTTTGGCGCGCAGAGCGCGCCTCGCGGCAGAGCCGCAATCAACGATCTTTTATTTCCGAACAACATCCAGAGATGCACGCTAGGGATGCTTGAAGTCAGTAATTGTCACCAGGTGACAACGGTACCCCGGGGTTTACTCTGAAGTATGTTTGTTATGAGACGATGATTAAATCGGAATTTCTTAAGAAAAATATGATGTTAATAAAAATGCAATTGTTTAAAATGAAAAAAATAAAAGAAATAAGTTTGTCATCAAAAGCTTGATTCGTTATAGATTTCCGCAGATTTTATCAATAAGTGTAATAATTGGTAATAAATAATTGTAATAGATGATTGATTTTTGTAATAATTGTAATAATTTGATTTTTACAATTTTCAATTTCGCTAAAGAAAATTGCAAAAAACTTCAATAGCTGAAAAATGGAAATACAGAATAAGAAAAACATCAAAAATTAATTTTTTTGTTGAAAATTTTTGTAAAAAACGACATATGAAAAAAAATGTTTTAGTATAACAATATTTTTTCAAAAAAAGTAATTTAATTAAAAACTTTACAAGAAAAAACTTCAAAAACTTTAAAAAAAGAAAAATAGAAAAAAACAACAAAATTGTATTTCTTGTTTAAAACCTTATGTAAAAAACGGCATTTTTGAAAGAAAAAATATTTTAGAAGAACATTATTTTTTTAAAGTAAATAATTAAAGGTAAAATTTTACATGAAAAAAACTTCAAAAACTGAAAAATGGAGTAACAGAAATATAAAAAACATCAACTTTTACCTTTTTTGTAAAAAATTATCATGTAAAAAACGGCATTTTTGAAAAGAGAAATGTTTAAGTAAAACAAATTTTTTTTGAAAAAATAATTCAATTAATAATTTTACATTAAAAAATTCAAAAACTGAAAAATAGAAAAAAAACAACAAAAATTGCATTTTTTGTTAAAAATTTTATGTAGGAAACGGCATTTTTGAAAGAAAAATTATTCTAGTAAAACTCGTTTTTTCAAAAAAAGTTAATTAAATTTAAAAATATACATAAAAAAGTTCAAAAACTGAAAAAAAAGGAAAAATAGAAAAAGAAAAAACAACACAAGTTGCATTTTTTTGTTTAAAACCTTATGTAAAAAACGGCATTTTTGAAAGAAAAACTATTCTAGAAAAAAATTCTTCTTTTAAAAAAAATAATTAAATTGAAAACTTTACATGAAAAAAACTGAAATATAAAAAATACAAAACAACAAAAATTGCATTTCTTGTTTAAAACCTTATGTAAAAAACGACATTTTCGAAAGAAAAAATATTTTAGGAGAACTTTATTTTCTTAAAGTAAATAATTAAATTTAAAATTTTACATGAAAAAAACTTCAAAAACCGAAAAATGGAGCAACAATAATATAAAAAACATCAGATTTTACATTTTTTGTAAAAAAACATTATGTAAAAAACGGTATTTTTGAAAAAAGAAATGTTTTAGTAAAACAATTTTTTTTGAAAAAATAATTCAATTAAAAATTTTACATTAAAAAATTCAAAAACTGAAAAATAGAAAAATAAAAAGCAACAAAAATTGCATTTTTTGTTAAAAACCTTATGTAAGATTCGGCATTTTTGAAAGAAAAATTTTTCTAGTAAAATATTTAGTTTCAAAAAAAATAATTAAATTGAAAATTTTGCTCAAAAAACTTCAAAAACAGAAAAAAGGAAAGACAGAAAAATAAAAAACAACACAAGTTGCATTTTTTGTTAAAAACCTTATGTGAAAAACGGCGTTTTTGAAAGAAAAATTATTCTAGTAAAACTCGTTTTTTCAAAAAAAGGTAATAATTAAATTTAAAAATATAGAAAAAAAGTTCAAAAACTGAAAAAAAAGGAAAAATAGAAAAAGAAAAAACAACACAAGTTGCATTTTTTTGTTTAAAACCTTATGTAAAAAACGGCATTTTTGAAAGAAAAAATATTTTAGAAGAACATTTTTTTTAAAGTAAATAATTAAAGGTAAAATTTTACATGAAAAAAACTTCAAAAACTGAAAAATGGAGTAACAGAAATATAAAAAACATCAACTTTTACCTTTTTTGTAAAAAATTATGTAAAAAACGGCATTTTTGAAAAGAGAAATGTTTAAGTAAAACAAATTTTTTTTGAAAAAATAATTCAATTAATAATTTTAAATTAAAAAATTCAAAAACTGAAAAATAGAAAAAAAAACAACAAAAATTGCATTTTTTGTTAAAAATCTTATGTAGGAAACGGCATTTTTGAAAGCAAAATTATTCTAGTAAAACTCGTTTTTTCAAAAAAAGTTAATAAAATTTAAAAATATACATAAAAAAGTTCTAAAACTGAAAAAAAAGGAAAAATAGAAAAAGAAAAAACAACACAAGTTGCATTTTTTTGTTTAAAACCTTATGTAAAAAACGGCATTTTTGAAAGAAAAACTATTCTAGAAAAAAATTCTTCTTTTAAAAAAAATAATTAAATTGAAAACTTTACATGAAAAAAACTGAAATATAAAAAATACAAAACAACAAAAATTGCATTTCTTGTTTAAAACCTTATGTAAAAAACGACATTTTCGAAAGAAAAAATATTTTAGAAGAACTTTATTTTCTTAAAGTAAATAATTAAATTTAAAATTTTACATGAAAAAAACTTCAAAAACCGAAAAATGGAGCAACAAAAATATCAAAAACATCAGATTTTACATTTTTTGTAAAAAAACATTATGTAAAAAACGGTATTTTTGAAAAAAGAAATGTTTTAGTTAAACAAATTTTTTTGAAAAAATAATTCAATTAAAAATTTTACATTAAAAAATTCAAAAACTGAAAAATAGAAAAATAAAAAGCAACAAAAGTTGCATTTTTTGTTAAAAACCTTATGTAAGAATCGGCATTTTTGAAAGAAAAATTTTTCTAGTAAAATATTTAGTTTCAAAAAAAATAATTAAATTGAAAATTTTGCTCAAAAAACTTCAAAAACAGAAAAAAGGAAAGACAGAAAAATAAAAAACAACACAAAATGCATTTTTTGTTAAAAACCTTATGTGAAAAACGGCATTTTTGAAAGAAAAATTATTCTAGTAGAACTTGTTTTTTCAAAAAAAAATTAATTAAATTTAAAAATTTACATAAAATTTCAAAACTTAAAAAAAAGAAAAATAGAAAAATAAAAAACAACAAAATTGCATTTCTTGTTTAAAACCTTATGTAAAAAACGACATTTTCGAAAGAAAAAATATTTTACAAGAACATTATTTTTTTAAAGTAAATAATTAAATTTAAAATTTTACATGAAAAAAACATCAAAAACTGAAAAATGGAGCAACAGAAATATAAAAAACATCAATTTTTACATTTTTTGTAAAAAAAACTTTATGTAAAAAACGGTATTTTTGAAAAAAGAAATATTTTAGTAAAACAAACAAAAAACAACAAAATTGCATTTCTTGTTTAAAACCTTATGTAAAAAACGACATTTTCGAAAGAAAAAATATTTTAGAAGAACATTATTTTTTTAAAGTAAATAATTAAATTTAAAATTTTACATGAAAAAAAACTTCAAAAACTGAAAAATGGAGCAACAAAAATATAAAAAACATCAATTTTTACATTTTTTGTAAAAAAAACTTTATGTAAAAAACGGTATTTTTGAAAAAAGAAATATTTTAGTAAAACAAACAAAAAACAACAAAATTGCATTTCTTGTTTAAAACCTTATGTAAAAAACGACATTTTCGAAAGAAAAAATTTTTTAGAAGAACATTATTTTTTTAAAGTAAATAATTAAATTTAAAATTTTACATGAAAAAAAACTTCAAAAACTGAAAAATGGAGCAACAAAAATATAAAAAACATCAAATTTTACATTTTTTGTAAAAAAAACTTTATGTAAAAAACGGTATTTTTGAAATAAGAAATATTTTAGTAAAACAAATAAAAAACAACAAAATTGCAGTTCTTGTTTAAAACCTTATGTAAAAAACGACATTTTCGAAAGAAAAAGTATTTTAGAAGAACATTATTTTTTTAAAGTAAATAATTAAATTTAAAATTTTACATGAAAAAAAACTTCAAAAACTGAAAAATGGAGCAACAAAAATATAAAAAACATCAAATTTTACATTTTTTGTAAAAAAAACTTTATGTAAAAAACGGTATTTTTGAAAAAAGAAATATTTTAGTAAAACAAACAAAAAACAACAAAATTGCATTTCTTGTTTAAAACCTTATGTAAAAAACGACATTTTCGAAAGAAAAAATATTTTAGAAGAACATTATTTTTTTAAAGTAAATAATTAAATTTAAAATTTTACATGAAAAAAAACTTCAAAAACTGAAAAATGGAGCAACAAAAATATAAAAAACATCAAATTTTACATTTTTTGTAAAAAAAACTTTATGTAAAAAACGGTATTTTTGAAATAAGAAATATTTTAGTAAAACAAATAAAAAACAACAAAATTGCAGTTCTTGTTTAAAACCTTATGTAAAAAACGACATTTTCGAAAGAAAAAATATTTTAGAAGAACATTATTTTTTTAAAGTAAATAATTAAATTTAAAATTTTACATGAAAAAAACATCAAAAACTGAAAAATGGAGCAACAGAAATATAAAAAACATCAATTTTTACATTTTTTGTAAAAAAAACTTTATGTAAAAAACGGTATTTTTGAAAAAAGAAATATTTTAGTAAAACAAACAAAAAACAACAAAATTGCATTTCTTGTTTAAAACCTTATGTAAAAAACGACATTTTCGAAAGAAAAAATATTTTAGAAGAACATTATTTTTTTAAAGTAAATAATTAAATTTAAAATTTTACATGAAAAAAAACTTCAAAAACTGAAAAATGGAGCAACAAAAATATAAAAAACATCAAGTTTTACATTTTTTGTAAAAAAAACTTTATGTAAAAAACGGTATTTTTGAAATAAGAAATATTTTAGTAAAACAAATAAAAAACAACAAAATTGCAGTTCTTGTTTAAAACCTTATGTAAAAAACGACGTTTTCGAAAAAAAAAATATTTTAGAAGAACATTATTTTTTTAAAGTAAATAATTAAATTTAAAATTTTACATGAAAAAAACTTCAAAAACCGAAAAATGGAGCAACAAAAATATCAAAAACATCAGATTTTACATTTTTTGTAAAAAAACATTATGTAAAAAACGGTATTTTTGAAAAAAGAAATGTTTTAGTAAAACAAATTTTTTTGAAAAAATAATTCAATTAAAAATTTTACATTAAAAAATTCAAAAACTGAAAAATAGAAAAATAAAAAGCAACAAAAATTGCATTTTTTGTTAAAAACCTTATGTAAGATTCGGCATTTTTGAAAGAAAAATTTTTCTAGTAAAATATTTAGTTTCAAAAAAAATAATTAAATTGAAAATTTTGCTCAAAAAACTTCAAAAACAGAAAAAAGGAAAGACAGAAAAATAAAAAACAACACAAGTTGCATTTTTTGTTAAAAACCTTATGTGAAAAACGGCGTTTTTGAAAGAAAAATTATTCTAGTAAAACTCGTTTTTTCAAAAAAAGGTAATAATTAAATTTAAAAATATAGAAAAAAAGTTCAAAAACTGAAAAAAAAGGAAAAATAGAAAAAGAAAAAACAACACAAGTTGCATTTTTTTGTTTAAAACCTTATGTAAAAAACGGCATTTTTGAAAGAAAAAATATTTTAGAAGAACATTATTTTTTTAAAGTAAATAATTAAATTTAAAATTTTACATGAAAAAAACATCAAAAACTGAAAAATGGAGCAACAGAAATATAAAAAACATCAATTTTTACATTTTTTGTAAAAAAAACTTTATGTAAAAAACGGTATTTTTGAAAAAAGAAATATTTTAGTAAAACAAACAAAAAACAACAAAATTGCATTTCTTGTTTAAAACCTTATGTAAAAAACGACATTTTCGAAAGAAAAAATATTTTAGAAGAACATTATTTTTTTAAAGTAAATAATTAAATTTAAAATTTTACATGAAAAAAAACTTCAAAAACTGAAAAATGGAGCAACAAAAATATAAAAAACATCAAATTTTACATTTTTTGTAAAAAAAACTTTATGTAAAAAACGGTATTTTTGAAATAAGAAATATTTTAGTAAAACAAATAAAAAACAACAAAATTGCAGTTCTTGTTTAAAACCTTATGTAAAAAACGACGTTTTCGAAAAAAAAAATATTTTAGAAGAACATTATTTTTTTAAAGTAAATAATTAAATTTAAAATTTTACATGAAAAAAACTTCAAAAACCGAAAAATGGAGCAACAAAAACATCAAAAACATCAGATTTTACATTTTTTGTAAAAAAACATTATGTAAAAAACGGTATTTTTGAAAAAAGAAATGTTTTAGTAAAACAAATTTTTTTGAAAAAATAATTCAATTAAAAATTTTACATTAAAAAATTCAAAAACTGAACAATAGAAAAATAAAAAGCAACAAAAACTGCATTTTTTGTTAAAAACCTTATGTAAGAATCGGCATTTTTGAAAGAAAAATTTTTCTAGTAAAATAATTAGTTTCAAAAAAAATAATTAAATTGAAAATTTTGCTCAAAAAACTTCAAAAACAGAAAAAAGGAAAAACAGAAAAATAAAAAACAACACAACTTGCATTTTTTGTTAAAAACCTTATGTGAAAAACGGCATTTTTGAAAGAAAAATTAACCTAGTAAAACTTGTTTTTTCAAAAAAAAATTAATTAAATTTAAAAATTTACATAGAAAAGTTCAAAAACTGAAAAAAAAGCAAAAACAGAAAAAGAAAAAAACAACACAAGTTGCAATTTTTTGTTTAAAACCTTATGTAAAAAACGACATTTTTGAAAAAAAAACTATTCGGGAAAAAATTCTTCCTTTAAAGTTTTTCTTAAATGAAAAATAAAAACTTTCTGTAAAAAACAACTTCTTTTAAAAAAATGAGATAGTAAAAGAATTTTTTTTCAAAGCAGTAAAAACTTAAGCAAAAGGTTTTCAATTTTTTTTTTAAAAAAATTGTTAGTACAATACTTAACGATTTGTATTGGTGTCTATATATAAAAACTTTTTGCCAAAAATCTTTTAAAAAGACCAGGTATTCTATTATCAAAGGCAGCACGCTTATTGCAACATTCTCGTGGGGAAAATTGCTGCTGGAGTTTACTGCAAAGCTATCACTGCAATCGCTTTGCATCATCCAGTATCAGCTGCCGGGAGTGTATTGCAGAAGCCAAAAGAAACCCGCGTTTTTGAAAAAACAGATATTACAAAAAGAAGTCTTTTTCGACCTTAACCGCCACTTTTGAAAAAAACAGATATTCCAAAACAACCTTTTTTTGACATACATTTTAATTCAAAATTGAACTCTAAATAAAAGTTGATTTCGAAAATGAAATTTTGAAACTCAATTAAATTATAGTATCAAAGTATCTATTCAAAAGCATACATGAAATTCAGCTTTTTATGAGTGTAAAAACAGAATATTACAATTAACCAATCAATTTGTCACCTCAGGAAATACCAATTTTAGATCTAAAATTATACCGGAAATATAAACAAATAATCAGTCAAAGAAATAACTTCTCAACCTGCTTGTTTAGTTACTTCAGCAGCTCGTCTCAATTGGCGAGATGCAGGAGACATTTTGTCTTCGTTTTCATCACCATCTCGATTTTTACTTCCCTCTCTCTCAGGGTTATTGACAGCAGGACCCCTTCTCTTGACAGTCTTTTTTGTACAAGACGCCTTTTGCTCAGATTTGATGGAAGTTTTTTCAGATATTTTTTCACTTGCGTTATTAGATAAAATATGATCTTGGTAATCTGTATAATCATTGACTACAGTACTAAGGATGGTTCTGGCAGACTTGAATGAAGTATTTTCAAAAGTCGATGCTCCTTGTAATTCTTTCATTGTATCTAATCCAGTTTCGGTAGAAAAACACGAAAACGGGACTCCCTTGTCAATTTTTTGTTGTCTAACTTGGGGTTAAGTACGTTTTCTTCTTCTATACTTGCGATAATACTCTCTGTCAATGACCCATCTTCCCACTCGTCACAATCCCGATCAGGTTTCTGCTCCTGAAAATTGTCATACTCGTCAGACACACACCAGAGAAATTTAAGTTCTCTCTCATCCTCAAGAAGTCCCAATTGATTTCATACATTGGTCTGTAGGACAACTCATAATCACAGAATTGTGCACGGACTGATCTGCTCTATTCCATGTTGTCTGCGACTTGTAAAATTGTGTTTTCGATGTGGTTCTCGTAGAAGTCTTTAGTTGTCTCTTTGTATGGAACAGAGACTTCAGGCAAATTCTCGATTGCAATAATGAAGACCAGAAGCTGCCTCGGAATTGAGAATGGAGTATCAGCTACCCAGCCGAAGCACGTCTTCCTCTCTTTTATAATTGCTACATCATCATTGAAATCGGGGAAGAAGAAGGGGGCCTTAAGATTTTCATTCAATTTCACAGATTTGATATTCATTATACCAGGCTTTTTTGGGTGAAGACGGTTGAACTCCTAAAAGAACTGAAGTTACAGATATTCAAAAATCTTTCTCTCTGAAGAATTAATATGCTATTCGCGAATGAGAACGATGAATATAATAGCCCTTTGTTCGTTTCTTTTGGTCTGCTTTCATATTTTATAACAGAGGTGACTTACCTGGAATTGGAAATAGGAAGATGTAATAGAGATGAACAATCTCCACTGAAAGATTTATAACTGACAACTCAGGTTTGTAGGACAACGAGTTTCAAATTGTCTCCAAAAAAGAATGAAAAAGCTAACTATAGCTGTGTTGTTGAAGAGAAGGAAGATAAGCACAATGAGTTAAATTTTTGTTTGTATACTACAATAAAAATGACAACATTTTGACGCAATAGTGACGTAATTACGGCAATATTATGATTAAGACCTTAATTTTGATCGCGTGAGCTGTGTATGCTTCGATAAAGTATGAATAATATTGTAAGTAGTAAGGATTATTTTTTGTTCACATGATTTCAGTGACCCCATACAAAACCTAGGTGTCCCTAATTGTAGCAATCATATGACGTAGCTGGAATAAATTTTGTTCCAAAGAGTTCATTGACCTTCTCACAAAAAAGGAGATCACCTAATTGTTCGTAATTGAGAAGATAATAGGACGTAATTGTTAAATTACTATGATTGAATTCAAACATTTAATGATTAATTCTGTACAATAGCAAAAAATTCTTGATAAATTTGTGCTCATTAAACTTATATCGGTCACCTGAGAAGATTCGTCTCTACAAAAGATGATCTTTAAAGTTGATGTTTTTAAGGTCACTTAAGAATTGGATTGTTAGTAAGAACTTAGAGAAATACAGATGATGCAAGGTTGTCTAGTTTTTGATATATTTTAGATAAATATTTGATAAAATTTTGTTATTTTGGTTACAATTCGCGTTTTTTTACAAGATTTGTGGTAAAGATGGGTATTTCTGGCGAGATTTGTGTCTCTGTGTCTGGCAAGTTTTGGGATATTTTTGCTAGAACTGGGTTCCTTTCCGCAGGAATTAGGCTTTTTTGGCAAAAATGTGGTATATTTTGCTAATAATTGGGTATTTTTGATATGAATTGCGTAATTCTGGAATAGAAACAGATTTTTTTTGGCTACAATTTGTCTTTTGTTGGCAACAGTTTTTGGAAACATTTGGGTTATTTTTGACAATAATTGGATATTTTGAGTCAAGAATTGGTTGTTTTCCACCAAGCCCTGGGCTCTGCTGGCAATAGTTGGAAACAAGAATCTAAAAATTCCAAAAAAAAAATAAACTGGTCCTCTCTTCATGACTTATAAATTATGCCCACTGCATTCTGCGTTAAAAATTACAATATAAAGATGTACTGTAACACACAATTCCAAAAAAATTGAGGTTTCAGGTTTCAGAATCTAAAACTTCGGAAAATAAAACTTGTCCTCTTTTCATGATCTTTAAACTGTATCCATTGAATTCTGCGTTAAAAATTACGCTTTAAAGATGTACTTTAACACACAATTCCAAAAAAATGGTTTGAGGTTTCAGGTTTCAGAAGCTTAAACTTCGCAAAAACCCAAAAATTGTAACTTCTTAGAGACAAAGAAATCACTATCAAATGCTCTGTTTAAAAACAATATATAGAGAGTTGATTTTCTCGAAGAAAATTTTTTGTAGTTTTGAGGTTTCAGAATCTGAAACTACAAAAAACCAAAAAACTTTCAGTGATGCTTTTCTGTGCTTTAGTACTTTTCATTGAAATCAACGTTAAGAAAAACTTTAATCGATTATTAGAACAACTTTATATGAAAGTTTTTTTTAACGGTTTCGGGTTTTTGAAAGTGAAACTACCGTGAAAAAAAAACCAAAAACTACCAAAATAAAATGCCAAAAAATCCGTTTCTTGCATGCTATCACATCATGAGTAAAATAAATTGAAAAATTGGAATTTTCAAAAAAAAGCTCTCAAGAAGTTTTTGTGAAAAACTTCCGATAATTTGAAATTATTGAAAACGAAACTTCATTAATAATCGAAAAATTAAAAAAAAATTGATAATTGAAAAAATTATGTGTAAATGAAAAGTTTGAAAGTAAAAGTTCTGCTGATATATTTTATTAAGTAGATAAGGTTATCTGCAGTGCATTAGAGCGGAAAACTGGATGCATTTCCTTGGGGGTAATTAAGATAATTACCCCTGGGTAATTACGATAAGATGACAGGTCCATTGTTTTCACTCTCTTTTTAGGTACATCTTTGGAAATTGGACGAAAAGAGGCTATACCTAATGTTAAAACATAGGTACATCCTTTTACCTCCCCCCCCCCCCCAGCTCTGCTTACATATAACTACTAATATCATTTCATTCAAATTTGATTGAAGAGGTGTCTGTTTAAAGGAAGAATAGGAACAATATGGTGCAATCAGGTAGTCTATCTACCCATACAGTAATAGGCAATAATAAGAACAAAAATACAGTAAATCTCTAAACACTTTGAATAGATGAGAAATGTTTTCGGATTCAAATTTGACATTTTTTTCTGACTTATAAGTTACAAGTGGGATTTTTCCTACAAAAATCTCACAACAGAACAAACCTTGCGGATCAATAATTAGCGTTTGACTATAAAACTATTTTTGCCCAAGATGAAAAATCGTTGCAAGTATAGCTCACCAATGATAAATTATGTTCCTCTTTTCGGATGAGGACCCGCTAAAAACAGCAAGGGCTAATTCGAATAAATCAATACCCTAAAAAGTTCAATTTTTATTTTGTCCTCTTAAGAGTTGGATTAAGATGAAAATATAGCAAAGTTCTCATCAAATGACCTTTTAAACCTTTTTTAACCAATATTTAAAAAGTGAGTACAAAACTGTCTTAGTTATCTGCATAAGATAATAAAGATGCTGATACCGAGCAGGAGCAAACAATTACAGGGATATTCAACAAAGATTTCATAAAATATTTTTTTTTGTTTTTTTTTCTCCCGAGAAAACGAGAATAACCTCTTGAATTCAGAACATACAAGAATCAATGGCCAGACATGCTTAATCATTAAATGCATAAATTGATAAATTTTTATATATGACAGTTGTTGCCATTCATGATTAAACGAGCTTTTTAATTCAAAAAACTTTTTGAAGAAATGGTGGAAAACAAAAAGAGTTACTTTTAGCATTTAATTGCTTCGGCCCGCTGACATAACTTTGAGCAATGATTGATGTAACAATTAAGGTACACAGATGAACTGCGAGGAATTTTTTTGAAAAAACTGATCAATTTTTTGCACTTTTCTGATACCAATACTGTGACCCCCATTTTTTATCCAATAACGGAGAAAGTTGCATTCAGAAAAAAATGTGTTTCCTGTCCTATGGTTTATTTCCCTAAAAAATTGACCTAGTACTTAAAACTGTGATAAAAAGCAAAGATATAGAAAAGGAATTTTTAGAGCAATTTTGTTTCTATTACAGTAGTCTATAGCGGCTAAAGTTTTTCTGACATCCTGGCTTTAAAACTCCAGTTTTGACAGTATTTATTAATAATTTGTTTTCATGTAAAATTTAGAATTGCAATTTACAATTTTTCACGAGCCGATTCATTCAAATTAGCTTCTCGTTTAAAAATATGTGTATATTTAAATTATCTTTTCGCTAATTTATCGAAAATGATTCCTTGTTGTCTGATTAAACGAGAAAGCGACCCACTTATGTTTTATATCGAAAAACGCGTTCTCCAAATGTCTCCAAAATAACTGTTTTTTTTCCTCCGGAAGACAAATTGTATTCATAACCATGCCTGAACAAACTAATGCTTTTTGTTCACGAATGCTTGTTTTCATTGATAATGTTGGAGAGATGCGAAAGGCATTATAAATGAAACGTACCATAATAAAAGTATAAGCGTGTCAGCTTAGGAGGGCTATGATCTACAAGGAAGTTAGCGGGGGGTTTTAGGTTTTCAATTGAGATTTTAGTGATAAAATTATTAACCGATCTGGTGGGAAATTGCAAATATGCTGGAATAGCGGGGGGGGGGGGGGTGTTATTTTTTATCCCTATATCCTACGCCATGATCAACAAATTTGCTCCTCCTAGTTTTGAAAATGAGCAAAATGGGAAAATGGGAAAGAATTATGATGAGGAAAAAATGTAAGCCAATGCGGGATTCGCTAAAAAATTGTTTTGCAACTTTTAAATCAGAAGCGAAGTTTACTTGTTTACTTTGTTTACTTCATCCCGGTACCACCATAAACCATTCTTGGTTACCTTAGCAAAGTCATGTATAGCGTGTATTGCAACTTAGATACCATATCCAAGACCATAAAAAAGTTGTATAAGGTCTCAAAGGACGCCTTTTCGATCACAAGAATTGCAATGAGGGGTCAGAGTTAAATCTGGCCACAAATTTTGGCTGCTTTTTCTTCATGTCTTAGAAACATATTCAAGACCATACAGAAAAAAATGGTATATTAACTAATTTTTTTCTCCGTTTTAACTTGCGTAGGCGTAGTTTTACGTGGCAATGATAACCATTTTTAAAAGATACAATTTCTGTGGTGGCTTAGAAATTATATTCACGACCAAAGAAAGACAATTTCAGACTGCAAGCCTTCTTTTGTGTTGTGCAGATAATGATGGAGACTGGATCCCCATTGCATATTGAGTTTAAAGATCATTCCGAAATGATTCCCTACAGCATGACTCCAAACCAGACAACTGCCAACTTCGTCTTCAAAGAGCTCAATTTCAAGCTGGACTACCACGCACACATTGGAGCGGACAACGGTCCAAATCTGCTTCCCTTTCCCCCTCCTTTTTGATAAGTTTTACCGCCTAGCGTGAATTTCAAAAACAAAAAAATAGTGGTCATCATTTAGAACAAATTTTGAAAGATTTTTTCTCTCGGAAAAATGTTGTTTTTTCAACAGGTGTCAGCGCTTTTCAAACAAAGTTTGTGTTAAAATCCACAAACCGAGAACTTTTTCCATCACAAATCGTCTGCCTCGACACATGAGAGTCACTGCGAAATAACTTAAGACCACCACAAACGCTGCATATTTATGTATAAACACACACACACATACACACACACACATATATATATATATATATATATATATATATATATATATATGTATATATATATATATATATATATATATATATATATATATATATATATATATATATATATAAATGTAGAAACATATATATATATATATATATATATATATATATATAGATATATAATATAGCTCGCAAGAGTATCTTTAAACTTGTGCTTTCTTTCGAACAGCTAGAGGTAATATATTATGGAAATAAAAATGCTCTCATCATTGAAAAATTTTAAACAGTGCTTTCCCATTTTTGTTTAAACCTGTCCTACTATTATCTGAAATTTGTGTTTGGATTAATTTCCTGGAAATTAGAAAACCAACGCGCTGAAAAGTACTTTAAAAAATCTCTTGTAAGTTTTACGTTTTTTAGCTCTTTTCAGTGCATCATTTTGTGACGTTTCTTGGCTATTTTTTTGCAAAATGCGTTCATTTCAGAAAATAAGTTATATCTTTTGATCTCACAATCATGTATCAATATTATAGCGCAACCTCCAATACAAACTTTCTTGTCCAATGTCGAATTTCTTGCCTTTTTTTACTCTTTTTAGTATTTTTATACAATATAAGTAACTTTTTCCTTGTTTTGAGTAACTAATGTTCAATGCGTGAAACGGCTACCCAAATTAAAACAATGTTTAAAAATTATTGTCACTCTTTTCCACAAACCATTTTTTTTAAATTTGCCTTTTAAGAATTTTGCCACCATTATAAAATATCTAGAGTGACCTTTTTTGAAAAACAAATTATGATTATACGCCAATTAGGTGTGATGATTTTTCGTGAAGACAAGTTCTATGAACGAGCTGAATTTGTGTAAAAATGTGTTGAAAGAAGCTGAAGAAAAATTTCTAGAACCCGGGTCGAGATGTCAGCGCCGTTTCAGCGCGTTATTTTGTAAGAAGTGCGCTGAATGTGCTAAAATTATGTAAGAAATGAGCTGAGTGCGCTGATTTTTCAAAATTTTCAGCGCAAAAATCTTTCATAATTTTGCGCCGAAATGCGCTGAAACTTTGTAAGAAATGTTGTCAAATGTCAGCGCATTTCTTAAAATTATTTAGTGGATTTAAACGCCTTTTGACAACGTTTCCTCAATTTCGAACCATTTAGTTTTGCTTATATAACGATTAACTTTTTCGTAAAGAAAGCGCTGAAAAGCTCTGAAAATATGTAAGAAATGCGCTGAATTTTCAGCGCATTTCTTACATAATTTCAGAGCATTTCTTCTTAAGCTTTCTATTAATATAAAATTAAATTAAATAGGAAGAAGTTCAGGACTTTTTGGCGCAGTGGATTGGGTGAAGGCTGCGGCACCAGAGAGCAGGGTTCTATTCTCAGTGATAGCTATTTTTTGAAAACTCAGTGGTTTTCAGTGCGTTTCTTGCAAAATTTCAGCTCATTTCAGCACATTTCAGCGCATTTTTATGTAAGGTTTTTGAGCTGAACTTTTTGAAAAATTAGCGCTTCAGCGCCTTTCTTACATAAATTTTCTCGAACCGGGAAGGAGCTGAAGCATTGCTGCGTCACGCATGAATAACAACTTTTTTGAAATAAAGGTGTTGATTTGCGTTGATTTTGTCCATAAGATGATTAAAATTTGATGAGGACATTTGTTAAGAAATGCATTGAAATGTTATAGGGATCAGAAACACAAAACCGCTGATTTTTTTTGAAAAGTGTTGAAATGCATTGAAATTTTGAAAGCAATGCGGTAGAAAAATGCTTAATGTGCAAACGGCGAGCTTGATTGTATCTGAAATTGAAGTAAATTGCTGCAAACGAGCTGCATTTTTTTAAGGAAATGCGTTGACTTTCAGCCCACTTGAACAAATTTTTGCAATTTCTTGCAACTTTTTGCTGAATTTTCATTACATTCTCAGCTTTTTTTTCCCCGGGCCGAGGAATTTGGCCAAAATTATGTAAGATCAGCGGGCAACTAGCGTTGACAAGTCGGAAAATTCACCGCAATTTTCTTACATAATTTTGCGTTGAATGCATTGAATTTAAAGACAAAAATTCAACGCATTAAACGCAAAATTATGTAAGAAATGGCGGTGAATTTTCCAACTTGTCAACGCTAGTTGCCGCTGATCTTACATATTTAGCGTTGAATTTAGCGTAGATCTTACCTATTTAGCGTAGAATTTAGCGTAGATCTTACATAATTAGCGTTGAATTTAGCGTAGATCTTACATATTTTTGCGTTGAATTTAGCGTTGATCTTACATATTTGGCGTAGAATTTAGCGTAGATCTTACATAATTAGCGTTGAATTTAGCGTAGATCTTACATATTTTTGCGTTGAATTTAGCGTTGATCTTACAAAAAATCAACGCGTAGAACTCTGGGTATGGGACTCGAACCACTGACCTCCTGTTTACTTGTCGCCTCTTCTACCATTGCGCCACCGTACCTTGGTTTCCTTAAGAGCCCCAATCCTTATAAAGCGTAGATCTTACATATTTTGCGTTGAAATTAGCGTAGATTCTTACATATTTTGCGTTGATTTTAGCATAGATCTTACATATATTGCATTGAATTAAGCGTAGAACTTGCATATATTTCGTTGATTTTAGCCTAGATCTTACTTATTTTTTGTTGAATTTAGCCGAGCTCATACATAAGTTCAACGTAATCAATGCATTTATCATGTGAGATGTACTGAGAAAAATTTAAAAAATTTTTAAGTTTTGAAAAAATTTTGAATTCCTAAAATGGTCTGAAATGGTTTTTGCACCGTAAGAGAGCAAATGGTTATTTTTTGCTGACTTCATTTTTCTCAATTGTGCAGTATAGGGGTCGAAAATTAATTTTTCGAGAAAAACTTGAAAAATTTGAAATCATCAAACGGTCTGAATTGGATTTTGCACTATAAAAGAGCACTAAAAAAGATTTTTTCTGACTTCTTGTTTCTCACCTTAGGAGTATAGGGTTCGAAATAGTGAAAAAATTAATTTTTCGAAAAAAAAACATGAAAAAGTTATGAAATCGTAAAATGGTCTGAAACGGATTTTGCACTTTGAAAGAGCACTAAAAAGTGATTTTTCTCACCCGTGCAGTATAGGGTCGAAACAGTTAAAAAAATTGACTTTTTGAAATTAAAAAACTTGAAAAATTTGAAATCGTAAAATGGTCTCAATTGAATTTTGCACTACAAAAGAGCATTAAAAATGATTTTTCTCTGACTTCACGTTTCTCACCTTTGCAGCATAGGAGTCGAAACAGTAAAAAGTTGATTTTTCGAAAAATAAACTTGGAAAAATTTTGAAATCGTAAAATGATCTCAAATGGATTTTGCACTATAAAAGAGCACAAAAAAGTGGTTTTTTTTGCTGACTTTGCTTTTCTCACCTGTGAAGTATAGGGATCGAAACAGTGAAAAAATTGACTTTTTGAAAAAAGAAACTTGAAAAACTTTTGAAATCATAAAGTGGTCTGAAACGGAATTCAAAAAGTTCAACCTTAATTTTGTAAGATCTACGCCAAAACTCTACGCAAAAATATGTAAGATTGGCGTTGAATGCGTTGAATTTATGTAAGATCTACGCTAAATTCAACGCTAAATATGTAAGATCTACGCTAAAATTCTACGCTAAATATGTAAGATCTACGCCAATTTTCAACGCAAAATATATAAGCTTGGCGTTGAATGCGTTGAGTTTATGTAAGATCTACGCTTAACTCAACGCTAAATATGTAAGACCTACGCTAAAATTCAACGCTAAATTTGTAAGATCTACGCAAATTTTTACTCAAAATATGTAAGATTGGCGTTGAATGCGTTGAAATTATGTAAGATCTACGCTAAATTCAACGCTAAATATGTAAGATCTACGCTAAAATTCAACGCTAAATCTGTAAGATCTACGCCAAAATTCAACGCAAAATTATGTAAGATCTACGCTAAATTCAACGCTAATAATGTAAGATCTACGCTAAAATTCAACGCTAAATATGTAAGATCTACGCCAAATTTCAACGCAAAATATATAAGATTGGCGTTGAATGCGTTGAATTTATGTAAGATCTACGCTAAATTCAACGCTAAATATGTAAGATCTACGCTAAAATTCAACGCTAAATATGTAAGATCTACACCAAAATTCAATGCAAAATTAAGTAAGATTGGCGTCGAATGGGTTGAATTTAAGTAAGATCTACGCTAAATTCAACGCTAAATATGTAAGGTCTACGCTAAAATTCAACGCTAAATATGTAAGATCTACGCCAAAATTCAACGCAAAATTATGTAAGATTAGCGTTGAATGCGTTGAAATTATGTAAGATCTACGCTAAAATTCAACGCTAAATATGTAAGATCTACGCCAAAAATCAACGCGAAATTATGTAAGATTAGCGTTGAATGCGTTGAATTTATGTAAGATCTACGCTAAATTCAACGCTAAATATGTAAGATCTACGCTAAAATTCAACGCTAAATATGTAAGATCTACGCCAAAATTCAACGCTAAATTATGTAAGATTAGCGTTGAATGCGTTGAATTTGAAAAAGATCTACGCTAAACTCAACGCTAAATATGTAAGACCTACGCTAAAATTCAACGCTAAATATGTAAGATCTACGCAAATTTTCAACCCAAAATATTTAAGATTGGCGTTGAATGCGTTGAAATTATGTAAGATCTACGCTAAATTCAACGCTAAATATGTAAGATCTACGCTAAAATTCAACGCTAAATATCTAAGATCTACGCTAAAATTCAACGCTAAATATGTAAGATCTACGCCAAAATTCAACGCAAAATTATGTAAGATCTACGCTAAATTCAACGCTAATAATGTAAGATCTACGCTTAAATTCAACGCTAAATATGTAAGATCTACGCCAAATTTCAACGCAAAATATATAAGATTGGCGTTGAATGCGTTGAATTTATGTAAGATCTACGCTAAATTCAACGCTAAATATGTAAGATCTACGCTAAAATTCAACGCTAAATATGTAAGATCTACACCAAAATTCAATGCAAAATTAAGTAAGATTGGCGTCGAATGCGTTGAATTTAAGTAAGATCTACGCTAAATTCAACGCTAAATATGTAAGATCTACGCTAAAATTCAACGCTAAATATGTAAGATCTACGCCAAAATTCAACGCAAAATTATGTAAGATTAGCGTTGAATGCGTTGAAATTATGTAAGATCTACGCTAAAATTCAACGCTAAATATGTAAGATCTACGCCAAAATTCAACGCGAAATTATGTAAGATTAGCGTTGAATGCGTTGAATTTATGTAAGATCTACGCTAAATTCAACGCTAAATATGTAAGATCTACGCTAAAATTCAACGCTAAATATGTAAGATCTACGCCAAAATTCAACGCTAAATTATGTAAGATTAGCGTTGAATGCGTTGAATTTAAGTAAGATCTACGCTTAAGCGTAGATCTTACATAAATTCTACGCATTCAACGCCAATCTTACATAATTTTGCGTTTTTTAGCGTTGACACCTCGGCCCGGGTCACAAACTAATGCGCTCAAAAAGCGCTGTCACGTCAACCCGGGCTCGAACCTCATAATCGAAGGGTACTTTGTAAATGGGGGAACGGGCTCAGTTCGGTACGGACACTTGGCTGAATGGAGACATTGGATTCGGATTAGAATGAGGAGGAAACATGAAGTGTTCATCACTACTCTCTTTCTCCCCAATCTCACCCTCACAATCTTAAGGTAAAGAGGCGAGAATCGTTCATTAGAAAATTACTCCTGCAAAGTTACTTTTGCAAGCTTCTTGCAAGACGTCGCAACATTAATTTTCATTTTCGACTCTGGTAGAAAAGCATTAGTTTGTTGCGTTCATTAAAACACTCACATGCACATTTTAAAATGTCAGAAGTTAGTACGTTGCCAGAAGTTGAGTTCGTTGATCTTCGTCGTTTTAAAACGTGCGTTTCGCGTTTTAAGCATGGTTACGTTAATCTGCAGGAGTCACTTCGGAGTTCTCGCTCGAACATTTCGAGATGCTACACGGTACTCGATAAACGCCAGAAGTTTCAGTGACTTCAAACAGAGTCACGTAACCATGACCTACCCAGTTCGGATGATTATTATTATTGTTTTTATTATTATTATTATTATTATTATTATTATTATTATTATTATTATTATTATTATTATTATTATTATTATTATTATTATTATTATTATTATTATTATTATTATTATTAATATTATTATTATTATTATTATTATTGTTTTTATTATTATTATTATTATTTTTATTATTATTATTATTATTAATATTATTATTATTATTGGTATTATTGTTATTATTTTTATTATTATTATTACTATTATTATTATTATTATTATTATTATTATTATTATTATTATTATTATTATTATTATTATTATTATAATTATTGAGGGCGCTTCATACAATGATAATGTGTATGATGCGCCCTGACCGGATTTGAAATATCATTGTATGATACGCCCTGGGCAAACCGTGAGCCAACTACTTATTTGAATGAATTTTTGAACACAGATTTGGAAAATAGGTTCAACTTCATCGACAGAAAAAAAAGTTGGCCGGATTCGTTGGCAAATTATTAACATTAATTATTTACTAAAAAAAAAATATGGTGGGGCGGTTCATGCAAAAATCATAGGAAAATTTTTTTCGAAAAAAAAAAATTTTTTACTAAAAAATACCGCCGCATATTTTTGTCCCGTGCGCTGCATCTGATTTTCTGTCCGCCTGGCGTTTTGAGAAATTGTTCCTTTTTTCAAATTTTGAAGATTTTGTTCTTAATTATCAAGAAAGACGAAAGTTTAATCCATCGAACGCCAAAAATGGCAGTTTTTGTTTTTATTCTCCTCAAACTAACTACTTTTGAACCCTGAAGGTTGAGTTTGCTGATCACTAACATAATGGTGACTGATAGGCTGTCTTGGAGTCAACTTATGAAGTGCTGATTTCAGGTCAGAATGGATGATTTTGACACTGAACTAGAAAACTTTTTCAATTCGATGTCTCAAGAAGAGTTGAACGTAATAGATCAATTAGACAACTCACCAGTTTTTTCTGTAGAGCTAAGCGCACAAAAAGAGACCAACAATAATTATTGTTTGAGAAGTTCCGACATGACAAGCGATTATGATATTGAGCGCTATCTCCATTCGGACCCCGAGAATTTATTTGTCGAATTTGTATCGGAGGAGAAAAACTATGGGTTGTTTGCGAAGCAATCTTTTGTAAAAGGAGATTTTATTGTGTTCTATCGTGGTGTTCGCTTGACCGAAACTCAATACTTAAACAAATTGAGAGAATCTGAGGTCGCAAATGAGTACATTTTCACTGACGTCAAAAATGGTTTGTTTATTGATGCTACCGACGTCGCGCTTGATTCGACTGGAGTTGCAAGGTACGCTAATGACGAGCACAAAAAGCCCAACATTAAGGCCAAGACATAAATTGCTAACGACGGATCAAGGCATGTGCAATTGGTTGCCATTAGAGACATATGAGAAAAAGAAGAACTTGTTTACCACTATGGAGCAACTCACTTACCTTGGCGAAAAACAAACAAACACCAGAGCAGCAAACTTCGATCTGCCTCGGTAGCAGTTAATATAAAAGATTGCGGTAGGAAACATGGGTCGGCAACAGATTCCTTGCCAGAAAATGTTGAAATACAGTTCGCAAATTTAGTGTTGAATGACAATGCACGAGATGGAAGTGACGATTTATCAGAAGCCGAAAAAGCATCGGAAACTGAAGTTAAACGAAAAAGCAGACGAACTTTAAAGCGATCAAAACGACGCCTTGGATCGAGAGGAACAGAGGAGTGCGTTGTTTGCCTAAAATCTGTAAAGAAAATTTGGCAACATTTATACCAAGCACACAACTATTTAGAAAGCCGCAATAGAAAATTTTTAAACAGTTACTATAGGACACGCCACTCCAAGTTCAAAGTGTATGAATGCAGTCAGTGTGTTCTTAGATTTGCAAACGAACGGCTCCACAAAAGAAAATCTTCCGACTGCGCTGACAAAATGAAGTTAATTTCTGATCCCAAATCAATCAAATGCTTCCCATCTGCGGTGCAAAAAGACATGAGCATTACATGTACAAAAGCAGCGAAAGCAACACTAGAAGCTATCCAAGAGTATAAAGCTGACAAGGCAGACGATCTTGGCAAAAACGAAAGTAGGCTAAAACAGCTGACAAACAAAAACATATTATCTCAAATTTTGAATTCGGCTAGATTTACGCAATCATTCACTAAGACAGAGGGTTTCAGAAAAAAAATTTCTTAACCCTCAATTAAATCAACGCCGACTGTTGTATTCATCTGTCATTACTCATGCCAGTTCATTAATGAATTTCATAAAATGGCTCAGCAAAAACAAGAAAAGTTTCCGGATGAACTTAGAAGACTGGATACTAGTATTTAAGGAGTGGCGCGAAAGCAACAGCAATGAAAGAAAACGTGAACAAAAGAAGCGAAAAATGAACCGGTTTGAGAAAGTTTCCCAGCTGAAAGAGATCAGAGAAATTTTGAAATCTTTTGAAAAGACTCTCCAAAATGACCACATTGATCTTCCTTACAACGACCAGTTGGCCATGACCTTGTTCGTAATTAATGCAGCCACAAACAATAGACCTGGGCCTTATTTAAACATGACCCGCGAGGATTTTGAAAGTGGCCAGTTTCGAGATGTGGTTGTCGGAGTGGAACACAAAACCAGTTATAAGTTTGATGTCGGAGTTAAAATTAAGGAGCAGCACAAACCATACGTTCAAAACTTGCATGAAAAATTTTGGCAACGATCCGGACAACTTCCACGACTGTGTTTTCCTAACATTAACGGAAACCTGTACACAACCTTTGCAAATGATTTTACAAAATTGTGCCAAAGAAAATTCGGAACAGAATTTGACGTGAACATTACTGTTGTCAGAAAAGTTATGGAGACGTTTATTGACCGAAACCCCAGTTTCCTTGGAACTTCGCTGAGCAAACTTCTTACCGAACAATCTGGCCATGACGGAGATACTGCCAAAAAGCAGTACGTTGTGCCAAATAGCAGACAGGACTACGAAAAACTTCTTCAGAAATACCAGGATGTGCTGTATGGCGATCATGATGAAGAACAGGTTTTAGCAGATGCGGCTGATCTTGATACAGAAATTAGCAAAAATCAGGAGGGTGATGAACCTCCCCCCGAAATTGCTACCGCTCCTGCAGAAATTTCTGTACCTGTGGAAGCTGGAAAAACATTGGAAAACAAATCGCTTGCTTCAGTGAAAAGAAGACATCCTCTTCGAAACGATGCAAGGAATAAAATAGAAAAAAATGACAAAACTGCTGAATTTAGCGATTCGAACAACAGCAATAGTAAGTGCTCCGATGATATTGAAAGTGACAAGGACTCCCATTACAGTGAATATGGAAAAAGTTATGCCTCAAAGGGAAGTACAAAAAGGCTGCGTTGCAACAAGTCATCATCATCTGTGAGCACACGCATAGGCTCTGAGCAAGCACGAAATGCTTACATTCGTGCACTAAAGACGTATCGGCAAGCCAAAACTCTGTGGATTGAGTCCGAGAAAGTTTTAATTGATGAGTTTCTTGACATAGAAGTATTACCAACCAAAAACAAAGTAAAAGAAACAGCCGAAATTGTAGCCGCAAGACTAAATGTGAAGTTTTTGGAGAACCAAATTGAGCGTTGTTACCAAATAATCAACCACGCTTTCAACAAGATCTTTGGCCCGAACCCATGAAAGTTATGCTTGCATCAGTAACTACAAAAAGCAACAGAAAACTTTGTTCTAGAATTGCTTTTAACAGATTTCATGTAATAATTATTTTGTTTACCTCTTCTTCGGTCACCGCACTCAATAAGCGAGGCGGAGTTTTCTTCTGTCACCGCACTCAATAAGCGAGGCGGACTCTTCTTCAGATACCGCACTCAATGAGTGAGGCGGATTATCCTAATTATGGGACCAAAAACCTACAAACTCGAGTGTGAAGTTCCGTTCATAGTAAAAACTGGGACAAAAAATCACTGGAAATGAATTGTTGTTGCATAATTTGAATTCATTGATCTGAGATTATTCAATTCTATCTGCTACACTCAAAAGCGAGGTAGCTCTTTGCGTTTTTGCTTTTTGTTTGTGTTAAAATTTGTGTTGTTTTTATTATTTGTATGTTACGACCTGAATAATTTTTTTGGTAATAACTGAGATGTATGCCACGACCTCAATGTTGCAAATAATCGGAATTGAATTGTTTTTGTTTCGCTTTTTGAAATAGCTGAGCAAGTTGAAAATACTATTCTAGCAAAGATGATGGTTATTGAAAGTTAAAAAATTATATTTTTTTAATATGTATCAAACGCCCTCAATATTAATTTTCTAATAATTGAGCTGTATGATAGGCCCTCAATATTAAAAATTATTAGTTTTTTCAAAGTTTCAGTTCTTATTTTCATGAAACATGTGATAATATCTTGATATTATTAACTGCCTAGGTGATGTTGTCATATTGAAATTTCCTGCCAAAAAAATGAATGTATCGACCTCTATAATTCTTTTCTAATAATTAAATTGTATGGTGCGACCTAAATATTGCAAATAATTTTTTTTGAAGTTGCTTCAAATTGTACCAAATTGTTAAATTGGTTGTATTTTTCGTTAAGCAATCTTGTGTGAATTTGAAAGCGCTTTAAAGTCGAACCCACGCACTGGAAATAATTTTGGTGTATGACGCGACCTCAATATTTTTTTTTGGTTACTCGAACAAAATTCTAAATTGAGGAAATTTTTTTTCTGTTGAGAACAACAAAATTTCAGCATGCGCGCTTAATTTAAACTACTGTTTCAATATCTCGAATAAAAAAAGCTCTTTCCTTCATAAAAAAATGAGCAATAGAAAATTGATGTATGATCAGCCCTCCATATTTTTGTGTGTATGAACCGACCTCCATATTTTTTTTGGATTTGTATGAATCGACCGTATAATTATAATAATAATAATAATAATAATAATAATAATAATAATAATAATAATAATTATTATTATTATTATTATTATTATTATTATTATTATTATTATTATTATTATTATTATTATTACTATTAATAATATTATTATTATTATTATTATTATTATTATTATTATTATTAATATTAAGATTATTAATATTATTATTATTATTATTATTATTATTATTATTATTATTATTATTATTATTATTATTATTATTATTATTATTATTATTATTCTTATTATTATAATTATTATTATTATTATTATTATTATTATTATTATTATTATTATTATTATTATTATTATTCTTATTATTATAATAATTATTATTATTATTATTTTTCAAGTTTAAGGTATATTTTCCAACTGGTTATCCAGAACAGTCAGAATGTTAACTATAACTTACTTGATGACAAACTTATTTCAGCTGGTGTGTGTTTTGGATCAGTGCTGATAAATTGCCTGAGAGGATAAGCATTGGCATTGCATTAATTCTAGCTCAGCTTATCCTCATAGTTGGCGAACAGCAAGAATTTCCAACCACAAGTGACTTTAAATTGGTTGACATCTATTTACTGGTTAATTTCTTCATAAACGTGGTTGCCCTGGTAGAGACAATATTTGCGTCTGTCTTCTCAGAAATGTGGGCCCAAAGGAAAAGGAGACGTCTAATAAAGAAGCAGACTGCAGAAGTTTCTGAGCTCCAAGAAGTCTCCTCAGCGCAAGAAGTAAGCTTTTCTTTTTCATGATGAGGAAATGATTGGATCTAAAATTGATTTAACTTGACTTTTTCTTTACCGTAAACTCTACATCACGGCTCGAGGTTCCTGTGCTAGCTAACTAATGCTTTACTGGACGAGCCAAGAATTGATGTGCACAAAAATGCTTTTTTTCCCCAAAAAAACCGCTTTTGCGACAACTTTCGGCGCGTAAAATCAGGGTTTCTATTTTCATGGCAATCTCACAAGACAGGAAAGGAAGAATTAAGAAGGAAAAATTGCGGTCAGAAGTAATACAGGATGCTGTAGTGTCTTAAACAAGCGAGGTTCTTTTTTGGAAACAAAAGTTGGAGCAGTCCGTGTTCTCATCCATTCCTTTTTTTTCTTAATTGCACTGACTCAAATTACAACAGTTTCTACAGTCCAAAGATTCAGAAAAACGATAAGAGAAAGCCAAAATATATACTTTTGCGATGCCCTCATATATTTAAACAAAACCTATTAGAACAAAAACCTACTATTGGGAATGATTAATTGCTCTCAAACAAGGTTTTGTAAAAATCAGTTTGGTTCTATTGATTTTTTCAATTCAAATTTTTGCGCGACTAATTTCGGTGCTTTCCGAGAACCAGCACTGATAGGAATAACAAGGAAGCTCGGCATTGTGCGCTCCCACATGATGTTCCGACTCGCTCATCTATTTTTTTAATTAATTGTCTTCCAAAAGAGGATGAGATCGAAAACTTTCAAAAATTTATTTTCATCTCGAAAATAATTAATTGGTGTGTGAATAAAGGAGTTGCTTTAAACTTAAACCACTAAACCAAACACTGCCAATGAAATTTGACATTAAAGTGCTGATGAGATTTGACATTAACCAGACTGCGAGACAAGGCAAACAAAAAATCAAACAACAAAACCAAACATTAGTTATGACAAAAAATCAATAAATATATATTCTTTAAAAATTTAACAAAGCCAAATTAGCGCCACAAAAAAACTAAGTTGCACAAAATAAAAACTTAATTCACTCTTAACAAAACTTGGGACTTGATTTTAATGAGACTAGTAAAAATTAGACGAAAGAGAACAAAAAGGAAACGATAAAAATTTTTTTTCTTAAAAATAAAATAATTGAAGTCATTGAAACTATTAGCCGTGATCGGATTTCTAAAAAAGTTTTAATTCTAAATCCTGGAGAGAACATTGAGACCTCTAAATATTCAGTTTATCTCTTACGACTAACAAAAGAACAAGCAATACAGAAAACCATGAAGAACTCAATAGAAAATTGTTAAAAATCAGTGTCACAGACAAACAAATCCTAAGCTGTTAACTAAAACTAACCAATTTTTTAAATAAACAATGGGGCCTAAAATCAACACCAACGGAATTTGACTTTATTTTGCTAATGTTAACTCACACCAAAAAATTAAATCTAAATTTGGGCAAAAATTATTTAATCAAAAAAAGTTTTATGAAAGCTCGTAGAATCAAAGACAGAAAACCATTATTTTAAACAAACCGCTATTGAAAAAAGTTTTAGTTAATCAAGAGGTGATGCAGACTGCCATTGATCAACCTAAGCATCTATTAAACAGAAAAAGGAAACATTGAGCAAAAAAGCCGGAAACGATAAAAAAAATTGATATTTTTTGTCAAATGAATTCAAAATATTGAAAACAATTAACTTTGAACTTATCCTCTTGAATAGATTTATCACATACTCTTGAGGAAAGGACAGAGACCTGTCAGTATCCAAAATACATAATACGACTACAAATTGAACGACAAATATATGCAAAAATTGAAACTTCAACAAAATTTTGCGACAAAAAGATGTCGAAACTGTTTAAGACAGAAGTTATTCAATAAAGACTCTGAGTAATTTACATATTGCCTTCTTTCGAAGCCGTTGCTGTGATATGTTTTCTGCAATTGGTGTCAAATTTTGACAAGAAATAAAGACAAATGAAGAAAAATGAAAAAAATAATAGGAAATTTCAAAAAATGAAATCTCTTAGTCAAAAGCTTTTAGTGAAAGCCAAAAAACCGTTTCCGAAAATATGAACGCCATAAAGGTTAAAATAACTCATTAAAATAGGCAACGTCTTCATAAGACTGTAAAATGAACGAAAAAAATAGGCAAAATTTGAATATTCAATCGAATTTTGCGACAAAACTTTGTCGAACCCCTAAAAAAACCGAACCTATTCGATAAAAACCCCAGATATCTTTAATTGCGCACTCTCTTAAAATCATTGTTGTGATACGTGTTTTGTCACCAGCATAAATATACGATAAAGACAGATAAACAAAATTATAGAAACAGACCAATTCTCAAAAAAATTGAAAACTCTTTGTCTCAAAACCAGAAATTCATTCAATTTCAAAGGCTCTATTTCAAATCATTAGCAAAAAGTTGCAATTTTTTTCCGGTAAAGAGCCAAAAAGTCACAAAAATAAGATAAAATAACGGCAAATAGCCATTTTTGGAGTTTGAGAAGGTTGCTTGTTGAACGATGTGCCAATTTTTGAAAGTTTTCTATCTCGTCTTCATCTGGTAGACAATTAAATCAAAACGTGAATGGGCGAACGCACATTATCGAGCCTCCTTGTTCTGACTTTAAAATTAAAACTATTTATACTTTTGTGAAGAACTTTAACATCAGTCTGAAATCATTCAAATCTTCCTATAACATTGAACCTCGATAACTCCATAAAAAACGAATTTCAAAAAAAAATTAGTTCTATATTCTACGTTTAACGGGGTTTCTCTTGATATTACTCACAACTCTCTATGATTAATATATCGATCGGCCAAAATTGAATGAACAAAAAAACTTTTTTAGTATATAGTTCCTTCCCCCCACCAAGGTGGGTCGGAACAAAAAACAAAACTTTGACCAAAGAAGAAAAAATCAGCTTTCAGTTAGTAAAACAGACACGGAGAGAAATTGGTAAAGTGGAATGTGAAAAATGGGAGAGTTAATCTCCTCCCACGTTTTATAACGTTTTCTAACGTGTCGGGCAAGAACATTTGATTCACGTACAATAGGAAAGTAGCCAAAGCACAATGTGGGCGCTGGAAAAAATTTAGTTGCAGCAGTTTTTTACAATTTAAAGAATTTGAATTGTATTGGGGCGCTGTGTTTTTACGACTCGAAGAGTAGTACAGGAAAAGTCCTTTTTAAAATCAATTTTATTGGAGTGAATTTTGAAGCGGTAAATGAAACACGTGAAAAAAATTGGAGTTATTTTAAAGCTGAACAAAATGAAGAGTGGAGCGAAAAGAGTGGGTTTTTTTCATATCGCTGTTTTCTAGAGAGCGAGAAATTGAGGTGTGAAAAAAATTCTATAAGCAAGCAAAAATTTTTGTTCACGTGCGGCATTTTAAAGCAGTTTTTTTCTCAATTTTTTTGGTTAAGAGGTTTGGTTATGATTTGCTTTTAATTTTAGGCTGGGTTTGGTAGTGGTTTGAAGGTTTCTGAAAATTTATGTTAATTTTATGCTAATTCAGATGTTGTTTACTATTGTTTTGTTTTACTGCCTCAAATGGGTATTGAAGATACCCCTATTACTTGAGCAATTGTCAGTTAACACGTGGTTACAGTTTTGTGGATATGAAGCAATTTTTTGTTGAGAAATATGACGAAAAAATTCGAAAATTGGAAGTAATTTTCTTGCAATTTTTCGGTTCCTTTCTGTTCTTTAGACAATTTTCTTAACCCATTATCACTTGCCTATTGTTTTGCGAGCATCGGGATAGCCTATTGGCTGAAAAGAATTTTTGTTTAGATTTATGTGCTTTTGTAATATTAAAAGATATATTAATTTTTTTCCAGTTTTTTGGTCAAAAAAGTTTTTAAGAGCTTTTTTTCATGATTTGGCTTCAAGTATGTTCTTAAAATATCATAAGTGGTTTTAGTACTTACTAGTTGCATAGATGAGGTAATTGTGGTAGAGTTAGTTTTTTGGGGTATCAAATTATGACAGAATTTGATTAGATTTTTTTATCATATTTTAATAGATTTGATATTTTTACTTTTTGTTTTATCGTTTTATTTTAAGATAATCGTAAATTATTGGAGGCACGTTTTGTCTGATGAGTAGTTGGATGGCATTTAAGTGGATTTGCACTTCGAGTAGTTTCCGGAATTCTTCCGGCGATGTTTTTTTTAATCAATTTTGTTGGGGTGATTATTGAAGCGGGAAATGAAACGCGTGAAAAAATTTAGTGTGATTTTGATGCTGAACAAAAGTGAAGAGCGGAGCGAAAAGAGAGTGTTTTCTGTTCATACCGCTGTTTTTGAGAGAGCGAGAAATTGATTTATGAAAAAATTTTCTCTAAACGAATGAATTTTTTTGTTCAACTGCGGCTTTTAAAAGCAGTTTTTTTACAACTTTTGATGGTTTTGAGGTTTGATTATGATTTTGTATTAGGCTTGTTTTGATAGGAATTATGTGTTTCAAGTAGTTAATTTGAAATTATTGCTAATTTGGTGGTTTTTGATGAGTTTTGAGATTTTTAGACAAAACTTAATGGTTTTTTTTGTATTAAAACTTTAATTGGGATTTGGCTAGAAGCTTTTTACTTAAGGAATTTTCAGATACCAATTGAATAAAGTTTTGTTGGTAAAAAACATTTTTTTTCTTAAGAAAAATGACAGAAAAATTAAAGGAATTTTAAAGCATTTTTCTTATTTTTTTTGCACTTTTTTTCAAAATCTTGGACAAGTTTCTTAGCCAATTATGACTTGCCCAATGTTTGGCGAGCTTTTCTTTGCTCTAATTGCAACGGAGCATTATTCGTCATTATATTTCCTTGTACTATTTAAAAAAAATTAGGTTTTTCTAGTTTTTTGTTCAGTTTGTTTTTGAATGCCGTTTCTATTCTTCCTTAAATGTTTTATGGTATTTGTGGAGTTTCAGAGTTCACAATATTTGTTCTAGTTGTTTAGTCATAAGTACGGGCGAATTTATCCTTCGAGTCGTTTCAGGAATTCTTCCGGCTATGTTTTTTTTCCAAAGATGTGTTCACACATTTTCAATGACTTCGATCTTTCAAAACGGGATAAACAGGTAAAGCCCAGCGGGCATTCAGTTTCATTAGAGGCCCAATGTGGGCTTTAGTATTCCTTAAAGTGTCTAGAGTGGTGCTGCTCTGTAATAGCCTTAATTAAGGTTAAGGGGTCATTTTTAGGAGTTTTTGGGCTCAAATTGTTGCTTTTTTGTTTTTTTTTGTGATTTCTTGAGTTTTTTGTTTGATTAGTATTAGGTTCAAGTTTGTAAAAGTTGATGAAGGCCTGTTGCGAGACAAATTTATTTGCTATTTTATGAGCTATATGGTTTGGTACAATGACAAACGCGCAAAATAATACTAATTTTTGCAATTTTTTTCAAGTTTTTTGAAAAATTTTGTCATTTGTTGAGGCTTTCCAGCTTCTTGGGCCATGGAATCTTTTTTAAAGTTTGATAATAGGGCACTGCATATCTTATAGTGACAATGGATTGGTTTTCAACCTTTTAATGTCTCAATTTTTAGCATTTTTTGTGGATAAATTCTGCAATTTTTTTAAGGTTTCCTGAAGTTTTGTCGTTTTTTGATTTGTCCGTTCTCAAGAATCAGAAAACCTATTCCACGGTCTGATAAAATGTTGTTGACTGTTTGTTAGTTTCAATGGATTTGTTTTCAACAATTTAGCTTTTCGGGTTTTTGAATTTTTTTGATGAAATTTTGCAATTTTTTGCAAGTTTTTTTTCAAAACATTTGTCTTTTGTTCAGTTTTTCTCGCCTCGGAAGCCAGGTAACCTAATCCAGGGTTTGATATCTTATTAAATAGCTGCGAGGGGCATTTGATTGGCTTTCATTATTTTAATTGAACGAATTTTTGTTTTTTGAAATTTGAAATTTTCTCTAAAAGTTATTGACTATCGATCTTTGAGCCAATTAATTTCTTCAGGCTTGGAAATTTGGTTACTGGATAGCCTCTAGAGATAGAACATTGATTCTGAAGATATTAATATCACAATTTTTAGCAACCTTTCATTACAAATTTCAACTGATTTCATTTTTTTTTTTAATTTTTGACATTTTCTGAGTTAATCGATCTTCATGGGCCAATGAATTTTTTTCAGGTATTACAGAGATAATGCAGGACCGATTTCAAAAACGACAATTGGCTTTGAACATATTTTTGAGATATATATACATAAAAGGGTCAAATTTTGCCTTAGGGGTAAAAGCTTCATGAGTTTTAGCAATGAGTACATTTTTGTTTAGGTTGTTTGATTGTTTTAGTTTCACAATTTTTTGAGATGAATTTGCTTATATTTTGGCTGGCAATGTTTAATTGATCGGCTGGTCAGGTAGAGTACTTCTATGTTTTTCATTCATTTCTTTGAATTGTATTTCAGGATTTGTCCTGCTATGCTTTTTTAATTTTTCCACCAAAAACATTTGAAGAACATTCCAAATTTCCTCAAACAACATAACAAAAATTATTGTAGGAGGAACCAGAACGTGAACCCGTTACCAAGTTATTCCAACCACTCAAATTTTTGCTATAAGTACATAAGCAAACTCTTAGCAGATATGACTTTAAAACCAAGAGCAAGAAATGTAAAACATTGGAAGATTATGGCCACTATTGCAAGCAATGTATAGCTAGCGTACACTCCCATAACATGCTACAAGATAGGAACTAGATTTAAAAATGGAAACAAAGTAAATTTGATTAAAGAAGAGGAAAGAGCACCACATCAATCAGACGTTTCATCATGAAACGAAGAAAGGGTATTTAAACTAAACAACTACAAAATACAATGCATAAATAAAAATGCTTAAGATAATTGAAGTTACACAGAATAGCGAAAACTACGGAAAGATTTGCCACATTTAGTTTTGACGACAGCAACGGACGTCAAAATAGCGCAACACATATAATTCTAGACTGAAAAATTTCCAAATGCGATGGTCGATGAAGAAAACACAATGGCGTCTATCTTACCAAAAGACATTAAAGCTAGTTACAAACTCAGGCCATGTACCAACTTTACAATGTACCAATAGACTTCAAAATTGCATGAAATTTCTCAGATTGAAACTCAAAATTTGTTTTTCAAGAAATGATGCGTGACTCTGCAGGCAACAGTTTTAGATACTAAGTTATTCTTTATAAGTGTCAGAACTAGTTAATTCTCAAAGGCGTCAGCAGTCACGCAACGTTGAATTGTTTGTTTTGCAAGTGTCTTTCTTGCAAAAAAAAACATGTTCAATGATTATCTGCTTCTGCAGCGAATTTTTCCCCCTTCACCACTTTTTCTATTTCCTTTTTAGCCCATAGAGAGCGGAAAAACTCAAGCTGAACAGGCGACTGAAATTCAGAAGGTGTCGAATGACTTCACTCAGGCGAGTTTTACTGAACGAGAGAAGCAGGGCGAAATCGAAAATATGGTGACGTCACGCAATCGTTTAGACAGTATTAGCAAATTATTTTTCCCGGCCATATTTGTAGCGTGGAATTCAGTTTTTGTCAAGATAAGCTACAACAGTGCGATTGAGGAGTTCAAAATTGAACCTCTGACGGAAGAAGAAATGATGACTATTGTGCCATAAAATACAGAATTCTTATGCGCGACCTGGTTTGACTAACTTGAACCTTTCTTGATTAGACTTTGATGAGTTTTGCTACGTGTACAAGCATGCAAGGTCTCTCAGACATTGAGACATTAAAAATGCGAGATATTAGTGCATTTAACAAGTTCAGAGTTTTTTCTTTAAACTCAATATATATTACACAATCTATAAAAAATATTACACGATCTTGCATCTTTCTGTAAGTTGTATCAATTCTAGTTTCACTTTACAAATTCAGAACACACTTGATCCTACAAGATGATATCAATACAATCATACATAGCCAAATAAAAGTTTTTCTGTTTTTTTTGCAGAAGAACAGTTCACCATAGCCCGACTGATCAAATGCCACTTATTTCAGTCAAATAAGCGAAATGCTATTCCACTGGTCATTTTGAAGTTGCTGCTATTCATTTTCTTATCCTTTCTTCAAATTATTAGTTTTTAGTTGACCTGACTGTCGTCTTGAGTAACAAAGTTGATTAAATAACTAAAACCTTTAATATAAAAAATGTTGTTGAAAAAATGGTCGGAAACTAACTGAAGAAATAAGATAAGTGCTTACGAATTTGCGTGGCGAGGAGTTGGAGGATCTGACTTTTTGTTATTTAGTTGCTCCGACCCACTTTAGTGGGGGAGGAACTATATACTCAAATGGGGTTTTTTGTTCAGGAAATTTTTGCCGATCGATATATCCATCGTAGAGGGTTATGAGTGGTATCATTGGAAAACCCGTCGAGCGTAAAATGTAAAATTAAAAAGATTTGTGAACACTTGACTGATTTTCGATATTTTCATTCACATTTTCAGTATTTTTACGCAATTTTTTAAACCAATTTGCTGAAATTTATGTTAAATTTGTTACGGATAGTGTTGTTGGTTTTACTTCCGAAGTTAGAAGAGTGTTATTCAACAGTCTGATAGAATTTTTTGGATAAATTTGTTGCTACACTTGTCAAAACACAGTTTTTTTAAATGAAAAATCACCAAAATTTTCATCTTCAGTCCAGTTTTATTTAATTTTGCGGGACTAACACACCTAAAAACTAATAACACAATTTTTGTCAACTGCTGAGAGTAGTAGTTTACTGGCGATTCATTCGAGAGTGCTTTTCAACTAAAATTTGTCGGATTTGATATTTCAACTCGATGGATATCCAAAATGCATCTTTTATTTTGTTATATTGACTTTTTTGTCAAATCATCCATATCCATAAATTTTAGAACAAAAACGTGTTCCGAATGAACGAATAGCAATAGCAAGGCAAGATTGGTCTAATTTTTTTTATTAAAGTTCCCAATTAATTAGGTTTCTGATAAGTTGCTGTCTTTTTAAAAAATATTTTTTCCTCATTTCGCTTTTTTCTTCTAATTAATGAACAGAACAATTCAAATCAAGGCTTACTAATTACAGGTCGCTATCTAGTTTTTTTAATGCGTTTAATTTGTTTTAAATAGAGACTATGGCATATTGAGCTCTGAACATATCGATTTTTTCGGTGAAAAGATTAGTTTTCAACGGCTTCGACACAGTCTTCCAGCAGAGCTTAATGATTTTTTTTCAATTTTTTTCTTTAATTTTCACTTTGTAGACGTGAATAAAATTGTGGCTAATTGCTGCCCTTAGCTGCTTACTGTGATTAAACGAAGGAAACTATTTACTGGTTTCATTTGATTGCCAAAACTTTTCATGACTTTAAAATCAATTGTTTGAAAAAAATACAGATGTATTTTTCAGTTTTGGAGTTAACTGTTCTTTTTTGCCTACTCCTACTCAATATATAGTCTCATTCATTACAGATCGCATTTCAAAATATTGGCGTTGAGGAAAAACACAATTGTTTTTAGTGCATGGCTTATTGTTTTAACGGCTCCGACATCTGCTTTTGCTCAAAACTTCAATGTTTGATTTTTGCAGGAAGTTATCGTTGTTTTTGAAGACGTATGACATACTCTGAATAATTAGAGATTTCCATGGTTTTTTTTTGGTGATATATCTGAAATTTTTTAATGATTTCAGTTTACAGCTAATGTTTGTATGACTTCGAAATTAATACTTTTCAATAAATAACTTTGCACTTCTTAAGTTTTTGGTTTTTGGCTTTTTCCTGTCTGCTTGTTAACAAGCCTCATTTTTCAGAGGTCCTAAATTGCTTTACTCGGGGATCAATGAAGTGCTTAGATTTTATCTTTTTTGTGGAATAAAATATATTAAATGGCTTCGACGACTTTTTCTTGCCAAAAATTAATGGAGGTTTTGTTTTGTATGAATTTGCCATTCTGTTTGTAGACCTTTGACATATTTTTAAGGACAGATATCAATGATTTTCATTGGAGAAGTAAATGAACTTACGGAATGATTTCAGTCCATAGCTAATATTTTTATGACTTTGAAAAGATTTTTTTTTTTTAAAAACTGAGCAGTATGATTTCTAACTTTGGCCCTTTTCTTCAGTTTTCTCTTTTTATAACTGGTCATGTTATTCAGTGGTCTTTTATCTCATTATCGGTCTTCATAGAAGACGCAATTGAAGATATATTTTTTAATAGAATTAGATTATGATTCTAACGGCTTCGACACCTTTTTCGCTTAAAACTTAATTGACTTTTTGTTTTTAGTTTTTAATTGCTGTTTGTTGTTGTAGAGGTAAGACATTCTAAAAGATGACAGGTCTTGATGTCGTCAAATGGATGAATGGATGAACGTAGGTTTGTTCAAAATTGTCAGTTGATGTCTACATTATTTGAACTTATTTCCTTTAGAAAATCTAAAACCATTTTTTAACTTCGCCGTTTTTTTTCGTTTTTGTCTACTTGTTACCGAGTCTTATTGATAAAAGCTCCTATATTTTTAGTGAAGTACAAATTTTTCGTTTACTTTAGATTTTTGGACGTTTTTCTTGCTTTGTTATTAAATTTTCATTAAAAAACCAGTAGTTAAATTTCGGATATACTATTTATGTTCAAACGAACGCTAACAAGCCTCTTTGTTTACTTTTTAAAGCTGCTCTCAAATTTGCAACTTCAATGATAATTAGTTGATATTTCTGATCCATCTTACAATGTTTCAGATCATTAACACAGCAGTGAATCATTTTGATAAATATACAATTACATTACACAGCCAGAAGTTAGTGAAACCATCAAAAAATCTCGATTAGATTTACAATGAATTGTAAGTAAACAGGTCTCAACTGGCAAATTTGGCCTACGCATTTATACTTTTCAAATTATTATAGCTTCTGGATTATATACTTTGGACAATTTCAATATCTGTTCAAAACAACAACTTCCTGCTCAACTAGTTCCAATTTAGTTTTAAACTGACTTGTGTTGAAACAACTCCAGCAATTATGCGCAGATTTTGCATTCTTTTCTCAAATTCTTGAAATTGGTATCAAGTAAGACTCGACTATCAAACCTACAAAATTGGCGTTATGTTTTAAAAACAGGTTCTGTTTTTAGCAAACAGTTCTGAAGAAAACGTCGCAATATTTTAGTCTTTACAACTTTTAGAAGTTATTTGCCAGTTGCTTTTATAGGAGTTCATAATCATCAGTTAAGTAAAAATTATGATGTTTTGTATGAGTTGCGGAACAAAAGTTTTATCCTCGTATGGCATCTTATTACTTCTGCAAGTTTTTGTTTCTTGCAAAACGTACAGAAAATTCATCTAACTAAGAGTGAAAGTGAATTTTACTTGCCTTAATAAGCATCCGGATCTGAGTTGCAATAATTCAATACCGACAGAAAAACGTTTGTTTGGTATCTGACAGAAATGCTATTTGTTTTTGCTTTGTTTTTGTTTTTGTTTTATTATGTGGGTGATGTTGTTTTTTGTTGGGTTTGGGGTCAAATTTACAATGTTTCAGAAATTGATTTCTTCAGTAGTAGGACTCTAGTCGGCCTCATTGGAGGATGAACCGGCCAAAAGATGTCACAGATCTGAATTATTTGTTCTAAGAGAGTTCTCTTTTTCTAGCCCGCAGTTGTATCATTTCAATTGGAATTAATTAACCGAGGAGGAGAAAAATATCTGAAAAATATGTGCCTGTATTTTATTATCAGGCAGATTTTACTGATTTTTATATTTACCTAATGAGTCAAACCAGACAGATTTTGCATAAATAATAGTTCGCATTATTTGTGATCCATCTTACAGTTCTTTAGTTCATTTACATCAAAATGCATTAGTTTGATAAATGCATAATTGCATTACACAGCCAGTCAACAGTGAACACTTACAAAATTGGCGCCCAGATTGAGGTCCAGACCAAAATGGTCTCTGGTCAGACCGTCCTAGACAAGAGTGATCTTTGATCAAAGCGACCCAGACTGAATCGTCCTCTGATCAGACTATCAGGCAATCGAAGCTCCGTTTGCGCTTAAAATGCGCTCGAAAACCTGCTCTGATCAGACTATTGTGCGTTCGAAACTCATCCACTGGTCTGACCGCCGTGAGCTCGAATCCACCACCTCAGATCAGACAAAAGTACGCTCAAATTATCTGATGATCAGACTGAAGTGCGCTCAAAAATGCCTATGATCAGACTAAAGTACACTCAAATTTGCCTCTGATCTGACAAAATTGCCATCAAAATAGTCTGATCAGAGAAGGGTTTTCGAATGTCAATATCGCTTTAATATGTTCTGAATATGAAAATTGATGCTTATAGAAATATATTCAACTATGGAAAAACAGTAATAAAAGCATTGCTTATTAAAAGAAAACCCCAGTGTCGTACAAAACTTTGCTTGAATTGGCCTCTGATCACTCGTCTGCACTCGATTCGGCCTCTGATCAGACAATTGTGCGCTCGAAACTGCCTCTGATCAGACACGTTCCAGACCATTGTCCAGACAAAAGTGCACTAGAACACTTTTGCAGATCATGTAATTCAAGCGCACTGAGAACATGCATGCGCTCGAAGATGGTCTGATCAGAGGTCACTTTGCTATGGAAACCTCAACCTCAAAAGTGGCAGGTCTCATCGTCCCTCTTTTTTGGCGTTGTTCATTTTACTATGCAATTTGAGTTGGAAAAAATTTTTCTCATTCATACACCAATTGTCTTTAAACAGTATTTGAATTTACAAAAGTTTTCTATCTCTTCCTAATTTGGTCGAATAATGAGCCAAAAATGTGGATGCTTGGCGTTGAAACACTATGTGCAAACGCACATTACCGAGCGCCTTTGTTTACTTACTAAGGTTGCTCTCAAATTTGCATCCTTAATCTGCGTTTGGTAAGGCAAGGGAATTTACCGCAGTGTTTTTCCTTTCCTTCTAGCTCATTTTTTGTAGAAACTATCCTGAGGAACAGCGACAAATTTGCGTAAATGCTCTCTAGTCTACAAAAACTTTGATTTTTAATCTTGCATCTTGGAAAATCTCAAAGCCGCGCTCAACTCATTGCTTTATATTTTGATTTTTAGGCCCTGTTCTCAATCTGACGAAAAAGTATTTGTTATTTTTTTGTTTTTGTTCTGAGTTTTTGTGTGATATTGTTTATCATCGGATTTTTGGTCAAATTTCCACCGTTTTAATTTTTTTAAGAGTAAGACTGCAGTCTGCCTCATTAGAAGTCGGCCAAAAGATGTCAGAGATCTAAACTATTTGTTCCCAGAGAATTCTCTCATTATAGCCCCTTGTGTCATTTCAATTGGAATTGGAAACGATGTGCCTGTATTTTTTATCAGGCACAATTTACTGATTTTTATGTTTACCTGATGCGTTGAATCGGACAGATTTTGTAATAATAATAATTGGTCAATATTTGTTATCTATCTTACAGTGCTTTATTTGATTAATATCAAAATGCATAAGTTTGGTTAATGTTTAATTGAATTACACAACCAAAAAGCAGTAAAACCATCTATAAGTTTTTGATTATACGGACAATGAATTATAAGTGAATATCGCCAATGTAGCAAGTATGGCGTGCGCATATATACTTTTCAGATTCTTATAGCTCCTGGATTATAGCCATTCAACAATTATAAGATCTCTTCAAAGCAACAGCCTCACGCTCAACTAGATCCAATTTACCCATGTTTTAAGATTAGATTTTAAAGGTTTTCAGTGACATATTTCTTCTACGCGGTAACTAGTGACAAACTGTCGTCACTCTTATTTGCAAACGCTGACGCTGCTGAATTTGTAGGATTGGCGACGTAAAGACACGATTTAAAGATATAATCCACGAGCTAAGTTTGTGAATTCATTATTTTTTAATTAATAGTAATAAAGATTATACCAAAAAATCGGTTAGAATTATTTAATTTTGCAAAGACTAGTTTGTAATCAGCCTAATATTGGTTCAATGACAAACAATCATGTAATTAATTGAAGGAGTTTTTGTTATTAATTGATGTGCATTTGTTTAAATCATTCTTTGGTTGGGACTATATCCTCTGGGGCTGTTTTGTCTGCTTTCGCAAGGCTTTTTTTGTCTTGAACAGCTGGGACTGTTAACCACAGATTTGAAATATTGCTAAAATGGCTATGCAGTAAGACGACAAGTAAAAATGACCACACTATAGTTTCAACTGGACCACAAATTCATGTATTTTCCTTGACAATCAAAAAGAAAAAACTTAGCGATACATTTTCAACGGAAAACATCTTTTGTATTTTTGGAAAACACAAATTAATGAAGTACCGTAGCACGTTACGTTCAAAATTCATTCGAATCAACGAAACAAAAACAGAGGAGGTTTTTATCAACTACATTGTGGAACATTTTTTGGCAATCCGGTATCACTAACCCACTACCAAATACACTAAAATTGCAAAAACTAAAAGATTTATTGTGATTTTTGGCTCTTTGCAAAAAGACCCAAGGGCAACTCTTCAAAGAAAGATATCTTAGAATGACTTTAAATTTTACTGCAATTTATTTACCATTGTTTTGAGCATATGCTTTTCTCTACAAAAACTTACTGCCTTATATACGTACACCCTAACTGCGGATTAGTTTACCGATTCTCCATTCAGCTCACAGAACAATCTGTTTTTTTTCTACCAACGTGATCTATGTACTGGCGTCAAAAGCACTTTCCATTTCGAAACTTATTCCTCAACCCACCCTAGGTAAACAAAAAATTGTTCATTGCCAAGTGTGAGCAAAGTAAGTTTTTTTTACTGGTTATTGTTTGCACACAGTCTGAGGATTATCGATTACATATCTCATTAGCATCTAGGTTAGTAAAAAAACTGAAATTTACTAATAAAACAAGGCTGAACTTTATAGTGGCTTATGAGATTTGTAATATATAATCCGTAGAAGAAGACAAGTTAGCAGTTTTGCGCTTACCCATGTCATTGTTGACAAGAAAGGTTCTAATTCCTTTCACCCCGATTCATTTAACCCCGCATATCTTAACCCCATATCATTTAACACTCTCAATCATTTAGGCCATCTATAATTTAAGTCCTCTATCGTTTCATCCTACCAATTAGAAACTGACATTGCACAAAAGTTTTGGCTCAATTAAGCAAAGAATTCACCGCCTTATTCTATTGGGATAGTTTCATATAAAGTCCCACGAGCCGCTAAGACATGACCAAGTTTTTTTTATTTTACTAATTTAGATTTCCTAATTTTTTAAAAGAATAAAATTGGGATGAAATGATAAAGTGGCTAAATGGTAGTGTATTTAAAGGATAAAGGGGTTAATGAATCGAAGTGAAATGGTAGGGGGTTAAATAAATTGGGGTGAAAAGGTGTTTAACCGACAAGAATATTTAAGTTTTATTATACGGAAAAGATCAGATGAAATTTGTCTTTTGGACATTGGTCACCCGGGTTGAATTTTTACGCCCAAAATGATGTAAGAGTGGGGCTCCAATGGGAGGATTTTTGAAGAAAATGCAGCTCAAAACTCTTACCTCTTTTTGGGCTGCATTCGGCTTCCAAGGGGGGTAAAATGGAGTACGAGTGAGGGGGTAAAAGACAAATTGCACTCGAACTCTTACATCAATATACCCCCCTTGGCAGACCAAAAAAGCTGTAAGAGTGGGGGGTTAATTTGTCTTTTACCCCCTCACTCTTACGCCATTTTACCCCCCTTGGAAGCCCAATGCAGCCCAAAAAGATGTCAGAATTTTGAGCTGCATTTTCCTAAAAAATCCTTCCATTGCAGCCCCAAACTTACATCGTTTTACCCCCTTGGCAGCCCAACTCTTACATCATTTTACCCCCTGGCAGCCCAACTCTTACATCATTTTACACCCTCAATCTTACATTGTTTTAGCCCCAATACCTGAAGACTGCCAGTCTTGAACCCACAACCTCTGTACCCTCAGCTGCGTCGCCTTATCCTCCAGACCATCAAAGCTTGTCCACCTCTTGACGGTCTATATATATGAATAATACTTCTTGCCCCATCTCAACAATGAATAGAATTGCCCCATCTCAACAAATTCCCCCTCACTCTTACATCGTTTTACCCCCTCTGAACAAATTACCCCCTCATTCTTACACCATTTTACCGCCCTTGGCAGCCCAACTCTTACACCATTTTACCCACTCTGAACAAATTACCCCCTCACTCTTACACCATTTTATCCCCTTGGCAGCTCAACGGTTAGCTCATTTTACCCCCTCTGGAAAAATTACACCCTCACTCTTACACCATTTTATCCCCATTGGCAGCCCAACTTTTACATCATTTTACCCCCTCTGGACAAATTACCCCCTCACTCTTACACCATTTTATCCCCCTTGTCAGCCCAACTCTTACATCATTTTACCCCCTCTGGACAAATTACCCCCTCACTCTTACACCATTTTACCCCCCATGGCCGCCCGACTCTTACATCATTTTCCCCCACATCAAAATGGGAGGATTCTAGGGAGGACATTCGACCCGGGCACGTAATATTGGGCAAACAAAAATTTTAATTACAGAGGTTTATGTACATTTTAACGCGAGAAGAGAAAACTGTTAAGCACTTTCCCTTGTTAACTCACATTGTTAATCTAGGGAAGTTTAGATAGAACAGAATAGGGGTTATAACCAAATGCTAAATAGTCCATTCTGTATTTCCAAACAAACCGCATTATTAAATCTCTGTCTAATTCTTGATACGTATTGTCTATTGATCCATAATTTGTTTTCTTCAAAACGCTAGAACTGTTTTTCGCTTTCTGAACGTTGAACTCAATTCTTTGGTGAAGTTTTGTTCTCACATTGACTAGCTTGTGTAAATCATCGTTCATAGTTTCAGTTCGGCCGAGATAATTTATTCCAAGAAAGCATGGATCACAAACTTTGTATTGCATTTTGAAGTGTTGATCTTTAACTGAATTTTTAACCAGGTAATTGAAGTAGTAAGTAAGCGTCCAGTTTTTGCCATTGAAGTAATTTTCTTTTTTCACTTTGTTGTAATAAGCTGAAAGAGCGCGTTGGAATGGATCTCGCACGAACATGAAACCAAATGTATAACTTCGAAACAGTTTTTTCTTCATGTATATTGGTTTTGTTTTTGGAACTTTATCATCAAATATTTGATGTTGGCTTTTCACTGTGGAGTTTTTGCCGTGAAACAATGACCAAAACACGGCACCTCTTGTAGATGTACCTAAAACAAAAATTAATATGAATAAACTTCGATCAAGTAAAAAAACAGAGGTATATAGAAACTATCAAGAAATATTATTGCTTGACGAAATTTATCAAAATTCATTTTTTTTCTGCGCACTACATAGTAAACATCATTTCAATTCCTTTGTTTCATAATTATATGATGATGCTGAACTGAATTTTAAATATCATTTTAGAGGCAGCAAAAATTCAAAATTCTTTATTTCAATATTGTTATGACTTTTGCGCCGCACAATATTTGCAATAGTTTCAGCAGTTTTCAATTTTTTTGACAAAATAGATTGATAAAAAATGAGCAATGGTAATGGAACTTTTTGTTCCGACCCCTCTAGAGGGGGAGGAACTATACTCAAATGGTTTTTTGTTCAGACAATTTTAGCCGATCGATACATTCATCGTAGAGAGTTGAGACTGGTATCATTAGAAAGCTTGCCCAGTGTAGAATATGAAAGTAAAATTTTCTATTGATATTCGTTTTTTACAGGGAGTTATCGAGGTTTATACTTTTGAGATAATAGAGTGAACTCAGTTGATTTTATTCACATTTTCCGGAACTTTCGACTAAAATTTTGCTAAATTTGCTAAAGTTTTTTTTAACTTTTTTAAGAAAGTGTTGTTGATTTTATTTTCAAAGACAAAAAAAATTTGTGGGCTATTTTTATTTATTTCTTTTTGTCAAAAATTCTGGCAAAATATTTCAAAATTCAGACTTTTTCATCAAAAACTGCACGAAATAAGTTACTTTAGTCCACTTTGATTAAATTTGCAGGAAGTACACAAGCAAACACCACTAACACAATCTTTGTAGACTCAAAAGGAGGGGGCTATTTCTACTTCAACATCCGTTGCGAGTGCTCCGTAATTAAAACTTTGCTGTTTTTTTTTTAATTTTATTCGTTGATTATCAAAAACGCAGCATTTATTTTTGATTTTTTAATCAACAAAATGCATATATCTATAACATTTGAAAAAAACAAGTTTTCTTAGCGGACAAAAAACATTAGCAGGGCTAGTATTCGACCAATCTTGGACGGTTACAATCCAAAAACTATTCGGATTGAAGTTAGTGGGTCTTTTTTATAAAAAAAAAATTCGATCTTTTGTTTATATATTATTTAAATAACAATACATTTCAAATCGAAGCTTACTAGTGATTTGTCCACCTCGCTTCATAATTAGCTTCAAGTTTTTGTGTGAAGTTTTTTACTTGAAAACTTATGATCGTTTTAATTTTGTTTTTTTTTTAATTTTTAAGTAATCAATGGCTTTTTGAACTTTGCCTCCATTTTTCTCTTAATTTGGTCAACTTGTAACTTTGTGTCAGCAATGAAAAAATGCTTCTTGTTTCTACTGATTTCAATTTCAATTTTTATTGCGTTTTACACCTATATTTTTGGTTTTTTTGCTTTGATACTACTACATTTCACATTTTTTTCTTTTCAGATATTTGCCCCTTTTCTCATGTTTTATAATTTAGTTACGTTATTGCGTTATTGACAGTTCATATATCACATTATTGGTATTCAAAATAAGACACATTCCCCAATATTAAAATCTATAGGGATATAGTCTCTGGTTTTCACAGCTTCGTCATTACTTTCTCAAAGAATTTGAATGAATTCTTTGATTTTGTTCTAACTGTCATTTTTACTTGGTCCTTTTAATCGTATGAAGTTTCCTGTACAATGACCCGGTCTCATTGACTTTTCACGTAACACTAGATGGCTGATATTCTGATATTATTAGATAGCTTTTGGCTTTCATGACTTTGAAAACAGTTGTTTCCAAAATAAAAAAAAATTTTTTTACTTGCAATTTTTTTCCTTTGATTTTCCGTTTGTTACCTAGTCCTGTAATTACAGGCCAAAAACGACAAAATTTTGTATCATGGGAAGGTGTCAAAACGATTGGTGTCACAAAATCTAATGTTTTTGCAGAATTCGTTATGACTTTACTGGCTTCGACACGAGTTTTTCACAAAAAAGGTAAACTAATTTTTGATTTTTGTCATATTTTACGTTCTTTTTGTAGATGTAAGATATATTCAAGATAATTGCAAGTCTCAAGGGCTTCCTTTTGAAGAAAAAAGGAAACTATTTAATCAGTTCATTCTGTAATTAATGGCTTTCATATCTTTGAAAATATTTTTGTTTCGGAAAATAAACACAAGTATTACCTAATTTTGCCTCTTTTTTTGTTTTATCTGGTTTCATCAAGAAGAGGTCACATAATAATTTCTCAGTGTTCGATGAAGGTGAAATCGAACATATTTTGAGGGCGAAGTTCGGGCTTTACGGATTGGAAAGTTTTTTCTGGCAAACTTTACCTAAAAATTGAATACCTACAGTTCTTTATTCCCATCGTTAGAAATGATGGTAATCGTACACATATGGGATTTTTTAGTTGATTTCTAATAGTTTTCATACTTTGAAGTTAATTGTTTTTAAGAAAAAAAGCTACTTTTTCAAATTTACTGTTTTATTTCTCTTTTGTCTGAATGTTACCAAGCCTTATTATCGACAAGTCCCATAACTTTTCTTGTGAATGACAACTTACTTTGTGTAGTTTCAGTTTAAGGTGACACTATTTTGACTTTGTTATTATGTTTTGTTTTTTAAAACGGCCATAAATTTTTTGATGTAATTAATGTTTGTTGTTTGATTTTGCTGTTCGTCTTGAATCGCTTTCTAAATATTGGCATATCTCATCAATTGAAATCATCATTTTTTACTCCATTGAGTTATTTGCTTTGGAGGCCATCTTTTCGTTCATACACCAATTTTTTTTTGAAAAATACTTGAATTTTTGGGCTTTTCTATCTGTTCCTGATTTGGTAGACAATTATGCCAAAATTGTGGATGACCGGGGTCGGAACCTTATGCGCGATTGCATATTACTGAGCCTCTTTGTCTCCTTTCTAATCATATGATCAAAAAAATTGTCGAGACAGATACGCGAAATTTAATTGGCGGAAATCTCTCGAAAGTTTTATTGATCATTTGATAGATTAGAGTAGCAGCTTGTGTCGTGAATTCAAATTCCGATAACTTAACGTTTCGTTGCTCTTTATGATTTTTTTGATCAATCAAGCTTATCAAAAAAACCATCAGTTAAACTGTGAAACCTTTGCGAGTTGCATGGCAAAAATAAATTAATATTCATGTAAAGTTTTACTGAGATTCTCTGTTGCCTAGAAACAGACGACACTTGAAAAAAAACGAAGTGGCCAGAACTGCTGATCTTATTACAAGACAATTCAACACATAATTTGCTCAGACAGGTCACAAAGATTATTATATTTGCAATGCTATAATCTGAATTTGTAGTCCCAATTTGTAGTTTTAATCTGAATATGGTAACATTTTAAGACAAAACCAAAAAACTAATTAATTATAACGTCTCAATCATGCCATCTGAAGTTTCCAGCCTTTATGTTTTATCTATACAAGTCAGAAATTTTCTTTAATTCATGAGCCATTTTTGATTTTTTTTAATTCCAACATTTTTTACTTCTAATCTTCTAGCGTGAAATCATAGGGCTCTTTAAGAAACCTTTAAAATTCTTAATCGCTGTTTTTAAATGATCAGCTTAGAAGTTTCCAAATTTCATGTGAGTTAGATTGTGGATCTTATTCGCTTGTACAGAATTTGATTGCGTACAAGCATTACTATAATGGTTCTGAATGAAGGTATCAAGTAAAAATTTGCTGATTCAACTCTAAATTGCCTCAAAATTTAAATAAAGCTACAAATTTTTTTTGGTTTCCTCGATCTGTTGAGGACTTCTGCTAATTTTTTTCGATTTACCGCCATATGCGCGCGCAGAAAACGATCGGTTTAACAAAGTTGTATAAAGTATTTGACAGAGTGATGTTTATTCCGTATACCTTCAGGGAACCTCCAAATCATTTCAATTAAATTGTTTCGAACTCACCTGAAAAAGTTAAAAATTGCTCTCAAAAAAAAATTCGTAGCAATTATATAAGTTCTGATTGATTTTTCATCTGAATTCCTGGAGGTTGGTGGCAGAGTAAATCAGCGCTGAATAAGTATAGAGACATTCTCTTTTTAGGATGGCCAGTACTCTGTTCATGTCCCAATTTACGCAGGCCAGTCTTGATTTTGGAGTGAAATTTAATTAATGAAAAATCATATGCTCAGCTTAACTCCCGCCATCAAGATTTGATTTATATGCGCTTCGAACTTCCGCGTGCGTACTTGTAACATTTATTTTGCGTAGCAAGTCGTAACCACTAAGCTAAGTGGGCTTTGTGGTGATTGCCTACAAACTAGCTTATATATAATTAGTGTGTAAACTACTATAGTAATTACCAGTCATGAGCTAAAAATGTATGACATTGCTCTGCTCAGACTTGATTTTGTTGTATGAGTAATTTTCAGACTGTACAGGATTAGTTTAGCCTGGTCTAACTCCATGACCTTAACATAATCATAATAAAGAAGAACTGCACATAAAGAAACTTAAAATATCCTGGAGATGCAATATTTCATAACTGAATTACGTTTTTACACTTGAAATGTGCTGGTTCAGCGCTGAAATGCTCTGCGACTCAAGTCTGGGTCTTTTATGTTTTTTTTTTTGAAAACGAGATAAAGTGGTAAACTGCGAGGTCGTTAAATGGCCAAGCAGCTCTCCTACGTTGGTCGGCTGTTTTTTTGGATTATGATTTGATTTTTGGATTCTGGACAACTGAGTTACTATTTCGTTTCAGAAGCAGTATTAAATGGGATATTATTATGGGAGATTGTTATCATCTGCTGCCTTTGATTTGAAGGAGGGAAGTACAAGCTGCTTAAATTGTAATAGTATCATTTAATTTTTTGATTAATCAATGTTCTAATTTTTCACCAAACAATTGCAGCTTACTTTGCGTCCCGACAAAAAGCGATCTTTAAATGTTTTAATTGAATAAATATTGATTCCACAGGGCTATTATCAATTGACTTGGCTCAGTAAATTGTGTAAAGCAACAAAAATTAATACCAAAACGATGACAGGCTTTACGTTGACAGGAGTTTTTTTAAGTGTATTAAAAGTTTTTGGGCCACAGTTAGTTGCAGGTTATAGATATTAAAAAACCGTACTATCATTCTTCGAATAACTCTATTACCCTCAAAACCAAGAATTACGGAACAAAAAATTTCGAATTTAAGAACTAAATTTAGAAAAGGCGGCTCGGTAATGTGCAATTGCACATAAAGTTCCGACCCCGCTCATCCACAATTTTGGAATAATTGACTACCAAATGAGGAACACATGGAAAAACACAAAAAATTCGAAAAATACTGGTGTATGAACGAAAAGATAGCCTCCAAAGCAAATAACTCAGTGGAGTAAAAAATGATGCATTAGATTGATAAGATTTGCCGATATCAAGAAAGCGAGCGAAGACGAACGGCAAAATCAAACAGCAAACATTATTTACATCAAAAAATTTTTGGCCGTTTTAAAAAACAAAACAAAATAACAAAGTCAAAATAGCGTCAGATCAAACTGAAAATAAAGAAAATAACTTGTTATTCACCAGAATAAAATGGTTATTCACCAGAATAAAATGGTTATTCACCAGTTCATAATAAAGCTTGGTAACAATTAGACAAAAAAGAACAGAAACTTTAAAATTAGAAAATTCGCTGAAATTTTTTTAAAGAACAATTAATTTCAAAGTAATGAAAACCATTAGGAATCAACTAAAATATCCCATAGGTTTACAATTACCAATGCTTCTATAGAAATGAATCAAGAACTCTTGGTATTCAATTTTTTATGCAGTTACAAAAAGAACAACAAATAGACAACAAACTAAAAGTCAATTAAAACTTGTCAGAAAATGCATTGGGAGCCGTAAAGCCATACTTTGGCCCCGAAAATTTGTTTAATGCACCTTCGTCGAACACCGATAATATACTATATGGCCGCTCATTAATGAAAAGAACCAACAATTAGACAAAAAAGAAACAAATTCAAAATTATGTAATACTTGTTTTTTTTTCGAATAAATTTTATTTCCAAGACATGAAAGCCATTAAACAGAAAATGAAAAAATTGATTAGGTTTGTTTATTCTTCCAAAGGAAGCATTTGAGACCTGCAATTGTCCAGAACAAGTCTTACGTCTTCAAAAAAACGTCAAATATGACAACAATCAAATATTAATTTACCTTTTTTTGTGAAGAACCCATGTCGAAGCCAGTAAAGTCATAACGAATTCTTTAAAAACATTAGATTTTGTGACACCAATCCCTTTTGAAACCTTCTTCTGACAACAATAATGTCATCTTTACCCTTTAAATAACGAGACCAGGTAACAAAGAGACAATAAAAGGAACAAAATTGCGAAGGTGAAAAGTTTTTTTTTTCAATTTGGAAAACAATTGTTTTCAAAGTCATGAAAGCCGTTATCTATCTTCTGATATCAGAACATCGGCTTATTTACTCTTCCAGGAAAAGCCAATCAAACCGGCTAATTGTACAGGAAAATAAATACGACTAACAAGATAAAGTAAAAACGACAGTTAGAGACAAAATTAAAAAATTCAATTAAATTCTTCGAGAATGTACTGTCGAAGCGGTAAAGAACCACAATGTATATATTTAAGGATTTAAATATTATCAATTGTGCGTTGTTTTGAACACGAAAAATCTGATATATGAACTGACAATAACGTGATAATTTGACTAAACTAGAAAACATGAAAAAAAGAAAAATAGCTAAAATTAAAAAAAAAAATCTGAAATCTAGTAGTATCAAAGCCAAATCACCATAACTTAAGGTGTAAAACCACAATAAAGATTTAATTTGAGTTCAGCAGAAAGAAGGAGCACTCTTTGATTGCTGACACTAAGCTACAAGTTGACCAACTTAAGAGAAAAATGGAGGCAAAGTTCAAACATAGCTGGCAGATTGCCAGAAAACAGCCGCAATAGATTCGTAGATCGGCAGTCTAAAAAAACAGTAAAAAAGACAGACCGAAAAAATTCGTCTTTTCATTGAAGGCTGATATGTTATATTTTGATTAAAAATCTGTATAAGTTTTTGCTGCCTCTAATAGCTGCTCTCAAATAAACTTCATTTAGAGTGACACACACCCATTTGACCTTATCTCTTTGAATTAAAGTAAAAAAAGTCAATTTCAAAGTGAGGAATTCATTTTTGAGAGTGAGGTAAGTCAAGTATGACCAAAAACTTAATCACGCGCATGAACAAAAAAACTCGCTCCACTAAGAGCGAAAAATGACGTCACACATGCAATTCAGTTGAAATTGCATGAACGAATGAACAAAAAGTGGCTGTGACGTCATATGGTCGTAACAAAAATCATGACAACGAATTAAAAAAAAACCAAGAGAAGGCCAATAATAGCCCCAGCTATCGCTGTGCGGCTATTAAAAAGCAATTTTTTATTTAAAAATCAATTATTTTAAAAGTCAAAACGACCATAAGCTTTCAAGCAATCAACTAGAGAAATTAATTTCGAGCTAATTAGGAAGCCAATAGGACCTATCACTGGTGAGCTCTGATTTGAAATGTTCTGTTATTTAATTAATATAAAAAAGATCGAATTTTTTTTTTATAAAAAACAGACTGACGACAATCCGAATTATTTTTGGATTGTAACGGTCGAAGATTGGTAGAGAACTAGTCCTGCTAATGTTTATTGTCCATTAGGAATATTTAATTTTTGGAATATTAATGATATAGATGTTTTGTTAGTCAACAAATCAAAAACAAATGATGCGTTTTTGATAATTAACGAATAAAGTTAGCAAAAAACGGCAATTTTGATTTACAGAGCACTCTCAATGGAAGTTGAAGTAGAATTAGCCCCCTTTTTGTCTACAAAGATTGTGTTAGTTGTTTATTGGTGTGCACTTCCTGCAAAATAAATCAGAGTGGACTAAAGAAACCTATTTCGTGCTGTTTTTGATGAAAATGTCTGAGTTTTGTGAAATTTTTTGCCGGAATCTCTGACAAAAAAAATCAATGAAAATAGCCGACAATATATTTTATCTTTAAACGTAAAATCAACAACATGTTCGTGAATTTTTTTTTAATTTCATCAAAATTGGCGAAATTTTAGTCAAAAATTCCGAAAAAAAGTGAATGAAATCAACGGAATTCACTCAACGAAAGTTTAAACCTCGATATCTCCCTGTCAAAAACGAAATTAAAAAAAATCTTTTTAATTTCATATTCTACGCAGGACAAGCTTTCTAATGATACCAGTCTCAACTCTCTACGACGAATATATCGATCGGCCAAAATTGACTGAACGAAAATAACCCATTTGAGTATATAGTTCCTCCCCCCTCAAGAGGGGTCGGAACAATTAATTGTTTAAATTTTTGAAACGCTTTTTCTTCTGTTTTGCTTGTTTCAAAATCTGGTATAAATATCAGTTCTTGGATTTCACAAGAAAATTTAATCTTCCGTGCTATATTTTTTTAAATTATAAAAATGATATATTTGATCAAAAAGATATTGAATGAGATATCCTCAAAAAAGTTGGAATGACAATTTGAACTTCGTAAAACGTTTATTTGCTGCTTTTTTGTATCAAAATAACCTATATCAGGCTCTAGAATTGAAGCACATGATTAATTAAAGCAGCTCATGATTGGTTAAAGATTGCAACCAAATCAAAGAAAATGATTACTAGAAGAAAATTGAAACAATACACTGCTTGGAACCGTAGCTATCATGTTATGATATATCACGACAACCTAGGCTGTCCAGGAATTTGTCAAAATCCGTTGATTATTTTGATTGATTTTGAAGGACTTTTGCTAGTGATGAGTTTAAAGTCAGCTACTTGTGCAGCCATTCACAGCCAGTTGTTTGGAGAAATTACAAACTTTTAATGTTCCGAACAAATAGCTAAGTACTTTGCCGATGGTGAATCGCCAATGACAAAATATTTATATCAAAAAATACCTGGCTTATAGTTGATTACATGGCCTTAAACTACGGTTTTTGAGCTTCCGTTAACTTTTAGTTCTAATTTAAGTTCCAGAATCAATGCAAGTTATTGTGAGTGGTTACTGATTGCAATCAAATCAAATAGCAATTGTCAACAAATTTGAAACAGTGCAGTGCTTCGAAAACTAGATGGTATGACATGATACATCTTGAAAATCTTTCTCGCTCAGGATATGGCCAAACTCCGTTGAATATCTTGCGGATGATAACGGATTCATGTCAATGAAGGTAACCATATATCAATGACATCTATTTCTTATTGTTGAGGAAAATATCTTGCCATGCAAGTTATTTGGCAAAAATCAATTACGAAATGTCTTGACAGACGAGTGTAAAGTTTCAACTATGGTAGAAAATCCTACAATAGCTGAGAAAATCATAACGTAATGTTACCTGCGTCCAACTGGCCCTCTTTAGGGACAGACGAACTACTGACACACCAATATCGGTTTCAATTGCCTTTTAATTGCGTTAACAACATATGGCTCAAATTTCACTCGCATAATACATACGAGCAACAGTCTCAATTCCCCTATATGGTAAAAATCGACTCAAACGTTTCAAAGGTACGAGCATAAGCAAAATCCGATTTACAAACGTTTGCAAAACCGAACACACTTACTACCCGATAAACTTATTTGCCTATAAAATGCTCGACCTGGTAACGTAACGTTATGATGTGTTAGAGACTTGAAAGACCAAACAACCCGGAACGAATTTCAACTCTTGATCAGTACTTCTCCAGTGAAATACACGTTTTGAATTGACACATCAGTACTGATCACGTCTTATCTCAAGTGAGTGTTAGGACTTTTGAAGACATGTCAAGACTTTCCCAAGACTGGTCAAGTCTAAGTCAAGTATTGGTCAATACTTGACAAAACTTGAGTCAAGTTTTGCTTTTTTTTCCACAAATCTTGAGTCAAGTTTTGAACAAAAATTGACAAGTCTTACTTACTGAGCAGTTAATAAGCAAAGTAGAGTTTAAAGAAGAAATTATTTATAGTAAATTTATTTCGAAATTAGCAAAAACTGGTAAATTTTTTACCAAATATTTGTTATTCTTGAGCATACACCAATTTAAAATGTCCCACATATGAAGAAAAACATGGCCATGACTGGTATCTCTGGGCGACATTAGAATTTTGCTCATTCTCTATTACCTGCATTTTGTGGAACTGCCCGCGTTGTCTTGTGCTTCTTTTTTCACTTTGGTTAGACCTCAATTTCGCTGTTAAAGAAAATCAACAAGTTAGGCTCGATCACTAATTTTGAAAGTTGATCAAGAAAGAAGCCATTATTTCATACTTTTTCAGCGTCCCACTTTTTTTCAAGATTTCACGTTTCATATCACACTAGACTTTCAACTTAATCAGTTTTTCGCTCGCTTTTCACACTTGTCTCGAAAAGATCAACTTACAAAATGGTATAAAATGAGCAATCAGTTGAGCAAAATTCTTGTAAAAATTCTTGGAAGCCTTAAGGCATGTTTCTTGCAAAATTTCATTGGAAGCCCAATTTTTTTCATGAGACAAAACATACACTTTTTGAAGATAATTGAAGAGGATTATTAAAAACAGGAAACAATCACAAAATGTAACAACTTCGGCAAAGAGGACTTTTTTAAGGTCTATAATTGAGTCAATATAAAGAAAAATTTTTTTATAAAATGCTCATTTTTCTAAATACCATAAAGAGTGACAATAAGAGTGACACAACAGAGCTGGCTGACGACCTCTGCGATCCATTCGCTGCTACAATAATATCAAGGAATTCAGAAAAAATATTATTTGGTTTGAACGATTTTTCAATTGTTGGATTGATTCGCTGCACGATAATTGCAATGGTACCATAAATTTTAATTGAATTCTCTCTTTGAGTTTTGAACAGCAAAAATGAGGTCTAAATAAGTTAGAGTATAGTTCTGGGAAACTTTCGGCAGTTTGAGCTCAGCTACGGTACTGATCCAAGACTTGCATTTTCACTGAATCAGTACTGATTAAGACTTGACGTTCAAACCGGGTAATGTAAATTGTGCAGAGCATATACTTGACATAACTTGACAAGAAGCTCTAAAAGTTCGACGCTAAAATTGAAGCCTCGAGGGCCAAGAAAGAACTGGAACCTGGAATGATCAATCTTCGCGATCTTAAAACGAGTTGGTGTAATAATTTCACACAATAGACCTGCAAGAAGACATAGGCAGCGGTTCGAATCCAGTACTGGTTCCTTTTCTCATTATTGCTTAGCGACTGCTTAGAGAACCCATAATGGAATGCTTTATGAGAAGCTTGAGACAATTTTGAATGACCAATTATCGGTGTTCTTACCTGTCTTTGGTACTCTGCACTCGTAATAATGATATGGCGTGAACAAGGTAATGGATTTAACTCCATCAGTGGTAAAATTTTTTATCAGTTCTTTATCGCAAAACGACTTCAAATGACGCAACCTCAAAAACTGAACCATATCAAAATCGGTCTGCTTTTTTTCAACATCGATCAAGTAAGACCCGTTTTTGGGAAAAAGAAGTTCAAAGTCGGAAATCTTCAAGTTAGGGTAATTTTCTACATCAACTTTGTTTTCGCTGGTACTCAGAATTGAATCAGGAGGAGTAGAAATCATTTTCTTAGGCTGCGAATACATTTCAAAAATGGCGTTGGATGAATTTGTCCAACAAAATAAAACAGTAGAAGTGATAATAAAAAGAATAATTTGTATAGTTTTTATGGCAATTGTCTTGTTCATGGTTTGTTTAATAATAGCAGGGAAATAAAGTAGAAGAGAATTTTGTAAATGTATTATACAAAGAAACGGACAATGGCGAAAAAATGCAAACAAAATGAAAGTTTAACAATAGTGTTAGCTAGTTAAAGAACTCATGACGTTTTTTTTAAAATCAGCAAATAAGATTCCTTAAAGTCTGCTGAAAAATAATTAGTTCAGAACTGTGACCAAAATATGACAAAATTAGACTATCCGGCTTTCGACCATCATCTGCAAGTTCAGCTTCCCGACTTTGAATTAATTGGGTGAAAACTCGTGTCGATAATTGTTCAACAATTACGTAGGAAAAGCGCTGATGTGAGCTGAATTTTCAAAAATTTCAGCGCAAAAACATTACATAATAATACACTAAAATTTGTTAGATTCACCGTTAAGCTAGCTCTATAATTTGATTTCGATCATAGAAAAAAGATTTTTTTGTTAGACTCAGATCACAAATTCTTACGTAAAAGTTTAAAACTTTCAATTGAAAATCCGCTTGGCGATTTTTTTACTCAATGGGATTTTTAAAATGTTTTCAGCCTCTTGATCAAAAGAAAAGTTTATGAAACCACAAGCAATGCTTATAACTAAAGTTGTCGAAAATTATTCCAAAACATTCTGTTTTATAACAGAGAAATCTGCTTGAGATAATTTTTTCTATGTTATAACCAAATTAAAAATGCGAATACAAAATTTGAAGGTAAAAATAAACAAACGAATTTCACGATCTTCGATGACTTTAGGAGATGAAAGAGATGAAAGATTCAAACAGATAAAAGAAACATGATTTTCAAGAAACCCTTTTGTCAGAAATCTTGTACGTAAATGTGGTTATCAATTATAACCCGATTGGTAGGTCATTATAAAAGTAATACACCAGTGATATATCTGAATCTTGCCTGGTAATAAATTATTGCGTACAACTATTAAACCATAAATACACCAGTTTTGGTTGTATCCAAGATACTGGACTTCAATTTCAATATCGAAATTAAATTTAGAGATATACTGAATTAAACGTCAAATACACGCGTAAAATCTTGAGTTAATAAAACTGCAAATATATGTTAAAACAAGATATCAATGACAAGTTGACTGGTTTCGCTTTAATGAATAAATTTCAAACATGGCAAAAGTGTGAAACTTGATTAATCAAGCTAAAAAAACAACAATTAATGCCTTTCTTAATAAATGCTCATGGCAATTCCGATCAAGCATAATATCGACAATTTCCACAATTGCTGCTTAAAACTGCACATATTTAAAACGTATTTTCGACAGAAATAGAGAATTTTTCACGCGTGAATTTGTGTTTAGAAAGCAATAGCCCCTGGGCGTTTAACAATTATTTTGTGCTCTGAATTAAATAAAAAAAAGTTAAAGCTTCGATTGATGCAAAAATGGAGTTGTAAACTAGAGAATGATAACAATTCGATTAGCGCTGAAAACTTGGCAAGACAGTTGAGTTACTTTTTTTAATAATTAAATTGCGTTTCTTGTTTTGCATTAATAATTATTCAACGTTTTTCATAACAATTACAGCGAAGAAACTTTGTTTTTGAATAAACTTGTACATAAAATATGAACATACTGGTGCAGAAAACTTATTGACTTAAAGTGTTGACGTGTGATAATTTGGGGAGATAAACAACATTTGACCAACCATTTTTTTTAAAAAAAAACAAAGGAAGCATGGTAGGAATTTTAGGTATAGTTTTTATCCACTCTGTCTCAAGTTGAGTTCAAATGGTTATTTTAAGAGACAGGAATTATGCAAGTTAACCATTCTTCATGCAAGATCTTGCCAGGTTAACAGCTACGATTTCGTGGTATTGCAACTTGATTCCTATTAGTCTCCTCCAAAAATGCAGAATGTAGAACAAAGTAATCAGAAATATTTGAATTAATCTGAAATGATTGAGTTACTGCCACTTTATACCGCTCCTCAAAACCTTGACTACTAGCCTTTTCGCTTCAACACAACCAAATCTCATGTTGGGGATTATATCCGTGTGTAATTCTTTCCTATCTAAAATTAGAGACTTCTTCCCTGGTTTTTTTCTTAACACACGCGCACAAACATACACACACACAAAACATACACACACACAACACACACACAAACACAAACACTCACACACACACACACACACACACACACACACACACAAACACACACACATATATACATATAATTATATATATATATATATATATATATATATATATATATATATATATGTATATAAACAATAAAATGATTTATATTTAAATTATATATATATATATATATATATATATATATATATATATATATATATATATAATAATTCATAATCGACGCTTTTATTCAAAAATCGAAGCTTTATTTTTTCAGTGAAGGAAACTTTTCCTTCAAATTTTGCTTCTGAAAATGAATTGACTTCATTTTGTGCGGATTTCAAAATTTTATGTTTGCGTTTATGAATTTGTTGAATTTTACTTGCAAGTGCTTTCCAAAAGACAGTTTGCCATTGTTCAACGCCCACGAAGCTAGAAAACCCAATCCGACTGATTTGTTCTTAGGTAGATCGTTCATAACTATTTAATTATTTTGGATGAGAAATTGAAATTTGGAGTATGTTCTCTAAAGTCTACAACGAGTTGAAATAGGTTTATTTTTCCGTTTTTGACAAACAGAGGTTAACAAAGCTGTAAAGCTGTTGTTTAGACAATTGGCTTTTTGATTTTTATCTTCCACAATTTAGTTACTACCCAATACATGTCATATTTCCGTTAGGATTTTTTATCCGATTCATTGAAAACCAGGTTTGTTCATTTTTTAGAGAAAGTAATTACTTTGTGAGAAACTGTGTTGTTCGTTTTCGTTATTAAAAACAATAGTTTTAAGGCAGTTTTTGAGCTCAAATTTTGCTCATTTTTTTTCTATATCTACGAAACGTTTTTTTGGCTCATTTGTTTTATATACATTGACCAGTTCTGTAGTGCAATGATACGTTTGAGTTTTTGCCGTCAATTTTTCCTGGAATTTTGCACCATGTTTCTTTTTATTTTAGTCCATTGTTAGATATGATGTTCTCAAAGCCAATTATTGAATCCAGGATTTTTGTTTCAAAATAATGATTTTTTGACAGAAAAATGTCTTCAGTTAACAACATTTTTACATTTTTCCATTTTGTGCTGATTGTTTTAAATTAATCCAAGGTTTGCAATGACTTTGACAAAAGGTTGGTCCCCTTTGTATCTTAGATAGATACAATAACAATACGATTTTAAAGTGAGATAATCCGAACCAACAAATTTTGAAATTTTAAGTGCCAGCTAGTTAGGTTTGAGCCGGATGCTATTTTAACGAGCAATTTTGGCTTCATGGTTTCCCTAATTTTTTTTTACATAATATACAAAAACTTTGTGTCCAAATCACTCTACAGTTTCATTAGAAATTGTTGGCAACCCAATTGTCTACACCTCCTACCTTTGGTTGTTAGTTGAGGAATGTCTCGCCAGATGATAAATTTTGCATAGAAAATAACCACGATCTTCTTTCTTTTCCACTGCACGTTATAGAAACAACAAAAAGATAATTTTTTGGACCTCTGGAATGCGTGATTATTGCTCATGTTTTTACTAAGGGTTTTGTTGTTTTTATGCCACAATGTCATACCTTTTTGAGAGTTTTTCATTCAAAACAAGAGTGTTATCTCAATAGTTGCGTTTCCAATCAAAAAGAATGAGTCCAGATTTTTTTTCACACATCAATTGAATTCTACACGATTGTTGAAATTTTTCCATACATTTTTTGAGATATAATTTAGATTTTGGGGAAATTTTTGTGGAGAAAATCATTGTGTCTTTTTTCTGCTTTCTGAAAATCGTAATTGAAAACAAGTGCGTTGAACGATTAAGGGTATTTTTGACAATGCCTATTGATCGAAAAGGGGTAATTGGTTGTACAAAGCAGGTCAATGTCCTTTGTTTTTCTGTTACGCGGGTTAATATTTCAATTTTTCTTCATTTTTATTTTCAATTTTTCTTCTATGCAATTTGTAAGTGAAGCTGCCTCAATTTTCACGTTCGACACATAGAGTACAGTGAAAGATAAGTTGAAGCTGGAAAAAATGAAAAATATGTATTTCTGTTCTCGCTTGGACGAAGGTTTCAATTTTTTTGATCGCGGATGACACAAAGTCAAAAAAAAGGCAAATGAAAGTCGAGGGTTTGAACAATAAAAATTGGTAAATTGGTATTAGCTTTTTATTATGTTTTCTCAATGTATGCTTTCGTTGCAACATTGATTAATTTTCAATCATCACGGAAGCGCAATCTTTTATTTGCTGATCAACCTTTATAATGAACTCATAGAAAATTTGGAAATAGCACATTTAGAAAAAACACGAAGTGTTATCGTGAGTTTTTAACAGTGACTTTACAAGTTAATATTGAAATATTCAGGTTCCGTACTGAAATGTGCAGGGTGGTCTGCCCAGGAAGTTAATCTTGAAAGTTCCCTCTAGCCGAGCGATATGAAAGTACAAAAGTTCGTTCATATCGAGTGTTACAAGAAAATGAGAAATAGTCTTAAGATAGCAAAACTGTAATTGGGAATGTGTAACTGTACATAATTTTCGCTGCTCCGATCACATTTAAAGATAGTACGATTAAGCGACGAACGAACAAAAAATTTTTGCTAATTTGAACTATTGCGTGGTCTCCTCAACCTCATTTCGACCTCCCAGGCCAACGCAACCCCTCTGATTTCGAACGCACAGGGAGTGGTTGGGTGGACTGGGTATCATTTTCAAAGAACGAAATTCTGGATATTGGCCAGGTTTGAGCTTGATCAAGGGTTTTGGTCTATGCTGATCAACACAGTATCGCAAAATTTACCACAAATTTTGATCAAATTGTTCCTTAGATTAAATTTGTTTCCTAAGCAATATAAAACTAAATTAGTAAATTAAGAAAAACGTGAAATTTAGAGAAAGTGATTGTAAAATAAAGCTAGGATAGTCTTTGCTGGGGGGCAAATTTAGGACCATTGATACTGATATGAAGCAAACATCCTACATTCTGCCAGTAGGTTTATAAATATGAAGTAAGCACTTATCAATTCCAATTTGTTCTGTCACCTGTCAAACTAGAGTAATAAAATAATTCTAACAGACGTCCTCTGTGAATGTGTTCATTTTAAGACCTATTTTTCTTTTGTGAAAATGTGGTGACTTAATGTAAGAAGACGGAAAGACAGTCTGAGGCAAAGATCGTAAAAGGACAATTAATATTTCAACCGTGTCCTGATTTGAATTCTTTCAATAGACAACCAGAAATAGATGAAAAAACGAAATTAAATTGATAGGTGCTTTCTTCAAAATTATAAACCTATCAATGCAATGTAAAGTAATATAACCAAAAATGAATTTGTTGTTATTATAAGTAATCGCCTCTCAACAGAGCATCAGGCAAATAATAGTCAGGGAAGTCTATAATCTCGATTGCAACTACATTAATTTT
>NC_134472.1:15496030-15538244 GCF_964194025.1 Convolutriloba macropyga | reverse complement strand
AGTGCAAGCTCCAACATCTCGAGCACTAAAAATGACCGCAAGAGCAAAGTTATCTGTGCTTTTTTTACTTCGAAGTGAGTTTCCTTTCAAAAATGCTCTTTAAACCCGTATGCTGAGTGAACCAGCTCTGTTCCTTAAACCCGCTGAGTAATAACCTTGATCTGCTTACAACATTAATCTGCTTCAGTGTTTTTCTGGTACAGCAGTTTTGGATCATTATGTCACTTTCCCAGGGAAAACTGCTTTACGCAATCAAGCAATCATCTGGTTTTAATTAGCACTGAGATGCAGAGCATTGAATTGACCAGGTTGAGGCTGAGGGGATAAAAGGCCGTTGCAGAAGTAATGATCATTTCACGCTTCTTGTACAGCTTCTTCATGCAGTGTTCAGCTTCCCGCTTTGAGTCCTGCAAATAGAAAAAAAACTGGCATCGTATCAATCATGTGAAAGGATATATTAATTGAATCATACAGTCTTTGACTCTAAACACTCAAATAGCAAATTTACATGATAAAAATGCTTATTTTCGCAGAGCTTTTTCAGTAACATTCCGTTAGCATAGTAATCTAAACTTTATATGAATCGATTGGAAATTGATGGAAATCTGTTTGACCATAATTTTATGATGACACTAAAAACGGCAGAGAAAAGTACCAGCTGTCAGTCATCAGCAGTACATTGAAACCCACGTCAAATGTGTTCAACCTAATAATGCATTAATTATACTGAACGACAAAAGTAATTCTAGTTTTACGGAGTGAAAATTAAATTTTTGTGGCAATATTACTCCAAATTAGGATCAAATTCAAATGAATTTTTATACCGTTGCGGATCCCCTGCACTAGTCCTCTCACCTACCTATGAAATTTGGTTAAAACGCAATAAAATAAAACCAAAAATTCCAAAGTAAAGTTGATGAGCTTCACCCAAGTTTCACAGCAAAAAGAAAGTCCCTAGTGATTGTGTGGACTTTTATTGCGTAGGATCTGATAAGATGCTGACAAAAAAACTTAATCGTGCACAATCTTTGTAAGATATAATGCGATTTAAAAAACTTAGTCAGCATCTTACACAATAAAAATTCCGCTTACTAGAATTTTGATCGTGTAAGAACTGATAATATATCTTACAAAATAAAAACTCCTGTATTAGACTTATTATCTTGTAAGATCTGATAAGACGTCATATAAGATTTAAAAAATCCACTTATCAGAATTTTTATCTTGTAAGATCTGATTTGGTTCTTTTAAGATAATAATTCTTCCTGAAAAGATTTTTTCCTTTTAAAAGAAGTAAAGAAAATCCCTCGAAATTTTTTACAGTCTTGGTAGTAGCAGTAGTAATAGTAGTAACAGTACAATTAGTAGTAATAGTAGTAATTGTATTAATGGTGGTAAAAGAAATAATATAACAATCTAACGTGGAGCGAATTGCTCTCAAACGACCAGCGAGTGGTTGGCTTCGTCAGTATCTAGGCAGGGTTTAGTAAGGCTAGCTTTAGCTTAATTGAAGGGGCGTAAGTGAGCGCAGCATTGGGGGGTAGGGGGTGCACAGGGGGCTGATGAGGAGGCAACAGTGATGGGGGGGACAGTGGGGGGGGGGGGGGCGTCAATATCTAAGAACCGCCCTTCGTACCATAAGCATAAGTTTCCAAAACAGTTTCTGTGAATCGCATACTTGAAGACTAATGAGCTGAAAGGCTCTAAGAGCTCTTAATGCCCACTGGGCGCTGCCTGTTTATCGCATTTTTGAGAACGAAAAGTCAAATGCATCAGACGTCAAGAAAAATTGTTCAAGCAAAAATGAGAAGATTTAATTAATCAACTATTGCCAGTCAAAGAGAAAATTTATCATGCATTAAACATCATTTGGTAATTAAAAAAAAACACTCGTATCACAATTGTTATTTCAAATTAGCTTAATTAACAATTGATTAATCAAGGTTGCGGTTTTTACTGAGTCTAAAGCTACCCTCATTCTTTGAAATTGTCGGTTTTTGTAGGAACTGACGGTTTTAAAAGTACTTTAGCTTGTGAGGATCTGCACTTTGACTAAAACAAGGAGAGTGAAATTGTTACCCGCATGCTTTGAACATATCTTTCTACTTTGCTATTGCCATGCGCTTTTTTCGCTTGAGAGTCCCTGTATGTTTTGATCTCCATGATAAAATTCCTTTCTAACAAATTTAAAAGTACAAAATATCCGTCTGATTAGAGTTTAAGGATAAAAAAGCGGTAAACTTTGACAACTTTTCATTTTAAACTGTGAAGATAGTCTTTGTCAACTCGTCAACCTGTATTCTCAACTCATACAGAATTTTGTCTCATCAGATGTTACAAAGAATTTTTATCGTGTAAGATCTTATAAGACAGAATTTTCATAGTGTAAGATCTTTTAAGACGGATTTTTTATCGTGTAAGATCTCATAAGACAGAATTTTTTGTGGTATAAGATCTTCTAAGAGGAATTTTTATGGTTTCAGATCTGACAAACGTCTTATCAGATCTGATAAAAAGATGCATCCCCATTCAGGCTATTAGCAAGATGATTTTGTCAGAAATTTGTCAGATTTTAGAGGATAAAAGTTCCACAATCACTGGGGTTATCACAGGATGTAAAATGTTATCCGGTTTGTTCAACTATGACTAAGCTGTCACAATTTAAATGAACGCTGTATTTTATTCGATTTTTATAGGTAGGAGAGAAGACTAGTGTAGGGGATCACGAGTGATATTGCCTCAAAAATTGAAATTTTCCTTTGTAAAACTAAAGAGTGCAATCTTACTTTTGCCGTTCAATATATTTTAAGAGCGTTATGATCAAGGTGAAGAGAATTCACATGTGATTTTAACTTACTGCTGATTATGAAAACTGGCACACTTCTATAGCACCCCCTATTTTTACGAAGTTGAAGTTCAAATTTTGAAGAAATATTAGTCCTTGTAATGACATGTGACATAGTCTCAAAAATAATTTTTACAGCATTGATCCCATACAGTTAATCTTTGCCCTAGCAATCAATTTGAGATAATACGCAATTGTAATTTCCAGAAACCCCAATGTAAACGCCGTTTTTGGGCAGTTTTCCCAAGAGTTTTTTTAAAGATATGGCTCGTCTATTACACGGAATTTGAATGGTCTGCGGTGCAATGAACTCCATCCAAATTCCACAAAAATAAGGAAAATTATCACAAGATTACCTTTCAAATCTGTTTTGTCTCGTATGTTCAATAAAAATGCAAGTTCAATCACGGATCTAAGTCTTTATTAAATTCAGTGCTGAATCATTGATTTGCATTTCTTCAGTTTAATCTGATGCATTCTATGATCATGTCACATTTAAAACTTATCGGCATTGTTTTTCAGCATAACATTTTAGCTTTTGTAGCTTAGTCTGGAGGAGTCTATGACTAACGCCGATCAAAGGATTAACGCCGCCATTAGCAGTCTTATTGGCAGTGCGGTAAAAAACTGCTCAGCATTAAGCATTAATTACAGCAAGCGATAATTACCCGCGTGAACAAATCACTTCAGTTTATGCACCCCGCGTCAACTCCGCACTTTCATCTTTCTGTCATCGCTTCACTCTCTTTTAATTATATTCACCAAAATATATCATAGTTTAACAAACCTGATAACATAGTTTAACAAACCTGAAGACACATCACATTTTGAGACATTTTTTTAGTTGTGAAACCTGATGGAGCTCACCAAATTTACATCTGGCAAGCTATCGTTGCGTATTATCTCGATTCGGTCTTTTTTTCTTCTCAATTCAAGTAAAAGCCCTAAAACCAACACAGGGAGATATAGTGGGTACGGTGCGTTGAAGCGCTGAGAATTGACAAACTGGAAACGCGATGCATAAGGTTGAGAATTACTTACAATCAAATCAAATTGTGCACCACGGGCAATCAAAATTCTGAGCAATAGACGAGTGATTGTAAAAAAACTGGTGTCCTAAAAATTGGTGAAAAACTGTTATATAAAAACTGCTTAAAGAGTGGTAAACATTTTTATTAATTTTTAAAAAATTTGGTTATAAAGGGTCAATTTGTCAATAGAAAAGAGTCAAAAGGGCATTATTTTCTATTTAAAAGAGAAAACTTTTTAAAATGGTAAGTTGTTTTAAAAAGTCTTTTTGTTCCGACCCCTCTTGAGGGGAGAGGAACTATATACTCAAAAGGGTTTTTATTGTTCAGACAATTTTGGCCGATCGATATATTCATCGTAGAGAGTTGAGACTGGTATGATTAGAAAGCTTGTCCAGCGTATACTAAGGAATTTAGAAGATTTTTTTTTATTTTTGATTTTTACAGGGAGTAATCGAGGTTTAAACTTTTGAGAAAATAGAGTGAATCCCGTTGATTTTATTCACATTTTCCGGAATTTGTGACAAAAATTTCGCTAACTTTGCTAAAGTTTGTTAAATTGTTTTAGAAAAAACTGTTGTTGATTTCATTTTTAAAGACAAAAAAAATATTGTTGGCCATTTTTACTTCAATTTTTTTTTCAAAAACTCTGGCTAAATATTTCAAAATTCAGACTTTTTCATCAAAAAAAGCACGAAATAGGTCTCTTTTATCCACATTGGTTAAATTTTCCTGTAAGTACACACCCAAACACCACTAACACAATCTTTGTAGACTCAAAAATGGGATATTTCAACTCCAACTTTCGTTGCGAGTGCTCCGTAAATAAAATTTTGCCTTTTTTGCTAACTTTACTCGTTGATTATCAAAGACGCAGCATTTATTTTTGATTTTTTACCTAACAAAACATCTATATCTATAACACTCGAAAAACTAAGCGTTCTTAATGGACGAACAACATTAGCAGAGCTAGTTTTGGACCAATCATGGACTGTTACAATCCAAAAAATAATTCGGATTGTAACCAGTCGGTCTTTTTAAAAAAATTTGATCTTTTTTATATATTAATTAAATAACAGAAGATTTCAAGTCAAAGTTTACTAGTGATAGGTCCAATTCGCTACCTATTTAACTCCAAATTCTTTATTTGGTTAATTACTTGAAGGTTTATGGCCGTGCTGACTTTAATTTTTATTTGAAAAAAATTTAATTTTTGAATAAATAATGGCTTATTGAAGTTTGCCTCAATTTTTCTCTAAATTTGGTCAACTTGTAGCTTAGTGTCAGCAATGAAAGAATTTTGTTCTTTCTACTGAATTGAAATTTAAACTTAATAGGGGTTTTACTCCTGGAGTTGTGGTTTTCTGGCTTTGATGCTACTAGATTTCACATTTTATTATTTTCAGGTTTTTGACCATTTTTAACGTTTTCTAGTTTTGTCACATTATCACGTTATTGAGAGTTCATATATCACATTATTAGTGTTCAACATAAGGGAATATTGATAATATTAAAATGCTTTAGGATATAGACTCTGGTTTTTAGCGAATTCGACAACACGTTCTCGAAGAAATTCATTGACTTTTTAAATTTTGTTTTTAACCGTCGTTTTTACTTTGTCTTGCTAGTCGTATAAAATCTCCTGTGCAATAACCCAGTTTCATGGTTTTTCATGAAAGAAAAGATGGGCCGATATTCGGTTATTAGTAGATAGCTGATGGTTTTCATGACTTTGAAAACAATTGTTTTCCAAAATAAAGAAAACACTTTTCGGTTTTGCAACTTAGTTCCTTATATTGTCTGTTTGTTATCTATTCTCATTAATTACTGGCCAAATATGACAATATTGTTGTCAAAGGAGAGTGTCAATGGGGTTGGTGTCAAAAAATCTCATGTTTTTAACGATTTCTTTATGACTTTGCCACTTTTTCGACACTGGTTTGTATAATTAAGATTTATTCTGGATGCTTGCAGGTGTCAAAAGCTTCCTTTGGAAAAATAAACAAACATATTTAGTCATTTCATTTTGTAAATAATGGCTTTCATGTCTTTGGAAAAAATTTTTTTTTTCGAAAAAAAATGCATTACTTAATTTTGCCTTTTTTTCTCTTTTGCCTACTTGTTACCTGGTTTCATTAGTGAGAGGTCACATTATCGAAGTTTGAAAAAGGTGCAAGCTAGCATATTTTGAGAGGCAAGGTAAGGCGTTACGACTTCGAAATCGTTTTCTGGCAATATTTAACTTATTTTTGTTTGTTGTCTATTTGTTGTTCTTTTTGTAACCGCATAAAAATTGAATGACGAAATTCCTAATTCCTATCTTTAAAATCTTTGCTAATCATAAACCTATGAGATACTTTTGTTGATTTCTAATGGTTTTCGTTACTTTAAAATTAATAGTTTTTTTTTAAAAAAAATGGCAAAGTTTTCAAATTTACTGTTTTTGTTCTTTAATGTCTAATTGTTACCAACCCTCATTATGGACTGGTCCCACATCTTTTCTGGTGAATTACAATTTATTTTCACTAGTTTCGGTTTTATCTGACTGTATTATGACTTTGTCATTAAGTTTTGTTTTTCAACACGGAGGTAAATTTTTTGATGTAATTAACGTTTGTTGTTGTTGTTGTTTGATTTTGCTGTTCCTCTTGACTCACTTTCTTAATATTGGCATATCTCATCAATCTAATGCATCATTTTTTTACTCCACTGAGTTATTTGCTTTGGAGGCTATCTTTTCGTTCATAGACTAATTTTTTATTTGAAAAATACTTGAATATTTGGGGTTTTCTATCTGTTCCTCATTTGGTAGACAATTATGCCAAAATTGTGGATGAGTAGGGTCGGAACGTTATGTGTGATCGCACATTACCGAGTCTCCTTGTTTGCGCAAAAATTTAGCGATTTTCGACCGTTTTTCTGAAGGGCACATTATCATAAGAAGAGCCAGATATATGAATCTAAGGACTTTTGTTCCTAACCTGTAAGGGAACAAATGTCCGAAAAAAAACAACAAAGAACAACCAGTATGCTTGGTTGAAAAAGGAAACAAACCAGATATTCCCTTAACTACTTCACGGTATCATCTAACCATAGATATAGGCATGACAGTCGGGCAGTAGTTCCCCACAAACTCTCTTGCAATCACATTCTCATTCATGGTCAGATTAATTGGAGGATCATAGACGGCTTCCTTCAAACACAACTTCCAGTTCTTCCAGAAGGAATTGTTTCCGTCGTTTTTACTCGTACCCATGCAATCCTGCAGTTAAATTAAGTTTCTTTTTCCAATTAACCAATGGTTCTGAGAGCGTGAGCTAAATAAGGTTTAAAAAATTTCAATTTCTGCGGTGATATTAAAACTACAGCCATATCTATACCTATTTTTTAAATCTATAACGAAATGTTAATAATAACTTTTCTGCATCTAGTGTTTAGTGCAAAATTGCTGATTGATTATTGTTTCGATATTGTTGCATTTTATCGTTTCGAGATACACAAAAAAGGAACCGTTGACGCCAGTGACCGAAGTTGAGATTGAAAAGTTAAAAAAAACTGACGAGAAATTAATTTTTTCTAAGTAACAAAAAGCGCTCTGGTTTGGGATGCAGTATCGTTAGATTCGATACAGTATGGTGAATTAAACCTCAAAATTGGAACAACATAAGCTTAATAATAACAACAGTTAGAAACATATTTTTTGCATAGCTGAATGCACTTTGTCTCCAAACATTAAGCCTTAGAGACCCGTTTTATTGGCTTGTACCGTTTTTTTTATTTTACGATTCCACCTTGAACGTACTCGCGTCAATTTGCTGAACGAACTCTTAATTCCATGTAATCGCCAGGATAGCTGCGAAAGAAAACACTAGCGGCGAAAGAAAAAAACTTGCGTATAATATAGATAGAAACAGATACAGATGTAAGTTGAAAAAGTTATCGAGGCCGGTCAAAAAGCAGTGTGAAAAAATTTAGCGATAAAATAATAAAGCTGGTTAAGAATTCTTTGCGCAGAAGCCTTTTCATTATGGGGCTTTTTTACACATATGAAATCCTTTGACCTTGATCTAATTCGAATTAAACACCTAAGTTTTAAGGTGCAAAAATCATTTTTATTGAAAGAGGTAAGTCACGTATGATAAAAATCTAATCAGGTAACTGACTGAAAAGCTATTACAGAGAGATTGAGAATTGACGGCAAGTGCGCAAACACCCTTGGTGAGAGGAAGATGTCATTCAAAAACTTTTAATTTTTCAGCTTTGCTTTGTGAACAAATAAATATAAATCGCAAAAAAGAGCGTCATACGACGAAAAAAAACATAGCAAGACAAATCCTGACGTATCTTTCAAAGAATTTTTGCTTACTAAACAAAAACTAGATTTAGAATTGACTATGAGTGAATTGGGAAAACCATTTTCAAAAAAATCAAATCAAAAAATTCAAAAAGAAAGAAAGTTGGTGTCAAAATGCCGCATGTGAACAAAAAACCACTAGTGAGAAAAAGAAATTCAGTTCAAACCAAAAACTAGGCCAAGGACGAAATTTGAAGGGGTTGAGAAAACCATTCAGAAAAAAGTCTAATCCAAAAATTAAAAAAAAAAGAAAAAAAGAACAGTGAAATTGACGTATGTGAGCAAAAAACAATAGCGAGATAGCGAATTTTTGTTCAAACATCGTTTTTTCACTCTACGTTAAAATTAGTGTGAAATAATTCTATACCGCACAACCACTTTTGCTCCACTTCCTGTTTGAGCGTGACCAAAATCAGTACTCCCAATTGACTTTAAAAAACTTAAAAATGTGAGAACAGATCTTGAAAAAAGACAGCGCCCCCAAAACAATTCAAATTCTTTGCTGCTACAATAACTAAACTTATGTAAAACGAATTGAACAGAGCAGGACAAGTTCCTAATTACAAACCAAAGAATTAAACGAACACAACACCTAATTATCAGCCTCATCGGTAGAACAGCTTCTGGTTGCTATTTACACTATAGCAGAAATTAAGTTCACAAGGAGAACAGACCAAAAATGTCAATGGTCAATGGTTGTTAAAGGTTGTATTCAAAATAGCATATCAACGATTTCTTAAATACAACCTAGCAGTCGCGTAGCAAAAAGCGCAAAAACGGCACAGTTAAAAACTAACTAAAACTTAATTCGATAACCAATGTTCCCGAAATCGTGAAACCATTATCTACAAATTGAAAACAATGAGATAATGCAACTCAGTCGCGATATAAAAAACCAGTAAAATCAGTCAATGTTGAAGTTAAGAGACTGTAACAGAAGTATATTAACAAGCACAATCAAAAACAAAGAACAACTGATATTTTTTGAACAATTGTTTTCGTTATTTTTAGGTAATAATTGTTGTTTTAATTTTGTTTATTCAGAAGGTAAATGGCACCTATTTTTACTCAGACTAACTACTCCCAAAATTACAACGAGCATGCAAAACTCAGAAAAAATACTGATTGCTTTTACACAATTCAGCCGTGCAAAAAGTTAATCAAGTCAGTAAAAAGTTAAAACTGTTAAGCCCGGTATAGAAATGTGAGACCAATCTATTTAAACTGCACTGGAGACAAGTCACCGGAAAAATCAAGAAAACTGATAATTTTTGAAAACTTTTTGTTTCAAAATCGCTTGATTGTTAGATAAAATTTTAAACGAATAAACAACTTCAATTACGCCTCATCAGATTGCCAATTAGATCCGCCGGTAATAAGAATGCGTGATAGGATTTCTCATGCTACTTCTGAATGACAACTATTAGCAGCTATTTATAATTACTGAATGAAATATAGAATATACAAATAGGAAAAAATAGGTCTGCAGCTATATGATGTACATAGGAAACATTTATTGCTGTAACAACGCCTATGCATAAGAAATTGGTGAACTGTGGGTGAGATGAGTGTTCTAAACTCTCTAAAACTGCACCTAGAACAATGAATCTTTCACTACTCATTGGTTCTGACGCCTCATTTTTGCTGCTAATAAAAGCAATAACTTAACTGAACTAGTTCAATATTTCACCTCTTGCCTTTTAAGAATTCAAATGTGCACTTTGGTCAAATTTTTTACCTTTGTTTTCCTTACCTTAGGAAACTGTAGGCAACTGCAAGTTTTAGTTGAGCAAACATATTGAAGAACTTTTCCGGATTGCTTCTCGGAAGCCCAATGACTAAATTAAGCGCATTTCAATTTTGTAAAACCCTCACTCAAGAGGACTCTCACCTCAGAATTCAAAATTTAACAAATTGCACTCCAAAAATATTTTTTAATTATTTAATCTAGGAGTCCTTTGTTAACTCAAGCTAGAACTCTGGCTCAAGCGCCCTCGGCTCATAAATCTAAATGCCCTAGGATTCCCGAAGTATATTCTTACTTGTTCTTAAAACTTTAGTAAATCTTATTTTCAGAACTTAGTGAATATTTGATACAGCGGCTTAGAGACTGAACGCCCGCGAGTTTTACACGTTATCCTATCGCTTTGCACAACAAGTTAAATTATTTATCCGAGCAAGAGGACAGACTAAAGCAAAAACTGTCCAGCGCAAATCCTGCAAAAAAACGGAAAATTACTGCAATAATTGTTCATCAAACTTTTCTAAAGAAATTTAGGAATTCGATATATAGAGTACACTCAAACACAGCTGTCTACTTTTGGAATGATTGCTCTCAAACGACAGGCGAGGTTGCTTTGGCTTTAGCTCGTTTCAGCGCAAGTCGAGTAGTCTCGGCGTTATTTGAGAATAAGGGGTAAAACGAGGGGGAGAAGCCGACCAACACTGCCCTTATATCATGAAAATCAGCCAACTCAAGCACTCTTCTGCGATTTTGTTGAACCATACAATTAGCTCTTACTAAAGCTCTAAGAGAGCTGCTCTGACTCGTCCCCTTAGTGGACAGGTAGGTTGGGGAATTTGATAGGTTGGAGGTAGTTAGGTATGGAGGCTAGGTGGGGTATAATTAGATAGGGGAGGGGCGAGATAGGCGGGGAGGGGTGGTAGATAGCCGAACATTTGTAAGTAGTTGGGGAGGCGGAGGGAAGATGGACGATTTAAATAAGGTTGTGCAGGTAGTCGCGAGCGAGGACTAAAGGGAACACAGAAGACTAGATGAGGATCAGAACTTCTAATAATGACATTTCAAACTTAAACAGAACTATGGTGGTTCCTAACTGCGATACAAAAAAAACAAAGCTAAGATAAAAATCCCAATGGGGTAAAAACGTGTATTATTTGCGTCGTAATTATGCTCATTGCCGTGATATTCTTCTCAAATCACATGTCCTACCAGCTGAATTAATTATATCGAACATTATTTTGAAGAAACCTCACAGACTTGAGTTAGTGGGATATATCAGGAACATTTCAAAACCGTCTACAATTACAGCAAAACAAACGGAAAAAACAGTTTATAATATGAACGCAAAATCATACTAAGGAAAGTAAACTCTCTTCGATTTTGAAGAGCATCCAAAAGTGGAAACATAACTGACTAACGTCGGGTGAATTGCTCTCAAACAACCAGTTGGCTTCGGTAGTAGACAACTGGGGCGCGCGCGCGCGTGTGTGTGTGTGTGTATGTGTGTCTGTCTGTGTGTGTGTGTTTTTGTGTTTGTGTGAGGGGCAAGCGTTGGGTAGGGCGAGGAGCATTCGGGTGGAGGTGGGGGTTGTCAAGCGATGGACGTTAGGGTTGCGAAAGCTAGTTGAGAGGGGGGGGGGGGGTTCAAATCAACAAGTGGAGGAGGATGGACATTGGGAGTGTTGGGGTCAACCGGGGGTGGGGGGGCTGATGGCGAGTGGAGGGGTGACTTTGGGGATCAAAGATCCCCTTATCTGTAACACCCTATCAGAGACTTATTTGCAAACATTTCCAGAGCTAAGTTGCTGGGATGGTGGGGTTGGGAGTAATTGGAAAAGCTTTTTAAACTTGTGAAGCCAAATGTTTCCGTTTCCAAGGCGAGACAAGTGCTTTCTTTTCAGGTTTTGATGGGAAATGTCAAAAGTATTAGTGGGTTTGGCCTCACCGCCAAAATTATGTTTCCTTATTGCAAGCCGGCCGCTAAGTTAGGGCCGCAAAACTTGGCATTCCCCTTTTGCACGTGCTAATTGGTAATTGCACGTGCCTTCAAGTTTTAGCGACCAAAAAATTCGTACCTTGGGTTCTCTAAGTCAAAATCAATCAAAAATAACCGCCCAAGAATTACCTCTAAGTGCACATTCGCTAGTGACGCAGCCATCAGTGCTGCAACGTCATGTCAACATCAAGCTTCTCAGATATGTCAAGTTCTCTGTTAATGTCTCAACTGACATTTTTTACTGTTCGTTTTGAGATAAGTATGCTGTCTTAGTAACATTATAAAAAGTCTCATTAACATTATACTGTTTAATAAACTACCTCTTGAAATGGTCCCCTTCAAATTTCCTCTACTCTACTGGTTTCACTAAATCTTTGAGCACTAAAGGAACCCACTCGCTTGAAGTAATTACTGATGATATTTCAAATCTAAATTCAGGGTTTTAATCCAACACAACAATAGTCATTATATTAAATGCAAGCCAGACAACTGCGGAATTATGCTGCTCACACTTCAACCCGATGCCAAAAAGTTGTCATTCTTTGAGTTCTAAAGCCAGTCTTGGCAAGTTCATGATTTTGATATACCCATAAAGAATATAAATGGCGCGTGTATAAAAACCAATGTGTTACTCTTATCTGCGCTGAAAACTAAAGTTATCACCTGCCTATGCGTTTCAAAACCTACTAACTATGCTCGGTTTGTCTATATTAAGAACGAAAAAAAAATAAAAACAAACAAAGGAGCAGATAGTCGGTGAGATAGGAGGGGGGTTGTAGAGGGAGGGGGTTGAGCTGAAATGATATGCGCACCCAATTACAGAGCTCGTGCCATTGCTCAGTAAATCATTGACATAAAATCAATGGTGGTGGTTGCAAATAAAATGAATCGGAAAAGATCCCCCATGTAAGATAGGTGGTTCACTCTCAACCTGCTAAAAAAATTTTTGTTCGTGTTTGTTTTGTATTACCAGATTTCAGGCAACTTCAATAACAGGTAATTATTATTTGACAAGGGCTAACAATATCAAGAATGTAGAGATGATTGATAATTCTGCCAATCCAACATATTATTAATTCCTCGATCGATATTTTCGCCACGAAATTTTAGCCACACATTATGGCATGTTTAGCATTTATTTCCTAAATAAACGCACAAAATGTGATTATACATGGTAAACTGTTTTTTATGCAACTATTTTTAGTGAAAATCTTTTTTTCCGTTTCTTTTTTGGATATCTATCGAGCCATAATCATTAAATCTTTACAATATCTGAATAGAGATAAACTGGGAAGCTTACTTAATGCAAAATTCCAGATGCAAAATTCCTATTAGCAGAAGTAAGTTGTGTCCCAAATGAAATCTGTTCAACTTGCTTTCAAAGCTGTTAAGTTCACATCACAAAACCTTCATTAAGTTAATCGCGGCATGAGCAAGCTGAAAAACTTCACAAAGGATCAATTTGCTTTGTTCTACTAACGGAAAATTGACCAACTTCTATCTGCAATTTCACTGTAAGTAAGCTTATTTTTTATCCACATTTATACTTTTGATGATTATGCGTCGATTAATATGAATATTGATAAACTAACAAGATTGAAGAAAGATGAATTTAAAAAACCGGCAGCTTTCCATGTATAATTACATTTGGTGCGTTTAATTTTGTCAACGACTGTATACGTTATAATGACGCTAAGCTAGGAGTGAGGGGGTTATAATAGGAAACGGGGGCAGATCAAATGGACGACAAATCGAATGGACCAGCATGAATTTTGGGATCTTTTCCGTTTGTGCCCCCCTGCTTTGTAGGCGCATATTATTTGCACCTCCCAAACGCACGTGCCATATTTTTACAAAATGATTTACTATGTAATAGCACTCGCTCTGTAACTGGGGTGCGCATAATGCACGGGGGTACACAAACGAAAAAGATCCAAATTTTGTTTCAACTGGACAAAAAGACATGCTCATTTTTATTCCTCGTTTAGCATTATTATTTTTGATCATTCTAAAACCTAGTTACAAGCATTAAGAATGACTAATTTAAACGCAAAAGAGGGAAAGAAAAAAAAGTGTATATTTTACGCATGATGCTTTGCGGGCCATGGCCATGCCTCAGCGGACCGTGCGACTTGATATGACGGATCTATTCTGCTTCAACTCCCCCCTAGTGTTTTTTATGACCCCAGTTACAAATTATAGGTTGTTATATAGCACGTTACTATGTAAGAAAAGAGCTCGTGCACCTGGGGGTCATAAAAGATTAATGCTCACTAAGCTGGGGGGAACAGAATAGATCCGATATGACTATCAAAAGGGAACGTGAGAGTGCATCCCAATCTCTCACAACTGGTTCGTCCACTATGGCCAAATTTTGAATGTATATAGAGATTTTGCATGTAATAACTATTTTTGTACAAAATTTTGGTGACGTCTATTTGAACCATCCCCAATAGCATAGACTATTTCTTTTAAAAAGCCGATTCAGCAATTCCAGGCGGCTTTTTTAGTGCTCCTAATTTTCTACAATTCAAAGAGTTTGAATTGAATTGGGGAGCTGTCTTTTTTTTAAGATCTGTTCACACATTTTCATGATTTTTGAAGTCAAATTGGAGTAGTGATTTTGGTCACGCCGAAACACGAAGTGGAGCGAAAAAGCAAGTGGTTTTGCGGCGTGAAATTTTTTCACTCTAAATTTAAAGTAGAGTGAGAAAAGGGCGTTTGAACAAAAATTCGCGTTCTCGCTAATGGTTTTTTGTTCAGATGCGGCAATTTCGCTTTGATTTTTTTCTGTTTTTTCGATTTTTTGGATCGGATTTCTTTCTAAATGGTTTTCCTAATCCATTCATAGTCTTTTCTAGGTCTAGTTTTCTGTTTAGTCAATGAAAATTCTTTGAATTGTACGTCAGGACTTGTCCTGCTATGTTTTTTACTTCATCTGACAGATTTTTGTTGCGTCTCACCCCGACTTCTTGGAAATGACTTGTTCAATGACTTCAGTGACTTCTACTCTTTTGAAGTTAAATTTTGTGGTCTTGACGTCATTTCTGCATTTAGTTCAATTGCGTGACTTCCCTCACTAAAAAATGGCTTCTGAACTTACTCATGGAGCTTTAAATTTTATGAACATTAAAATAAATTTTATACTAATTGAAGGTCAAAAGTGTGCATCTAAGTAGTGCCAAACTTATACGTAATGATTCCTGAGGGGCTTTTCGTTGTAGAGCAAATGTCTCTCGTAAAAATGACAGTCCGAATCTAACCTAAAAAGTCTAGTGGTCTATTAAAAAGCTGGTGTTTGATCTGTGAATCTTTTTTCTTTAGTTGTTTCAATTAATGGTAGGCCGCACGCAACTATAGCGGCTATGCCGGCTCTGTTTAATTTTTGAAGTAGATTCCTATTTTGAAAAAGAGAAAAAGTGTTTATGACAAACTTTTTTTTCATCATAATAATAAGAACTCCCTATGTGAATTCTTCGGGTCCTTTTTTGGAGGGTTCAGGTTGTGGTAAATTGGATGGATTGGTTCCAGACAATACAAAAATACAACGCTCAGACAACCTAAAAAAATTCTCATCGCAAAAATAAAATGACTGCTTTTCAGATATTTCATAGCAATTTGGCGTCCAATGACAATTATGAAAATCAAGCAATATTTGCTTTTGAAAACCTAAATCATGTTAATGAAAATGTAATTATTCATGGTAAACTACCTGTTTTTGTAAATTTTTTAGGAGAATACCTAATTTGCCGTTTCTTTTTCTGCATATTTATCGAGCCATTATCATTAGATTTTTACAATATCCAAATAAAGATAAACTGGGAAGCTTAATTTTTGAAAAGTTTTAGATAGTAGCTTGCCAGTTTTCTATTAGCAGCATAAGTTGTGTCCCAAGTGAAATCTGTTCAATTTGCTCTTAAATTTGTTAAGTTCACAATACAAAAACTTCATTAAGTTAATCGCGGCATGAGCAAGCTGAAAAAAAAATCACAAAGGATCAACTTGCTAATAATAACGGAAGATTTTCTAACTTCTTTCTGCAATTTCTTTGTAAGTAAGCTTCTTAATTTATCCATATTTTTATTTCTGATGATTATGCGTTGATAAATTTGAATATTAGAAAAAACTATAAAGATTGAATAAAAATTATTTAAAAAAACAAGCAGTTTTCAATGTATTTTTACTGTGGTGCGTTTAATATTGTTAATGATGGTGTACGATATATGAAAGCTAAGCTAAGAGTGGGGGCTATAATAGCAAACGGGGCCGATCGACAGGACAACAAATTGATTCGACGGCAACGAATTTTGTTTCAACTGGACAAAAAATGCATGCATTCTCAATGGTAATCTTCGCCTCGCATTAAAATTCTGATCATTTTATCCACAATCTGGTCTCAACCATTAGTAATGACTAAATTAAACGCGAAAGAAGGAAAGAAAAATTGTAAATTTTACAGCATGACGCCTCTAGGGCCATGGCTATGCCTCAGCGGCCCGTGGGACTTGATATGACTATCAAAACTGAACGTGAGAGCGCAGCCCAATCTGTCACAACTGGTCCGTCAGCTATGACAAAAACGTCAATGCATATTGAGATTTTGCTTGTATTACTTATTTTTGTACAAAATTTTGGTGTCGTCTGTTTGAACCACCCTCAATTGCATGAACCGTTTCTTCTAAATTATTGAAGATTCCTATTTTGAAAAACAGAAAATTTAGGGAGAGAGAAACTGTTTATGAGAAACTTTCCTTCATCATAATGTTGAGAACTCCGTATGTGAATTCCTCAGGTCCCTGCTTGGAGTGGTCAGGTTGTGGCAAATTGGTTGGATTGATTCCAGACATTAAAAAGACAACGCTCAGACAACCTGACAAAATTCTCATCGCCAATATAGACTGACTGTAATTCACATAATTCAGAGCAAGTTAGCTACCACTGACATTTATGAAAATTAAGCATTATCTGTTTTGAAATCTAAATCATTTAAGGTGTTTAGATAGATTTCTTGAGACTTCTGTCTCCCGTTATACCGAGCACGTGCATGACGCCTTTGCAAGCCTGCTTTGAGGGTAGAAATAATATGCACCCACTACGCTTTTTATGGGATTTAGACAGAAAAGGTCCCGATCTTGTTTACACAATCTCGGAGTCATCACTTAATCCAGTCGTAATCGGTCTATAATCCGACTCTCCAGATAATAATTCACAATAATTCCAAACTTAGCACAAATTATATCAAATGTTTAAAGTTAAGGACACAATTTTCATAAATCATCAACATCACAGCTCAAGGCAATGCGTAAACATGACGCGACTGACCAGACATCGCGAAAATCCCACTAGAAAAGTATTTGATTTCCGTTTACCAAATTTAGTAAAACCGAAATTATTTCGGCGAAAATTCGACCGAACTAATCAGTAACATTCGGCATCAAGATTCAATGCCAAGCTCTTCAAAAATTGTTTTGCAATATCGCATTTTGCAGAAATCTTATTTTGCAATATCGCGAGCTTATTTTCATTTTTCAGACTGCATCAAATAGATCGAATATCAATTTTTGTTCTATGGTCCAAAGCACTAGGACAAAATTTTCAACCAGCTCTTGTAATGAACGACACAACACATAATGGCATTCCCAAATCGTATCCATATTCTCTCATCTCATGTGGGGTTGTTTCGGAGCCCCAGTCAAAATAGGACGGTTATCTTGCAAGATCTTGCATGATTATTGCAAGAATCTTGCAAGATTACGTATCATCTTGCAAGATCTTGCAAGATTCTTGTAAGACTCTTGCAAGATAACCGTCTTGCAAGAAGCGCCGGAAACGTGCCTTAGCTGCTGCATGGGCCTCTTTGGCTTCTTTGAAGATTAGAGAATAGGATTCGACCTATTCTCTAACCGTCAAAGAAAAGAAGAGAGACCCTAAAATTGCTAAGGCTAAAACGTATAAATAAGAACATCATCAAAATGCGCAGAAGGGGTCACAGAAAGGGCAGGGGTTTTTTGCGCTGTTTCAAGAGCGAAAAGTTGTATAAAACATTATAAAGGCACAGCTGGAAGACTCTGGAGGCTATATTATCACATCTTTTGGTCAACAATAAGCTATTCACACATGGTGTAGGCTAAATAAATTAAAAAAAACGACTAATCATAATTTTTTCTGGAAACTGGTGTTTCAAATACGTTATCAGCAGTAAAGTACATTTGAAACTTTCTGTTTAGGCCCGAGAAAAAATTGATTTAAGGCAAAGATATTTTCGACCCAAATTTTTTACTTTTAGCTGTGTGTTACCCTCAGTAGGAGTGCAGTTCATCTATAGAACGCTTTTTAAATGGATCGGAAGGCCAACAAAATTGACCATTTACGATTTTCACCATGTACACACTTAATCAACAAAAAACTTTATTTTGTCGCCACACAAAACGTAATATCACCTTTTCTGCCTACAATACGTGTATAGTCAACTCGAACGAACAGCCATTGATTAGTTTCTATGGTATTTGAACCTTATCTTTAATTCAATGTGACTGAAGTCTTATTTCGCTATGTACACATTCAATCAGTAAAAACTTTGCTTTATCGCAACGGAAAACGTTAGATCAACGTTCTGACTGTCTTCAGGTTTAAAACTGCTAAGTTCTTGGGACGGTTATCTTGTAAGATTTTGTCAGATTCTTGCAAGATAAACGTCCGGATCTTGCATCTTGCAAGATAAACATTGTTTGCAAGAGTCTTACAAGATCTTGCAAGATAAACGTTATTTGCAGGAATCTTGCAAGATCTTTCAAGATAACCGTTGGAGTTCGTCTGGGGAGCAAATTAAGATATTTGTTTTTATTTAAAAATGTTCGAAAAGTATAATTACGCTAACTTGCACTGTAAGTTTGATCTGTTCTACAGGAAGCGAAAGTATAATTGACTTCTGCAATTTGGAGCTAACGGCAAAAATTTGACTGTATGGTGAGATAGTTCGCACATTAATGACCAGTCACGAAAAACAGTAGTCTTAAAGAATTAAGGGCAGTCAGGTAATAAAACGTCGAGGCATCTCAACTTAGTTAATTGGTGTCTAAACACTACACGTGGAAAACACATATGCAATGGAAATGTGTTTTTACCTCAAATTTCTCTATGTTTCTATTATAAATCCAAGCCTTGTCCGTTCCTTGTCAGTGACCTAAGTCAAAGTCCCTCGGGAGACTAAAATTTCTCTCCTACCATAAACTTAACTTTTCCGACCACACCTAAGTAGAGGGACTTTCGCTGATCAAGCAAGAAATCATTATTTCATACTTTTTCAAGCGTCCCATTTTTTTTCAATATTTCACGTTTCATATCACACTAGACTTTGAACTTAATCAGTTTTTCACTCGCTTTTCACACGTGTCTCGAAGAGTTCAACCTTACAAAATGGTATAAAATGAGCAATCAACTGAGCAGACTTCTTTGAAAAAATTATTGGAAGCCTTAAGGCATGTTTCGTGGAAAATTTTATTGGAAGCCCTATTTTTTCTCATGAGACAAGGCATACACTTTTCAAAGATAATTAAAGGGGATAATTGAAAACAAGAAACAGTCACAAAATATAACAACTTCCGCAAAAGGACTTTTGTAAGGTCTATAATTGAGTCAATATAAAGAAATATTTTTTATAAATTGCTCATTTTTCTGAAAACCATAAAGAGTGACAATGAGAGTGATAAAACAGAGCCAGCTGACGACCTCTGCGATCCATTGGCTCCTACAATATTATCAAGGAATTCAGAAAAAAAACCATTTTTTGGTTTGAACGATTATTCAGTTGTTGGATTGATTCGCTGCACGAGAATTGCAATGTTAACATAAATTTTAATTGAATTCTCAATTTGAGTTTTGAACAGCAAAATTGGGGTCCAAATAAGTTGGAGTATAAATTTGGGAAACCTTCGGCAATTCGAGCTCAGCCTCGGGCGCAAGGGCCCTCGGCTTTGAGCTCTAATTACCTTAGGCTTCCAAGAACTATACTCTAACATATACTTATTCGTCAATGAAACGTCAAATTAGAGTGGTGATCTCGGTCAAGCTGGAGTAGTAAACAGAAATGACCAATAGGTTGGGAGCATGATTTTTAAAACTACCTTTTAAGAGGAGTCAATTTTTTTTGTGTTTTTGAGCGTAAATTGTTTTTCACATGTTGAATTTTTACCTCTGCTTTCAGGGTTTTTCTCCAAGTGCTACTGAAATTTGACACATTTAAACTCTAATTCCTCCTATTTGCAATTTTTTGACTCTCTGGGCTAGCAGCTAATGCTTTTATTGACTTTCAAACTAATAGTTGTCATAAAATATTAGTAAATTTTTTGATGGACCGTTTTTTTTATTATATCTATTGTCTTATAACGTAGCCTCGTTAACAGCAGGTCCCATCGGTTGCTAATGAAAAGTAATTGAGCCAGTTCAATGCACTCTGCATCAACTGCTAATGAGACATAGATTAAACTATTTAACGGAATATGTTCTTAGCTAAGGATTTTTTTAAATTTCACACAAATTGTTTTGAAAAAGTCAGAACCGTTGTTTTGACTTCATGTTTTTGTGAATTTTGTTGTCTTATCAATTAAATCTCTGAGTATAACTTTTTATTGGCGGCTTTTGAAAAAAAATGAAACTAGTTGTCGGTTGAAATCATACCAGTGGTTTTCATGAATTTTTATTGTTTTAGTAGTGAGGTTTCTTTATTTTCATTTTTTTGGCTTCAGGGCTCAGCCATTCTTTTAAAAACCTAGACAACAATCCTTGTTGCAATATTTTAGTAAATTTTTTGAATAGCACCTCTATTTGGTGTTCACGCCTCTTTCCAATAATGAGAATACAATGTATTTATTAATTCCAAGTTGGAAGCTATGCTGTTTTCAGTGAATTTGATACTGAGTAATGTTTTTTCTCGGGACATTAACCTTCAAAAGCATTATAATTTTTGCCAAATCTCTGCATTTTTTTGTTCTCCTCAATTTTGGCAAGTTTTCCGTATAGTATACGCATTCTATATATGCGTAGTGTCAAAATTTTATTTCAAAAGTTTTGTTATTGTTGATGGTTAATGGAAAATTTGCTTCTGGCCAGTAGAATTTTCACATACTTATTCTTTTTTAAAATTTTTTCCTTTTCTGCCAACCCACAAAACGTTATGCATCTCCCGGTTACAGAACACTGGCCAATACATAATGAGTCGTTATGTAAAAATATGGCACGTTCAATCGGGGGTTGCAGATTATATGTACTCACTAAGCTAGTGAGCACAAACGGAAAACATCTCTTTCTTCAGTCACTTTGTAGGTTTGTCAGAAAATTGAAATGTACTACACACTTTTCCTGGGATTCAAAAATAAATAATTATCATTTTCTCAGTTTTAATTTTAAACTAATGTGTTAATGAATTTGATACTACAAATCTTCAGTTTAGCAAATCATGATTTTTTGGATGTTTGACAATTTATGTGATCAGATTTTGTTTTATTTGATTTTCACAAAAAAGGCTGGACCCAATAGTATGCGTTGGCAGAAGACCCAAAGGTACATAAATTTTTTTCTCAGTGATTAGTTATGTTTTTCATAGCTTTGACTATGTTTCCACTCAATTTCCAAAATAAATATTAAGTTTTGCCTGTTTTGCTGTCCGTTTTCTTAGTTATTTGAATTACTTTTTAGAAAAACAACAGCAAATGGCCTTTTTGGGGGGTAAAAAAAATCTATTCATTTTCTTCAGTTGATTGCTAAAGTTTTTGCCTAATTCTTTCTAATGAATTTGATTTTGTTTTTTAAAATTTTAGTGGGTATTTAAACTTTATCTAAGTTTTTGTTCTTTTTGATAAAGTTGTAATTTTCAACCCGGGTTAAAATCTCGTTGTTTTGGAGCATAATTTGAAAACTTTTGGAAATGTTATCAGTGAAACTTTAACCGTTCAAAGCTTTATTAACGATAACCATCTACTTTTTTGTGAAGCAAACATTAACCTCTTCATTGATTTTGTTGCTTTAGTTGTTGGTTTAACGGCTTTTGCGCTATGTCTTTTAACAATAAAATCAGTTTTTGATTCCATTCAAAATTTTTTTGGTTTCCTATTAATAGGCCCATTAAATGTAAAAGTGAGGTTCAAAACACTTGTTTTGTTATACTTTATCATTTATGGTATCAATGACTCACGAATCGTTTTCCAGGCTGTTTGAGATTTTTTGAATTTTGCGTGTATCAACAGATACCTTAGACACTTGAGTTATGAGAGTATTTTAGTAGATATCTTTTGTTTTGCCTCAATACTAATAACTCAAACATTACTTTAATAATTTTATAAACTTCGTAACAACAAATACAAAATTATCTGCTGACGTTGCAGTATTGCAATTGAAATATTCCATTGGTACAAAAGAAAACGTCTGATTTAACAACTGCAACTTTTTGTGTCAGTTTTCTTGTGAAGTTAATTACTGAATTATTGGCGTATTCTATACAAGTTCAATGCTGACACGTGCTGAGAGTTACAAGTGTAGAAACGAGAAAATTCAATGCGTTCAAAGCTTTTCCTGATAATCTAATTGATGAGGTTTTGAATTGAACCATAATTTTCAAAAAATTGGATAGAATTTTATGCATGTTAATCTATTGGTTTCTAAATAAGTTTGAACATAACTCCGAACCCCCTCGTGACTTGTATCCAACACTCCAGTACAATCACATTCATGCTAAGGCACTAATTTCTCTTAGGCTTTTGTTTGAACATATATTTAGTTTATAAATGGACGTATGATTTAATATCCTCAAAATTTGACCAGCATATAAAAATGCCCGTTAACAATTCAGTCAATAGGAGGAGTCAAGCACTGGAAACAAAATTGAAGCAGGAGTCGCCCACACTTTTTCAAAAAAAACTAAGTCAGCGAGAATCTCATTTGTTAATGGTTACATATTATTTGATTAAAGAAAAATTTTAGTCTACCGGGAGACTCAGTGCTCGGAAGATAATGCTCTAGATTGTGAGCTAGAAAAACCGAATGGGATGTGTTTGTGCACGTTGGTAACAAATACATGGCATCTACGTCAGAGCAATGTTTTAAAAATAACTTTTGAATCCAAGGAACGCAATAATTGAAAAGCAGGTTTAACTGCTTTTTGAGTTCAGACCCTGAAAAAATTGATTGTCAGTACTCTAAAAAACGATTGATAGTTTGTATGGAAATGTAAAAGTCTCCAGTCTCTTAAGGGGAGCATATTAAGAAGAAGAGTACGCAAAAGACAGTGTCCTTTCTTACAACAAAACTGAATCTCTTTAGTTAACAGTGTAAATTCTGACTAAGTCTTTATTGACATTTCGTTGAGCGATATTGTTAACTTGCGCCGTAAAAATTATTGGCTTTTCACCCGATTTGTGTTCCATTATCTGTCTCCCGGGACAGTCAGCAGAGATTAGATTTATATAACTCAGAGTCTCCGAAAATTTTGTTAAGAATTTTAATCAAATTCTTTTTTAAACAATTTTCTAGAACAAATAAAAATAAAAACTATTCCAATCAGGTTTTTGCCTTCAACCTTATTATCAAACAAGAATTACTCCCTTTTACACAATACTTTTGATGTAGTGGAGTGCTAAAGGGCACAATCATTTAAAATGTTGTATTTTCATTCTTCGGCTGATTTTGTTTTACTTTTCAACTAGATGGAAAAAATTGCATTTTCAGCTCAAGCATGAAGTTACCGTTGTTCAAAATTATAAGGCGAGATAAAAATCAAAACTAATATTATTACGACATCAAAGAAAGCATAATTTAGTCAGTTTTGTACAAATGAAAAAGTTCGTCCTGCAAGTATCTTTTCACTTGGTTGCAAACTGATCGAACTTCGGTTCTACTTGTATAGCAAAAATTAGATCTTTGGTATTGCTTCTTTTTATTGTCGTGTTTAAGTTTTTGGTTTGAACAAATCTGGTTTCACAGAGCAGTTTTCCTCACCTGATTTACGCAGAAGTTACCAAAAAAACGTTTTTTGTAAAGTCACTCCGCTTTGCATATTTGTATAGGTGGCCTACAGGAATTAGAGAAAAAAATTGTTGCCTCATTGACTACTGCCGAGCTTCGTTTCAGCTCGGCCTCGACTGATCTCAATTCTACCCATTACACTATTCCATTGGTGCATGAGAAAGGACTTCTTCATTTATTATTTCAGCGGCGATTCATTTTTGTGACCAAAATTCGCTTTTCATGTGCCACATAGGAGTTTTTTGGAGGAAAGTGTAGGCAGGCAATAAAAAATACCAGTAGGTAGTTTTGTTTTCTGTTGATCTACAGTGTTTTGTTAGAAAGAATATAACTCAGCATGCAAAAAATATGTCAACAATCCTCCAAAACGCGCTATTTATAAATATAAAATGAGATTTTTCTCTTAATTGCGGATTAAGCTAGGATATGCAAACATTGTGTAACTCTAATAGACACTTATAGAAGCTGGTTTTAGACAAATTTCATGGATTTTTAGAACAGAAATGGATTTCAATTTTATTAGGTGTGGTCTTTTCAGAAACATTCCCACAATTTTTTGTTTCTTACTATTTGTCAGTTGTAAACAAGAAAGATTTCAAATGAAAGTTCAATTGAAGACAGAACCCATTTTAATTGAAATCAGGCCTATCAATGATATGATATGGTCTTGGGGTAAATCTCAGAGTTTTTACCGTGTCTTGGACGGTGTATTTTCGAACAGTATACTCGAGCTTTGCGTTCATTTTTTGTTCGTTTATAGTCTTATCACTAAGTCTCATCAATTAAAGATTTAGGGATCTTTTGGCCTTGAATGCAATTGTTTTGTAAGAATTTCATTGAATTTTCAAATTTTTCTCGTATTTATTCACAACCCTCAGTACGTTATGCAGTTATGCAACACTTCCAGTTAAAGATCACGCGCAGTTACATGAAGTCGTTAAATAAAAAATTGGCACGTTCAACTGGGGGTTGCAAATAATATGCAGCCACTAAGCTAAGGAACAGAAACGGAGAAAATTTGATATTTCTGTCAAATTGTAGCTTTGTTGAAATAATGACATGTACGACATACTTTCCCCAAGAAACAAAAAAAATTTTACCATTTTCTCTCAGTTTTTATTTTGAAAAATGTTTTATTAAATCTGATACTACAACTTTTCAATTTAGCAAATTACGATTTCTTTGTGTATATGTCAATTATTATGATCAGATTTTTTTCTTATTAGATTTTCACATAAATAGCAGGACCCAATAGCGTGCGTGGGCAGAAGGCTAAAATATACATAAATAACATTCTCAATGAATAGTTTTGTTTTTAACAGATTTGACTATGGTTCCGCTCAATTTATATTTTAAATTTTAAATTTTGGCCATTTTTGTTGTTCTTTTTATAAATAAAAAATGAGATTTTTCTCTTAATTGCGGATTAGGCTAGGATATGCAAACATTGTGTAACTCTAATAGACTCTAATAGAAGCTGGTTTTAGACAAATCTCTTGGATTTTTAGAACAGAAAAGGATTTCAATTTTATTAGAAGTGGTCTTTTCAGAAACATTCCCTCAATTTTTTGTTTTTTACTATTTGTCAGTTGTAAACAAGTAAGATTTCAAATGAAAGTTCAATTGAAGACAGAACCAATTTTAATTGAAATCAGGCATATCAGTGATATGATATGGTCTTGGGATAAATCTCAGAGTTTTTACCGTGTCTTGGACGGTGTACTTTCGAACAGTATTCTCGAGCTTTGCGTTCATTTTTTGTTCGTTTTAAGTCTTTTCACTAAGTCTCATCAATTAAAGATTTATGGATCTTTTGGCCTTGAATGCAATTGTTTTGTAAGAATTTCAGTGAATTTTCAAAACTTTCTCGTATTTATTCACAACCTTCAGTACGTTATGCAGTTATGCAACACTTCCCGTTAAAGATCACGCGCAATTACATGAATTCGTTATGTGAAAAATTGGCACGTTCAACTGGGGGTTGCAAATAGTATGCAACCACTAAGCTAGGGAACAGAAACGGAGAAAATCTGATATTTCTGTCAAATTGTAGCTTTGTTGACATAATGATAAGTACGACACATTTTCCCCAGGAAACAAAAAAAATGTGTACCATTTTCTCTCAGTTTTAATTTTGAAAAATGTTTCATTAAATCTGATACTACAATTTTCCAATTTAGCAAAATACGATTTCTTTGGGTATATGTCAATTATGGCAATCAGATTTTTTTCTTATTAGATTTTCACATAAATAGCAGGACCCAATAGCGTGCGTGGGCAGAAGGCTCAAATATACATAAATAATATTCTCAATGATTAGTTTTGTTTTTAACAGATTTGACTTTGTTTCCTCTCAATTTATAATTTAAATTTTAATTTTTGGCCATTTTTGTTGTTCTTTTTATAAATTTAAAATCAGATTTTTCTCTTAATTGCGGATTAGACTAGGATATGCAAATATTGTGTAACTCTAATAGAAAATAATACAAGCTGGTTTTAGACAAATTTTTTAGATTTTTAGAACAGAAATGGATTTCAATTTTGTTAGGAGTGGTCTTTTCAGAAACATTCCCTCAATTTTTTGTTTCTTACTATTTGTCAGTTGTAAACAAGTAAGATTTCAAATGAAAGTTCAATTGAAGACAAAACCCATTTTAATTGAAATCAGGCCTATCAGTGATATGATATGGTCTTGGGGTAAATCTCAGAGCTTTTAGCTTGTTTTGGACGATGTGTTTTCGAACAGTATTCTCGAGCTTTGCGTTCATTTTTTGTTCGTTTATAGTCTTATCACTAAGTCTCATCAATTAAAGATTTATGGATCTTTTGGCCTTGAATGCAATTGTTTTATAAGAATTTCAGTGAATTTTCAAATTTTCTCGTTTTTATTCACAACCCTGAGTACGTTATGCAGTTATGCAACACTTCCCGTTAAAGATCACGCGCAATTACATGAAGTCATTATGTGAAAAATTGGCACGTTCAACTGGGGGTTGCAAATAATATGCAACCACTAAGCTAGGGAACAGAAACGGAGAAAATCTGATATTTCTGTCAAATTGTAGCTTTGTTGAAATAATAATAAGTACGACACACTTTCCCCAGGAAACAAAAATGTGTACCATTTTTTCTCAGTTTTAATTTTGAAAAATGTTTTATTAAATCTGATACTATAATTTTCCAATTTTGCAAATTACGATTTCTTTGAGTATATGTCAATTATTATGATTAGATTCTTTTTCTTATTAGGTTTTCACATAAATAGCAGGACCAAATAGCGTGCGTGGACAAGCAGAAGGCTCAAATATACATAAATAATATTCTCAATTATTAGTTTTGTTTTTAACAGATTTGACTATGTTTCCTCTCAATTTATAATTTAAATTTTAATTTTTGGCCATTTTTGTTGTTCTTTTTATAAATATCAAATGAGATTTTTCTCTTAAATGCGGATTGAGCTAGGATATGCAAACATTGTGTAAATCTAATAGACAATAACAGAAGCTGGTTTTAGACAAATTTCTTGGATTTTTAGAACAGAAATGGATTTCAATTTTATTAGGAGTGGTCTTTTCAGAAACATTCCCTCCATTTTTTGGTTCTTGCTATTTGTCAGTTGTAAACAAGTAAGATTTCAAATGAAAGTTCAATTGAAGACAGAAACCGTTTTATTTGAAATCAGCCCTATCAATGATATGATATGGTCTTGGGGTAAATCTCAGAGCTTTTAGCTTGTTTTGGACGATGTGTTTTCGAACAGTATTCTCGAGCTTTGCGTTCATTTTTTGTTCGTTTATAGTCTTATCACTAAGTCTCATCAATTAAACATTTATGGATCTTTTGGCCTTGAATGCAATTGTTTTATAAGAATTTCAGTGAATTTTCAAATTTTCTCGTTTTTATTCACAACCCTGAGTACGTTATGCAGTTATGCAACACTTCCCGTTAAAGATCACGCGCAATTACATGAAGTCGTTATGTAAAAAATTGGCACGTTCAACTGGGGGTTGCAAATAATATGCAAACACTAAGCTAAGGAACAGAAACGGAGAAAATCTGATATTTCTGTCAAATTGTAGCTTTGTTGAAATAATGACATGTACGACACACTTTCCCCAGGAAAAAAAAATTTCCAATTTTCCAATTTAGCCAATTACGATTTCTTTGGGTATATGTCAATTATTGTGATCAGATTTTTTTCTTATTAGATTTTCTTATAAATTGCATGACCCAATAGCCTGCGTGGGCAGAAGGCTCAAATATACATAAATAATATTCTCATTGACTAGTTTTGTTTTCAACAGATTTGACTATTTTTCCTCTCAATTTATAATTTAAATTTTAATTTTTGGCCATTTTGGTTGTTCTTTTTCTTCGTTATTTGACATATTCTTTAGAAAAACAGGTACCAATGATCTTTTAGGGGTTTAATGGAATCTATTCAGTGTCTTCAGCTGATTGTTAATTTTTTTACATGAATTTTTTTATTGAAATTGATTTTTTTTCAAAAATTTGGGAGAGTATTTGAATTGTTTCCATCTTCTTGGTAAAGTTGTAACTCTCAAATCTTATTAAATGTCTCATTATTGTGGAGCATGATTTTAAGTTAAACTTTCTGAAACCTCATCGATGAAACTTTAACTTTTCAAAGTTTTTTTAATGAAAAAGATCTACTTTTTGTGAAGCAAACATTAACCTCTTTATCTTTATTATGCTTTAATGGTTGGCTTACTGTTTTTACGCTGTGTCCTTAAACAACAAAATGTGTGAGTCTTCGATTCTGGTCACAAATTTTTGTTCGTTTGCTCTATTAATGGGCCAATTAAATGTAAAAAATAGGTCCAAAAAATTTGTTTTGTTATAGTTTATCAGTTATGATTTCAATGGCTTCAGAACTGTGTTTTCTAGCTTGTTTGAGAATTTTAGAGTTTTGCGTGTATCAACAGATTCCTTAGACACTTGATTTATGGGAGTATTTTAGTAGACATCTTTTGTTCTGCCTCAATATTAATAACTCAAACATTACTTTACTAATTTTATTAACTTCGTAACAACAAAAAAAGAACTATCTGCTGATTTTGCAGTACTGCAATTGAACTTTTCCATTGCCAACATAGAAAAGGTCATGTTTTTTCACTGCAACTTTTTGTGTCAGTTTTCCGTTGATTTTAATTACTGAATTTTGGCTTATTCTTTGCAAGTTTTCGAAAATTCAGCTTGAAAAGCTGTGATAAAATGGACACAAAAATCACGCTGGTTTTAAAGTACTAGCTAGATTACAGCCATTTGTCAATTTTGGGAAAGATTTTTAATCGTTTAGATTCTTTTTGCAATTGAATAATTGGATATTTTCGGTTTCTGTCCCTCAGTACGTTATGTAAAGGTTTTGTGCGTGCACCTGGGGTGTGCAAATAATATGCACTAGTTAAGCTGGGGGTATTAAATTGAAAAAATCCGAATATTAATTCGATACATCAGTAAGCTTTAATAGATTGAAAAGCATGGCTGCTGATTTTAGGTTTAAAAAAATCCTCTTTGGAAGCTGAAATCGCCTAAATTAATGTTGAATTAATTGGTGAAAACTCACGTGAAGGAGCAACTGCTGTAATACAACAATGCTGTAATACCACAATGAAACAAAGCTGCTTGTAATAAATATTCTGATAGTCTTCTGCGTCAAAACTTTGTAAAAATTTTGAGTCTTTCCATCTATAGTCCCTACCTCAGCTTTTTTGTCGTAACCTATAGCCCTCCTGTCCCAATTACTGCGGATGTCTATTCGTGGTGGAGTTGTAGGATCTTTTATAATTCGACCATTGTTTTGTACTCTCCATGTACAAAGTATGTAAATTTATATAGCATGTTACTATGTAGAAATAGCACGTGCGCCCGGAGGGCGTAGATGTTATATGTCCACTAAGGGGGTGAGGCGAAACAGATAAGAGCCGAGTTATAAATGTAGAGAGGTGAAAATTCAATGCATTCAAAGCGTCGTCTGATAATCTAATTGACGAGGTTTTGACTTGATCCATAATTTTTTAAAAATTGATAGAATTTGATGCATGTTTATCCATTGGTTTCTAAATAAGTTTGAACATAGCACCCAACCCCCTCGTGACTTGTATCCAACACTCTGGTACAATCGTTTTCGTGTTAGGGCATTAATTTCTCCTAAACTTTTGTTTTAAGACATATTTATTTTACAAATGGACGTATCAATTCATATCATCAAAAATTGAACAGCAATTAAAAGTGTCCATTAATAATTGAATCAATAGGAGGATTCGAGCGCTGAAAATAAAATTGAGGCAGGAATCACCAGCACTTTTTGAAAGAAACTAAGTCAGCGAGAATCTCATTAGTTATTGCTTACACATTATATGATTTAACATAAATTGTAGTCTACCGGGAGACTCAGTGCTGAGATAAAAATGCTCTAGATTCTTAGCTAGAAAGACCGAATAGGAATTGTTTGAGCACATTGGTAACAAATACATGGCATCTACGTCAAAGCAATGTTTTAAAATTAACTTTCGAATCCAAGGAACGCAATAATTGAAAAGCAGGTTCAACTGCTTTTTGAGTTAAAACCCTCAAAATAATTTGTTTATCAGTACTCTAAAAAACGATGGATGGTTCGTATTGAACTGTAATAGCTTCCAGTCTCTTAGGAGGAGCATTTTAACAAGAGTACGCAAACGACAGTGTCAATGCTTGCAAAAAAGAAATCGCTTCAGTTAAGATTAAAAGTTCTGACTAAGTCTTTATTGACATTTCGTAGAGATATTGTAAACACGCTTTGTTTATATTATTGACTTTTTGCCGAGAAGAGCCGAGTTATAAATGTAGAGAGGTGAAAATTCAATGCATTCAAAGCGTCGTCTGATAATCTAATTGACGAGGTTTTGACTTGATCCATAATTTTTTAAAAATTGATAGAATTTGATGCATGTTTATCCATTGGTTTCTAAATAAGTTTGAACATAGCACCCAACCCCCTCGTGACTTGTATCCAACACTCTGGTACAATCGTTTTCGTGTTAGGGCATTGATTTTTCCTAAAGCTTTTGTTTTAAGACATATTTATTTTACAAATGGACGTATCAATTCATATCATCAAAAATTGAACAGCAATTAAAAGTGTCCATTAATAATTGAATCAATAGGAGGATTCGAGCGCTGAAAATAAAATTGAGGCAGGAATCGCCAGCACTTTTTGAAAGAAACTAAGTCAGCGAGAATCTCATTAGTTATTGCTTACACATTATATGATTTAACATAAATTGTAGTCTACCGGGAGACTCAGTGCTGAGATAAAAATGCTCTAGATTCTTAGCTAGAAAGACCGAATAGGAATTGTTTGAGCACATTGGTAACAAATACATGGCATCTACGTCAAAGCAATGTTTTAAAATTAACTTTCGAATCCAAGGAACGCAATAATTGAAAAGCAGGTTCAACTGCTTTTTGAGTTCAAACCCTCAAAATAATTTGTTTATCAGTACTCTAAAAAACGATGGATGGTTCGTATTGAACTGTAATAGCTTCCAGTCTCTTAGGAGGAGCATTTTAACAAGAGTACGCAAACGACAGTGTCAATGCTTGCAAAAAAGAAATCGCTTCAGTTAAGATTAAAAGTTCTGACTAAGTCTTTATTGACATTTCGTAGAGATATTGTAAACACGCTTTGTTTATATTATTGACTTTTTGCCGAGAAGAGCCGAGTTATAAATGTAGAGAGATGAAAATTCAATGCATTCAAAGCGTCGTCTGATAATCTAATTGACGAGGTTTTGACTTGATCCATAATTTTTTAAAAATTGATAGAATTTGATGCATGTTTATCCATTGGTTTCTAAATAAGTTTGAACATATCTCCCAACCCCCTCGTGACTTGTATCCAACACTCTGGTACAATCGTTTTCGTGTTAGGGCATTAATTTCTCCTAAAGCTTTTGTTTTAAGACATATTTATTTTACAAATGGACGTATCAATTCATATCATCAAAAATTGAACAGCTATTAAAAATGTCCATTAATAATTGAATCAATAGGAGGATTCGAGCGCTGAAAATAAAATTGAGGCAGGAGTCGCCCGCACTTTTTGAAAGAAACTAAGTCAGCGAGAATCTCATTAGTTATTGCTTACACATTATATGATTTAACATAAATTGTAGTCTACCGGGAGACTCAGTGCTGAGAAAAAAATGCTCTAGATTCTTAGCTAGAAAGACCGAATAGGAATTGTTTGAGCACGTTGGTAACAAATACATGGCATCTACGTCAAAGCAATGTTTTAAAATTAACTTTCGAATGCAAGGAATGCAATAATTGAAAAGCAGGTTCAACTGCTTTTTGAGTTCAAACCCTCAAAATAATTTGTTTATCAGTACTCTAAAAAACGATGGATGGTTCGTATTGAAATGTAATAGCTTCCAGTCTCTTAGGAGGAGCATTTTAACAAGAGTACGCAAACGACAGTGTCAATGCTTGCAAAAAAGAAATCGCTTCAGTTAAGATTAAAAGTTCTGACTAAGTCTTTATTGACATTTCGTAGAGATATTGTAAACACGCTTTGTTTATATTATTGGCTTTTTTCCAGGTTTGTGCTTCTAAATTCTGTCTCCCGGGACAATCAGCAGGGGATTAGACCTGTTTAACTCAGACACTCTGAACCTTTTGTTCAAAATTTTGATCATAATCCATTTTTTTAACAAATTTTAAAGGCAAATAAAATTAAAGACAATTTCAATCGGGATTTTGCCCTCAGCCTAACTAGCCTGCTTGAAATATTCCTTTTCACCAAATACTTTTGAGGTAGAAGAGTGCGGAAGGACAGAAACAGTAAAATAATCGCATTTTTCATTCTTCGGTGGCCCATTGTGTTTTACTTTTCAACTAGATGTGAAAATTATTAATTTTTCAACTCAAGCATGAAATTTCTGTTCACCAAAAACATGAAGTGAGTTAGATAGCAGAAAAATATTTACTACGAGATCAGAGAAAACAGAATGTAGTCAGTTTTGTACAAAAAAAAGTTTTTCCTGCAAGTATTTTTTCAATTGGTTCCAAACTGATCACAATTTGGTTCTTCTTGTAAGTCAAAAAGACAGATCTTTTGGTATTAGCTTTCTTTTTTTCGTGTTTAAGTTCTTGGTTTGAAGAAATCTGCTTTAACAGAGCAGTCTTTCTCAACTGCTTCACTTAGAAGTTATTAAAAATTTATATTTTTTCGTAAATTTGCTCTCCTTTGAATATTTGTACAGTTGACCTACAGGAATTGAAGAAGAAATTTGATACCTCATTGACTATTGCAGGGCTTCGTTTCAATTTGGCTTCGACTCACCTCTATTTTATCCGGTACACTATTCCATTCGTACATGAGAAACTAGTTCTTCATTTTTTAATTAAGAGACAATTCACTTCTGTTACCCAAATTTGTTCTTCATATGCAACTTCTGAGTTCTTTTGGGGGATAGTTTAGGGCAGGCAATCAAAAAACCAGTACATAATTTTGTTTTCTATTGATCTACAGTTTTTGTTAGCTAGATTTTAACTCAGCATGCAATCAAAAATATTTTAAGTTAATGCAAACTGAGAATGATTGTACAGGACACGTTCCGAACACATTGAAGGTGGGATTTTTGGTTGTCAAATTCACGAAAAGCAATAGCGATTTTTTAAAACAACAGTAAATTGTTGTAATAGGTTATGAAAGTTTGATATAGAACAAACTATAATAGTTTGAATTTGATGTTTGTTACCAAAAGAAAATCATTTTTTTTTAAACTTTTGGGTCCAACCTGATCATTTATTAAGAAAAAAAAATGATATTAAAGTGCCATATGAACTTGACTAACAAAATAATTCTCCCTTGCTTTGTTTTTAATTTCTGTCAATGACAGTTGGAAAAGCTATTTAGGACGGCCTTTTGAGAACAGCTACTTGCTCTTTAGTGATTTATCGTGAAATCTACTATTTTGTGAGTTAACAATGTAGCAAAGTCCAAGGTCATTATGATGTTGAGACGGTATTTGAGAGCTTTAATTGTATGGAAAGATGGGCTTTCCGAGAACTACTGTGGAGATAAAAACTCATAGAGTAATTTCCACAAATTTACACGCACCCCCCCCCCCCCAACCCTTTCCTTCTTCTTTTGTATTCACTATGTTAAGGGATCAATGAGTAAGTTTAAGGCCTCCTATACCGCCGAAAATTCACTCCTAACCATTCAGGTTCCCATTAAGCTTGAAGTATATGCAATAACGGATGTCAGCTCTTAGTCAATTTTTTAAGAGCAATTCCTGCGCTTGTAATTTTTTTTCAAACAGATTTAACAAAAATTCAGAGACAGTAACCCAGTTTTTCCGGCTGCTAAAATTTTTGGCATTTATTATCATCTTTATTTATCTGTTACGTATTCACCTCGAATGCAAAATCTTTGTGACGCGAAAAGCTTATAAAAGTGATATTATCCTGAGAAATGCAGGATAAAGAGAAGGCGTTTATTCAAGCGACAATTTTGTTTTCAAAAGCGTCTAACTTAAATATTTATGTTCGTTTCAGTCAGAGAGACATTTCATACCTGACAGAGCAAAAATCAGTCTGGCACAAATATCTCAAAAACCTAATATTTTGGATGGTTGGGGTAACAAAAAACTATTTTCTCATCAAAAGCATTGATAAGTTTTAACAAATTAGAAGGAAAGGAGGAAGGGGAAGGAAGGCAGGGTGGAAGGGGAAAAGAGCAGGAAATGAGGGAAAAGAAAAGGAGAGGGGAAGAGAGTGAAGGAAAAAGAGAAAAGTTGTTCCGTGGCTGAATTGCTTTTAAATGCTGTCCGCATTCAGCAAAAATCTACAAAAAAGTTGAAGTTGAAAATAGGTTTCAATATCTCTGAGTAGACTGAGGATGACCATTTTGCGGCATACGATTGTCCGCACTTTGCAATCTGGACACATAATACAATTATTTAACAAAATTGAATGACATACGTGGCTTAAAAGAGAGCGGTCTTTTTAGGAAACGTCTTTGAAATTTTTTTCTCTTTCAATTAAAAACAAGTTAGTTTTCATCTGAAAGTTCAATTAAAGAAAGAAGTTAGAAAGAAGTCGAAATTAGGCCCAATAATCATCAAATTATAATACGTTTCTTTGCAAAATCTTGTGGTTTTAATGTCGTGGACTATGTATTTTTGAAAGATTCTAATCAACTCCTAAGCTTTGCATAGTTGATTGTTCATAGTCTTATGACGCAGTCAAATTGAATTCTGACCGCAGGTACTGCACAGTTTCCCATCAAACAAAATGATTTCAATAATCTGTTATGCATTTTCACATTTTCAGTTTTAAACGAATGTTTTGAATGAAAAACAGTTGAATGAAATTTTAAATAAAATTGATTTTTAAAATTTTAGTGTGTATTTGATCTTTTTTTACTTTTGTTTTCTTTATTCTTGATAAGATTGTAAATTTTTTATTGAATTTATGATTTAACTGCTGCTTTTATGGCTTTACGTAAAACATGATCATACGTCATTCAGTAAAATATGGATATTTTTGGTTTTTTTGTTGTCCTTTTAATGGGCCAATTATTTGTACAAATGAGGCTCAAGAACTTAGTTTTGTTTTATAGCTTATCAGCTTATGGTTTCAATTGTATCAAAACTGTGTTTTCTAGGTTGTTTGTGAATTTTAGTTTTGCGTGTATGTACAGTTTCCTTGGATACAAGAGTCATGCGAGATTTCAACCAGACCTCTTTTCTTCTACATCAAATTTAAAAACTCAAATATCACGTCGTTTTAACAATAGAAGCAAATTTATCTGCTAACATTGCAGTACTGCAATTGAAAATTCCATTGGTACCATATTAAACGCATCTTTATTTTAACACTGCAACCTCTTGTGTCAGTTTGCTGTTGAAATTGATTATTACGTCAATTATTTTGTTCATAGGCTCTTTTACGGAATTTTTGGCGTAATCTTTAGAAGTTTTCGAAAAATTCACTTGAGATGCCGTAATAATAATAGACACGAAAATCACGCTATATTTCGATGCATTAGCTGTTTCAGTTTTCGTGAAATGTTTTTAACAGGCTAAATTCTTGCTTTAATTCAACAATAACCTTTCCGTTTGTGCCTCCACTGCGTTATCCGTCCCCAGTTACAGAGCACGTGTCATTACAAAATCAATCATCATGTATAAATATGACACGTGCGTTTGGGGGTGCAAACAATATGCAGTAAGCTGGGGTCACAAACGCAGAAGATCAGAATAATAAACACTACATCAAAAAGCAATAGATTAAAAAGCACGGTTTCTGATTTCAGAGTGAAAACATCATCTTTGACCTTGGTATTGAGTTGATTGGTGAAAATGCACATGACGCGGCAAGTGCTATATAAAACCCTTCGTGTGTTAAATTTTCTGCTCGTCTTTTGTGTCATAGCTTCGCAAAAAATTGCGTCTTTCCAATTATAGCCCCTCCTCCATCAGCTTTGTCCTCATAACTTACAGCCCTCCTGTCCCTATTTCTGCGGATGTCAAGTAATGGTTACGTGAGTCTGCATGAAGTCACTGAGAACTTCTGGCCTTTAACGAGAACCACGAAGGGGTTCCAGATATCAAGTCAGAATTAAATATTTAGCGTCTAACTTAAATATTTATGTTCGTTTCAATCAGAGAGACAATTCATACCTGACAGAGCAAAAATCAGTCTGGCACAAATATCTTAAACCTAATATTTTGGATGGTTGGAGTAACAAAAAACTATTTTCTCATCAAAAGCATTGATAAGTTTAAACAAATTAGAAGGAAAGGAGGAAGGGGAAGGAAGGCAGGGTGGAAGGGGGAAAGAGCAGGAAATGAGGGAAAGGAAAAGGAGAGGGGAAGAGAGTGAAGGAAAAAGAGAAAAGTTATTCCGTCGCTGAATTGCTTTTAAATGCTGTCCGCATTCAGCAAAAACCTACAAAACAGTTGAAAATAGGTTTCAATATCTCTGAGTAGACTGAGGATGACCATTTTGCGGCATACGATTGTCCGCATTTTTCAATCCGGACACATAATACAATTACTTAACAAAATTGAATGACATACGTGGCTTAAAGGAGAGCGGTCTTTTTAGGAAACGTCTTTGAAATTTTTTTCTCTTTCAATTAAAAACAAGTTAGTTTTCATCTGAAAGTTCAATTAAAGAAAGAAGTTAGAAAGAAGTCGAAATTAGGCCCAATAATTAATTATAATACGTTTCTTTGGAAAATCTTGTGATTTTAATGTCGTGGACTATGTATTTTTGAAAGATTCTAATCAACTCCTAAGCTTTGCATAGTTGATTGCTCATAGTCTTATGACGCAGTCAAATTGAATTCCGACCGCAGGTACTGCACACTTTCCCATCAAACAAAATGATTTCATTAATCTGTTATGCATTTTCATATTTTCAGTTTTAAAGTAATGTTTTGAATGAAAAACAGTTGAATGAAATTTTAAATAAAATTGATTTTTAAAATTTTAGTGTGTATTTGATCTTTTTTTACTTTTGTTTTCTTTATTCTTGATAAGATTGTAACTTTTTTATTGAGTTTATGATTTAACTGTTGCTTTTATGGCTTTACGTAAAATATGATCATACGTCATTCAGTAAAATATGGATATTTTTGGTTTTCTTGTTGTCCTATTAATGGGCCAATTTTTTGTACAAATGAGGCTCAAGAACTTAGTTTTGTTATAGCTTATCAGCTTATGGTTTCAATTGTATCAAAACTGTGTTTTCTAGGTTGTTTGTGAATTTTAGTTTTGCGTGTATGTACAGTTTCCTTGGATACAAGAGTCATGCGAGATTTCAACCAGACCTCTTTTCTTCTACATCAAATTTAAAAACTCAAATATCACGTCGTTTTAACAATAGAAGCAAATTTATCTGCTAACATTGCAGTACTGCAATTGAAAATTCCATTGGTACCATATTAAACGCATCTTTATTTTAACACTGCAACCTCTTGTGTCAGTTTGCTGTTGAAATTGATTATTACGTCAATTATTTTGTTCATAGGCTCTTTTACGGAATTTTTGGCGTAATCTTTAGAAGTTTTCGAAAAATTCACTTGAGATGCCGTAATAATAATAGACACGAAAATCACGCTATATTTCGATGCATTAGCTGTTTCAGTTTTCGTGAAATGTTTTTAACAGGCTAAATTCTTGCTTTAATTCAACAATAACCTTTCCGTTTGTGCCTCCACTGCGTTATCCGTCCCCAGTTACAGAGCACGTGTCATTACAAAATCAATCATCATGTATAAATATGACACGTGCGTTTGGGGGTGCAAACAATATGCAGTAAGCTGGGGTCACAAACGCAGAAGATCAGAATAATAAACACTACATCAAAAAGCAATAGATTAAAAAGCACGGTTTCTGATTTCAGAGTGAAAACATCATCTTTGACCTTGGTATTGAGATGATTGGTGAAAATGCACATGACGCGGCAAGTGCTATATAAAACCCTTTGTGTGTTAAATTTTCTGCTCGTCTTTTGTGTCATAGCTTCGCAAAAAATTGCGTCTTTCCAACTATAGCCCCTCCTCCATCAGCTTTTTCCTCATAACTTACAGCCCTCCTGTCCCTATTTCTGCGGATGTTAAGTAATGGTTACGTGAGTCTGCATGAAGTCACTGAGAACTTCTGGCCTTTAACGAGAACCACGAAGGGGTTCCAGATATCAAGTCAGAATTCCGAAGTGACTTCTAACGAAATCAGGTAACCTGATTAAAACACGAAACGCGCAACTTTTATATGACGAAAGTCAACGGTAATCAATCTCCGGCTAAGTCGGAACTTCTGGCTGGCTTTTTAAATTCTTGCGTTGCAGACTTTCGGCAGTTTAAAATGTGTACACGAGTTTTTTTTTTACTTTGTACTAGTGTTATATGATCTATTACAATCCCCCTAGTGTTTTATATGCTTCAAGGATAAATTATGTGTTGTTATATTGCTTGTTAGTATGCAAAAGTAGTAATTGCACCGAAGAGCGTAATTGTTGTATGCCTACTAAGCTGGGGGAGGGGGAGGGGACCATATAGAATAGAACCCAATCATAATGGCAGAGACCTGAAAATCCGTTGCATTCAATGCGTCGCCTGAAAATCTAATTGATGGGTTTCGATAAGACCCATGATATTCAGACAATGAGATAGAATTTGACGCTGGTTTACCTATTGGTTTTCAAATAAGTTTGAAATCAGGGCACTAAGTTCTCCGCCGCCTAGGGTCTAACATATATTTAGTCAAAAAACAGACGCGATTTAATTTCCGAAAAATTGAAAAGCAAGTAAAAGTGTCCATTAATAAATCAATCGATAGAATGAGTCAAGGGTTCAAAACAAAGTTTAAACAGGACTCACAAACACTCTTTTAGAAAAGCTTTGTCCGCAAGTAACTCTTTGTTAGTGGCTACACTATATTCTTTAACATAAATCTGAGTCTACCAAGAGACTCAGTGCTCAGAAAATAGTGCACTAGATTGTTAGGTAAAAAAAACCAAATGTGTTGTGTTTGTGCAATTCTGTAACAAATACATGGCATCTACGTCAGAGGAAAGTAAATTAAAAAAAATGCTCGGAAAAAACAATTCAGTGAACTAGGAAATGCAGTTTTTGAAAAGCAGGTTCAACGTTTTTCTGAGTACAGACCGTCCACAGACATTGTTTATCAGTAATCTAAAAACAATAGATAGCTCTTATGGTGCTGTAAAAAATTTTTGTTTCCTAAGAGGAGCAGTTTAACAAGAATACGCATATGATAATGTCAATTCTTACAACAGAACTTGGTCACTTCTGTTAAGAGTTAACATTTCTGATTAAATCCTAAATGATATTTCGTAGACATGTTCTCAACATGCGCTGTGTAAATTAGCTTTTTGCGGTGTTTGTGTTTCCAGGTTTTTCTTCCCGGGACAAGTACCAGGGGGTTTGATCTATGTAACTCAGAGACTCTGAACTTTTTTTGTTCAAAAGTTTGATGACATTCCGATTTTTTCAAAACTAATTTCATAGACAAATCAAAATAAAAACAAAATAAATCGGGTTTTTACCCGAACAATTTAACCAGCAGGAAATATTCAGTTTTGCGAAATATTTTTTTTTTATGTAACAGTGTGCTAAAGGACCAAATCATTAAAATAGTTGCATTTTCTACTCTTAGGTGGGCCCTTTGTGTTTTACTTTTCATCTTGTTGTAAAAATTACGTTTGTATCTCAAGCACGAAGTTTCCATTTCTTGGAGATATAAACTGAGATAGATAGCAAAAATGAAATTGCTCCGATATCGAAAGGAAACAAAATCTAGACAGTTTTGAACAAAAGGAATTGTTCGTCCTGCAAATATCTTTCCAATTGCTTGCAAGCTGATCACATCTTGATTCTTCTTCATTGCTACAAAATTGATTTTTTGAAATTACAACATTGTTTTGAGCACCGTGCTTAGTTTGGTTTGAACAAATCTTGTTTCACAGAGCAGTTTTCCTCTACTGATTTACTCAGAAGTTACCAAAAAAATTCAATTTTGCCGGGTTTCATTTCAACTCGGCATCGCCTCATATCAATTCTACCCGGTACACTATTCCATTCGTTCATAGGAAAGTAGTTCTTCATGTATTGTTTAAGCGGCAGTTCACTTCTGTTACCCAAATTTGCTTTTGATTGCCAATTGTGAGTTCTTGTGGGGGGTAGCGTAGGGCAGGAAATCAAAAATACCAGTAGATAATCTTGTTTTCTGTTGATCTACATTATTTTGTTAGAGAGACTTAAACTCAGCATGCAAAAAATATTTTAAGTTAAATCGAACTGAGAATGATTGTACAGGACTTTTGTAAAGTCTACATGTCTTGGACTTCTATTAACGAAACTTCAAGAAACTCATGTGCACCTGTTTGGTTCAAGCCGTTAAAGATTATTCCGAAATCTTTTTGAGAATGAAAGTGAATTTATTGGTCGTCAAGTTCACAATAAGCTTTATTTTTTACATATTTTGGCGATGAAAGCGGTGAACCGCGGTAATTTTTTTCACCGCATTCAATGAAAATCTTACAAAGAAAAACAAAATTCCGTACAGCTCTCACTTCCTGCATGCGTCATCTGTCACTTAATTATTTGATAATTTTTCTAAATTTGAATCAGATTTGATAAACGTTGCAAAACAAATTTGGTGAAATTTTGTAAGAAAATCGGTGAATTTCGCGGTGAATTTTTGTAAAATTGCGGTGAAATGCAGTGAATTTTTTTTCACCGCATTCACCACATTTCTTACGAAAATCCGCGGCATTAAACGCTTTTATTAGAAAAATTTACCCGAAAACATTGACCCGGGCTGATCTTTTACTAAGAAAAAATAATGTGGCATTAAAATTCTAAGAACTTGACTTTTAAATCAATTTTTTCTGCGATGTTCTTAATTTCTCTCAATGACATTTGCATTAGCTATTTAGCACGCTTTTTCGAGAACGTCTAATTGCTCTCTAGTGATTTATCGTGAAACCTACCATTTTGTGAGTTTAGTTATCCAAACAATGTTGCAAATCCAAGGTCATTATGATAATGAGAGCTATTTGAGAACTTTAATCGTATGGGAATATGCACTTCTTCGAGAACTACTGGGGAGATTTTAAGTCATGGTGTAATTTGCAAAATTTCACAATTTTACACGCAAACCCAGTTCTTTGTCAAGTTTTTAGGAGCAATTCCTCCGCTTATAGTTTTTTAAAATAGATTCACCAAAAATTCAAAGACAGTGACGCAGTTTCTTTTAGCTGTTAGTTTTTTTGGCAATTATTATCATCCTTATTTAGCAATATATATATAATATCACTTTTTTTATCTGTAACTTATTCATCTCGAATGAAAAGTATTTGTGAAGCGAAAGGCTTGTAAAAGTGATATTTTCCTGAAAAATGCAGAGTAAAGAGAAGGCGTTTATTCGGGTGCCAATTTCGTTTTGAAAGCCTCTAATTTATATTCTTATGTTCTTTTCAGTCATAGAGATAAATCATACTTGACAGAACAAAAAATTAGTCTGGCATAATTTTCTTAAATCCCATTTTTTCAAGGGCAAGAGTACAAAAAACTGTTTTTATATCAAAAGTATTGACGATTTTTAAAAATTTTTCAGCCTGTTGAGCAACTTTTTGGTTTGGTCCGTTCTCTAATCCTCAACTAAATATTTTTAGAAGTAAATTTTTC
>NC_134472.1:15377404-15495830 GCF_964194025.1 Convolutriloba macropyga | reverse complement strand
GTACTAAAGGTTCTTTTGTGTTGAGTTTTTCAATGCCCTTACCAACACGTTTTCGTCATTTCTCAAGACTTTTTTAATTAATAGGTGAGCAAGACAATTAAGGATTTGGAACCAGAAAGGACTCGCCCTGTCCGAGGATACAATTCTTGAGGACAATGTCGAAAATTTCCAGGAGATTGAAGAGACACCAGAAGTGCAATATGGTCTTTGATAACAGGAATTTAGATCATATATATAAAGGACATAATCCTGCCCACTATGGTTTGCATTTGAGAAGGTGGATTTTTGGAGAAAATGGGTTGTCAACTGACATGATTACTCCTCAACGCCACAATGGCATCGGGACGAGCCGCAGCAGACTCCGAACTCGTTCTGAAGTTCTTTAGTAATTTTTAGTCACTTTAATTTGAGCCATATGCCAAATAAAAGTAAAAAGTTTAATCGAAATTCTTGTTTATAAGAAAAAATTTCGAGGGCTTTTTTGAGATTAAGTTTTCGCAAAAAAGTAAAGATTCTTATTTTTGGTGCTCAACCGTATTTATGTCCCTTTTTGCTTTAGGATCAGTTCAAAGAGAATTTCCCAGAAGAAAGCACCCCCTGGCTGCGAAAAAGTTTAGAGCAGCTGCAAATAAGGCGGGACTAAACGTCAAAGACCGATTGGCAGGAACAGGGAAATACAGTGCTGGAGCGAAGGAAATCAGAAAAGCTCAACTTAAGAAAAAGCATGAGTCAATTCAATCAGAATAGTTTGTTCTGCTATTTGTTCAATTGTCGAATTCTTTGTCTTAAAGTTTGCATTCTTGAAAGTTTACATAAATTTTCCTGTCAGATATAATTAGTTTTGCAAAAAAAAGGTTCGCCCAAGGCTTTTTTGAGTCTTGTTTTGCTTGATAATTTCTCGCTCGATTTTGTTAGTTCTTCTGACTTTATTCTATAAGATGTGTCGTTTGTAGAGAATTAAATTTTTTTCGAGTGTCCAATTTTTCTTTGCAGATTTATTAAGAGAATAAGAAGAGATTTAAATTTCTTGTCTTTGTTGCCGTAGGTTTGAGCATCAGCAATTTTTTTATAAAAAAAGAGTGAGGCACATAATAGGGAAAGCAATAGTGAGTTCTAAAGTTATGATTTAAAGAAATGATAACAATGCTAAATATGTGATTTGCCTTCCGAAAGAATTCGTAAATTTTATAATAAGTGCTTTTCTTCATAAATATCTTTTTGGCTTGGGTAAGTGTAAAGCTAAGTTTCTAAATTCCGAAATAGTTAGGAGGGCGTGTTGCCTTCCGATTTATTAGAAGAGAGTGAGGCACATAATAGGGAAAGTAAAAGCTTAGCAAGAGCCCAAAGTCTTTATTGAATTTCAAAGCTTTTTTTAAAGAAATCTTAACAATGCTAAATATGTGATTTGCCTTCCAAACGAAATCGTAATTTTATAATATTAAGTGCTTTTCTACATAAATATCTTTTTGGCTCGGGTAATTGTAAAGCTAAGTTTCTAAATTCTGAAATGGTTAGGAGGGCGTGTTGCCTTCCGACTGATATAAATTTTCGATTTCATGTTAGAATTAACTCGAGGCTTGATCGGAATTTTTTTGATGGTGCTATTTGGGTGTGTTGCCTTCTAGCACTTTGCGTTGATTTCAATCTATTTCTCGCTGCTGTTGCTACAACGTGAGCGTTGTTCTTGAAAACGGTTGCGAGTGAAATGAACAGTTTTTGTAAAATAAACTCTGCTCTTCAGTGATTGAAAAATGGCAACTCGAACGTCTAGTAAGGGCAGGAAGATAGTGAAGCCCACAAACTTCAGCACTGACAGTGAAGTTGAGTTGCAGGAAACAGCCCAAAGTCAAATGCGAGACAGCAGATTTTTGTTTTATTATGGCAAAAATGCGTTCTCAACTGCTCTGAATTCATCGAGCTGGCCACAGGGGACTTCCTGGAAATATAAATTAAGTCTGGAGCTAGGTCAAGCATATCCAATGATTCACAATGAGCCTCAACCAGAATGCATCTATCTCGGAAAAGGTTCACAATCTGAAATATCACGTCATAAACTTGTTGTTTTGGCTCAATTGAAAAAAGGAGAACCTCCAAGCTTCGTTCCGGAGACAATTCTTCGTGACAACAGAGATGAGGAGGTCAATTCAGAAGATTGCGAAACTCCTCTTCATTCTCTCTTACGCAGCATGTGTCCCAGGCTGCGGGGTCAACATCTCTGATAGTTAACTATAAGGCAACGAAGACTGCCGAAATAGAGAGCGCCAAAAATAAAAGTTTGTCATGTGAGCAGTTTCACCTTTTTTTTGCGGAACATCAATCAAGGATGGCACGGGCCGAATCCAGTTTCCAGAAAATTAAGAGGCAATCAGATCGCCGCAAGAGGAAGCTGGTGAACGAGTTCAATGATTCGGTAGTATCTGTTTGCAGTTTTTTGAAATTAATGTCTAGACAAAATAAAAATCTAAGGCAGTCGCTGCTTCGTTGCTCGAAAAATTGAACAAGAAAAAATGGCCGGCAAAATTGCACAAAAATTTTCATGTTTCAACTTCTGAAGCTAGGTTTCTGTTGAAAATTGTATTAAAATATTTTGGTTACAAATTTCTACAATTTTGCTTCTTTTTTGACTCTACGTCTTTTTTAGACAATACGTATTTATGACACTAAAGACGTTCTGTAAATTCAGTAAAAAAGACTATTTTCTTGGTTGTTTTCTAGCGCTCTGAATTTCATATCAAAATGATACTAACATTTAAAAGCGTTTTGTTTAGCTGGAGGAGTTAGAGGAGTGCGTGAGAATCCAAAAGTTTGGGTTTGAGAGTGTCGATCAAAATCCGCATCTTCTTGAAACGTTCCCCGTTGTCCGTGTTATGAAAGGAGATGTTGATTTGATGCAAATTGAAGCCAATGAATTTCCTAGCAGGCTAGGACGAGCCCTTCGCAAGGAAATTTTTGGACAAAATGGACTCGTTGAAACGATGATTGGCGCTGAGCATTCAACTAGAAAAGAGGCAAAGGGCTCTGATGTTAAGCGGTTTTTTGGTTAGATTTTTAAGAGCAACAATTATAATCAACATTAGGGTTTTGTTAAGGGGTTTTGTATTTTAAATATAACGTTTGTTTTTTAAATATATAAAGTCTTAATAAATTAGATAATGGAAAGAAAGATGAGTGACAATCAACATATGCTCTAAAAATCTCCTGCCACTACCGGAGGAAAAGATAAATGTTTATTGTTTTGCTTAGGGTATTAAACGTTTCATAAACTAACCAACTTTGTCATGTTTATCTTTTGTAAGGTTCTTCAATTTCTTAGATTAGAGCAAATATAGTAATTGTTTAAATAGGCGCTGTGCTGATAAAGGTATAGAGTTGTCGACATTCTTTAAAATGCTTTAGAAGTTATCAACGGTAAGTATCCGCTTACTCCCCGATTGGCATTCAAACTGGCAAAGGATGCAGCCAACCAAGCGGGAAGAGAAGTGAAAAGCTATCGATCACAACTTGTTCATGAAGAGAGAAACAGCACAGAAAATGAAATAGACAACAGAGGAGAACCTATCAATTGAAAATGTGCCATACTACTGAGTTAGCAAACAGAAAAAAACAAACAGGTGCTCATGTCAAGCAGCAATGATTCTAAATAGTTTTAGAATTTTATAGTGAATTCTTTCACCCCCCCTTCTTATTAAAGCTATGTTAGTTTTGATTACAACCCGTTTTGGTTTAGTAGCGATTGTTAACTGCTTGTTAAACAATAGTTTGAAAAATCAGTTCATCTTAAATAGCCACTGCATCTCTTGTGCCGCTAAATTTAATCGATACTATTGATTCGAACTGAACACAATGTTTGATAACGCTCAAAAATAAAGTTTTGAAACAACTTTTTCCTACTGCATTGTGATTTTTTGTTAAATTAGTGCGCTGCTATGAGGGTGTAATTCTCCCTGATACCAATGAGATATGTTACTGCTTTGCTCTGACAGTTATGTTGCTAAGAAATGTGAAATTGATATTCGGTTGTGTTGCCATCAAGAACAAATCAATGAAAAAGGTCTAGGTGAAGATTTAATAGCAATATTTTTTACGTGGAGTTTGCGCAGTGCTCCGAGGGTGTGTTGCTCTCTGGTACTAATGAGATAGTTTAAAGGTGATCGCTTACAAGCAGCATAGGTGTTGTTTAAAGTAGTGAGAAGGCTATGAGGGCGTGTTGCCTCGAGCAGAAATAAACGAGAAACTATTAGGTGAAGATTTAAAGGCGGGTGATTTAGTGTGATTTTTTTCCTGTGCTACGAGGGCGTGTTGCCTTCTGGTACTAAGGAGAAATGTCGCAGGTTTGTGCAGAGACAGTGTGTAATATTGAAAAATTCGGGATGCTATGATGATGTTGCCTTCTAGAGAAAGTAAATGAAAACTTCTAGCTGAAGAAATAATAGCAAGGTGCTTTTGTAAAATTTGTGCAGTGCTACCAGTATCTGTTTGCCTCTTGCATCAATGCGATTTTTTACTGGTTTTGCGCTAACAGTCAGAGTTTGTTGTGTTTGAGTGCCATGAGGGTGTGTTGCTCTCTGGTACTAAAGAGAGAATTTAAATGTGACCGCTTAAAGGGAGCATAAGTCTTGTTAAGAATAGTGAGAAGGCTGTGAGGGCGTGTTGCCTCGCAGAAATAAACGAGAAATTATTAGGTGAAGATTTAAAAGCGCGTGATTGATTGTGATTTTATCCTTTGCTACGAGGGCGTGTTGCCTTCTGGTACTAGGGAGAAATGTCGCAGGTTTGTGCAGAGACAGTGTGTAATATTGAAAAATTCGGGATGCTATGATGATGTTGCCTACTAGAGAAAGTAAATGAAAACTTCTAGCTGAAGAAATAATAGCAAGGTGCTTTTGTAAAATTTGTGCAGTGCTACCTGTATCTGTTTGCCTCTTGCACCAATGCGATTTTTTACTGGTTTTGCGCTAACAGTCAGAGTTTGTTGTGTTTGAGTGCCATGAGGGTGTGTTGCTCTCTGGTACTAAAGAGAGAATTTAAATGTGACCACTTAAAGGGAGCATAAGTCTTGTTTAGAATAGCGAGAAGGCTGTGAGGGCGTGTTGCCTCGCAGAAATAAACGAGAAATTATTAGATGAAGATTTAGAAGCGCGTGATTGATTGTGATTTTATCCTTTGCTACGAGGGCGTGTTGCCTTCTGGTACTAAGGAGAAATGTCGCAGGTTTGTGCAGAGACAGTGTGTAATATTGAAAAATTCGGGATGCTATGATGATGTTGCCTTCTAGAGAAAGCAAATGAAAACTTCTAGCTGAAGAAATAATAGCAAGGTGCTTTTGTAAAATTTGTGCAGTGCTACCAGTATCTGTTTGCCTCTTGCACCAATGTGATTTTTTACTGGTTTTGCGCTAACAGTGAGAGTTTGTTGTGTTTGAGTGCCATGAGGGTGTGTTGCTCTCTGTTACTAAAGAGAGAATTTAAATGTGACCACTTAAAGGGAGCATAAGTCTTGTTTAGAATAGTGAGAAGGCTGTGAGGGCGTGTTGCCTCGCAGAAATAAACGAGAAATTATTAAGTGAAGATTTAAAAGCGCGTGATTGATTGTGATTTTATCCTTTGCTACGAGGGCGTGTTGCCTTCTGGTACTAAGTAAAAATGTCGCAGGTTTGTGCAGCGACAGTGTGTAATATTGAAAAATTCGGGATGCTATGATGATGTTGCCTTCTAGAGAAAGTAAATGAAAACTTCTAGCTGAAAAAATAATAGCAAGGTGCTTTTGTAAAATTTGTGCAGTGCTACCAGTGTGTGTTTGCCTCTTGCACCAATGTGATTTTTTACTGGTTTTGCGCTAACAGTCAGAGTTTGTTGTGTTTGAGTGCCATGAGGGTGTGTTGCTCTCTGGTACTAAAGAGGGAATTTAAATGTGACCGCTTAAAGGGAGCATAAGTCTTGTTTAGAATAGTGAGAAGGCTGTGAGGGCGTGTTGCCTCGCAGAAATAAACGAGAAACTATTAGGTGAAGATTTAAAGGCGCGTGATTTATTGTGATTTTATCCTTTGCTACGAGGGCGTGTTGCCTTCTGGTACTAAGGAGAAATATCGCAGGTTTGTGCAAAGAGACAGTGTTATTTTGAAAAAAATTTGAGTTGCTCTGAGGATGTTGCCTTCTAGAGAAAGTAATTTAATTTTCCTTGGTGAAGAGTTAAAAGCTAGGTGCTTTGGTAAAATTTGTGCAGTGCTACGAATATCTGTTCCCCTCTTGTACCAATGAGAGTTTTTTTACTGGTTTTGCGCTTCACCAAAAGTTTAGGTTCCAGTTAGCAATGAGTGAGTGCGAAAACCTAGCGCAAATCGAAGGACAACTGTCTGAAAAATTGTTGAAAGATTTCCCGAATTCACCAAAACTTTTGACTGTGCTATGGAGTAAGGATGATTTTGAATTAAAACTGCGCAATGACCGAAAGCTGAAAAAACTGTTTATGGATATGAGCGAATCATACAAAGCTGCTATGGATTTTGGACTGAGTATTGAACCAGACAAATACGGAGGATTTTGCTTGGTGAATCGGTCGATGAGCGCCATCAAGCCTGGTGAAATTGAGGTGGCCGTTGGATTGTTAGCTAACCTGCCAAAAGAAAACTCGTATAAAGACTGGTCAGTTATGGAAGGAGGAAAACTCCTAGTTGGAGTGGCTAGGTGGGCTAATCATTCCTGTAAAGCTAATTGCGACTACTACATGAAAGGTGGTTATCGTGGACGACAATGTGTTAGGTTGCGAGCGCTGAAGCAAATAGAACCCAATGAAGAGCTGACAACCTTCTACAACGCTTTTGGAGAAGAAAATGTCGATTGTCTTTGCAGTCATACAGAAGAGCATGGAAGGAGTGCAGATTTAGTGCAATCAACTTCACAAACTGTAGTGAGAGCTGTAAAACGAAAACGTCTACCAAAAGCAGAAATTCGATATGCACAACATGCAACAGAGTTTCATTCTTTCTTTGCTTATTACGAAGACTCATCGAATTTTAGCCTGTCCTCATTAAATGAAGCGCCCTCTTTTCCTATAGAAACTTCCCCAAACAATACTGCGGTTCCTCAAATCATCACACCAGATTCTATTGACGACGAAATGGGCAGCAGTAATGGAACAACTGACAAGTCATTGAACAACGCTCAATTTCAATTTTTCCCCGAGTATGAAAGCGATGAAAGTTCACAGTCTGACACCGAAGCTGTAAGGGAACTTGCCTCATTCAATCGATCTTCTCTATGTGATTTTGTGAGTGACTGCAGACCAGTCTCTGTGTCAAATCTAGCTTTGTCCATCATGTCGTTAGTAATAAAGCATAATTGTTCTGACCAAATGATGTACGAACTTCTAAAACGCGATCAAATTATTTTCAATGGTGAAAGTTTAGCACCATGGACAATAAAAAAGAAGTTGGGTGAATTTGCCGCTCAGTATCAATGTAGAAAAGAACTTTTGTCGAACGGTGAACAAATTTATCTCAATTTCAGTCCGCTTCTCCTGAAAATTGTTCAAAATTCGATCAACGGCATGTTGAGATACGCAGAGTTGAGAAAAACAACAAACAATATAATTATGCCTAAACTGGAAGTTATTGAACGGCAAGTGACAATTCGGTTAATTTTGAACTTGGACGGAGCCCTGGTCTCAAAATCTCCTCCTAAGACAGCCTGGCCGCTCCTGATAGCGATTGCCGATCTACCACCGAAGAAACGACAGATGTTTCAAAACATAATTTTAGGATCTCTTTTTGTTGGAAACGGGACACCGAATTTTGACGACATTTTTGATCATTTCGAGCGACAGATATCTACGCATGAGGAGGTAACACTGGATGGTGATCGAGTTAAGGTTAAGTTCGAGCCAATCTTTTTTGTAGCAGATTTAATTGGCAAAGCAAAAGTATTGAATATCAAACAATGCAACGGATATTATGGTTGCTCTCTCTGCACTCAGCGTGGCTTCCACATAGATGGAGCGCATCACTATCCACATGACTTTGATGTTCATAAAAATATGCGGTCTCCTGAAAGTTATCTGGAGAACTTGAAGAACCTGGATGAGGGATCTCAACAAATACTCAGAACCCTCAACGGTAAAAAGAGTGATTTTGAAAAATTCACTCAAGGAGTAAAGGGCAGGAGCAAAATTTTTTCTGTTATCGCTAATCAGCCGCTCTCTTCGCCGGTTGATACAATGCATCAATTTTTTCTTGGCGTATCGAGGGACCTACTAACGTATTTTTACGACCGCATGAAAGCAGACAGTAAAAGAAAATTGAATAAAATAATTTCGGGTATTCAAACTCCAAGAGAAATAAAACGATCAGTGCGATCTTTCGATCATCTCGCAAATATGAAAGCCAGCCTGCTAAAAGTTCATTTGCTATATCTGGCGCCCATCGTCTTACCCATTTTTTTGTTTGGAGAAGACCGGAGGTCCGATAAAACGGATCTTTTCAAACTAGTTTTTTCTTTGCGCAGTTTATATGATGACAATCGAAACTCTAAATTTTGCAGACTTTTGTTAGACGAGTTTTGCGTCAGCATGGCTGAAAAAAATCCCAAGAAGTTCGAGTCGATCAATTTCCATCTATTGAGACATCTTGCTTGGCAAGCTGCTGAGATTGGTCCTCTCTTCGTTACTTCAGCATCAATGTTTGAATCGGCTCTTCACCTTCTGATTGCTCCGTTAACTGGAACAACAAACCACTGTAAACTAATGGTAGAGAGATTCATCAGAGGCAAAGTGGTTTCTGAGATAGATTATAGTGAAGATGATTTGGCGCAGTTTCTAAGGTTTTCTGACAATCCGTCGGATGTGAACGAAGAATTTGACCTCGTAGAATCGGAAGAATTAAGAGAATTCAGGTTCAACAATCCGTCAGCTCGAGTGTTCTGTCGATTCAGGAAGAACTTTTATTTTGTCTCTTTAGCGTACGGGCGGGAATCAGGTGCAGATATTTTTGCATGTGTAGACGCGTCAACAATGGCTATTGGGAAAATTCTTTTCTTCTATGAGCTGGATGGTAAATTTTGTGTGCTTCGTGAACAAAAAATTGTTTCAACATTTAAACTTGTTCAACAACCAGAAGGTCCGGTTTCTAATTTTGCATACGTCGTTGAAGACAAGAATAGCACAATTCATGTTGCAGTAGATGCATTAGAAATAAAGTTTTTTCCTGTAAAAATTGAGGACAATCTGTATCTTGTTCCACTACTCAGTAACTTTGAGCATGATTAATTTTTAGTTTTCAGTTTCAATTTTGATTAGAGCTACGCTGTTGATTCATTAACGTATGAGCTGTTATTGTCATTGTATATATTGAAAACAATCAATTTGCAAAACTCGATATATTGAAAACAATCAATTTGCAAAACAATCGATATTTTGAATAGTAATTTTGCTGCATGACTTTTTAACGTATTGCTTGTTTTATTTTATTGACATAAATTTTAAACAATCATTTTGCGAAACTTAGTTGAAAACAAAGTCATCTTGCAGAACGCAGGCAAATTCCAATCTCTCTACATTATTTTTTTTTTGCTTGTTCTAAAAATTTGCATCCTTCCAGACGTAATGAGGCAAACAATTTTGAGTTTTGAGAACAACCGTTTGATTTATCGAATACAACCTGCTGACATAGCTGGTAATGTCGAATCAAGTGAAGTTGACTTGCTCAGGAGTGAGATCTTTGCTTTGGAGGAAAAGGTTGCTCTCCTTACGAAAAGAGTAGAAGACCTGGAACGTCTTCGACCTGTTGAGATAATCGATTTGACACAAGATGAAAGTTTCACAACAACTGTTTCGGTGTCGTCTAACCAAAGCGATGATATAGAGATGAATGGACTTTTTTGAGCCGGGCAAGATCTTAAGCTTTTAAATAGCACGATAGTTTCTGGTTTTCTCTAGTAAATTGTTCAAGCTGGTTCTTTTAGATTTTTGAATTGTTCAAATGTAGTTTGTTTTCGACTAAATTGTATTAAAGATTTGATACCCCTGCTTTTTTGATGCTGAATTGAACTTGCTTTTTTGCTTTTCCAACTGGCTAACAAATTATACATATTATAAATCGAGGACCAGCTTGTGTTTTACTAATTTTCCGAGGAGGGTCGGAGGGTGTATTGCCTTCTGCCGCAAAAGTATCACTTTCATTCCATAATTTTTTATTTTGCTTCAGGTTTTTTTCGTTTATACCTTGAGATAGACTGGAGGGTGTGTTGCCTTCCGGCTAATGTTATGACATTGCTCATAAGTTGTACTTTTTTTCTAATGGTCACGAAGACTTTTAGTTTCTCGAAATGAGTTCCCAGCTACTGATCAGCGTACCGGGGACATTAGTGATGGGATCTTTTGTAGTACTCAGATTTGTGGTAATTTTCGAGACCGCAGTTTTGACAACGTGGCAGCCAATACAAATGGTTCAAATGATCCTTTTGAATGACGGAGTTGAGCATACATTATCTTTGACCCCAAATACCCCAGAATTTGAGTCCTTTATGGCATGGGTTACTGAAGTTGAAATGAGCGACGAGCAAGAGCAAGCTTTGTATCCTCTGATTTCGGTTCTTGGAGACTACTACGGTTCCTCTGATAGCGAACACTGACTACTATTTCGATCAGATCTACAGTGCTAAATTTTAATTGTTTGCTCATGATAACAAACTTTCTTAGGCTGTGCTTATTTCGAACAATTTTCTTAAAAATGTGCTAAGTTTTTACTCTGTTTTATGTTTGTGATAAAGGAACTAATTTCTCTCAATTAATGCGCAATTAAAAACTTCGATGTTTTATGTTTATGATAAAGAAACCAATTGAAAGCTTGTCTTCTTTCTTGTTTTTCATGCATTTAGTGAGTGTGGTTAATATGAGTGTCAATATTATCCAATAAAACTTTTAGGCTGATGCGAAATATAGGCTGAACGAATATTAACTCTAGTTATTAACTCTAGAATTTTAGGCTGAACGAATATTAACTCTAGTTATTAACTCTAGAATCGGGTCAAAGAATTGTTCAAATCAAATTGAACTCGGTAGGAGTACCACTCGGTAGGAGTGCAGTTAAAGTGTAACACAAAAAAAATTTTTGCTATAGCTTGCCTCGGAAAAAAAGTTAGCTTTTCATACGGAAATTTGCTAATTTCGCCATTAGCGAATTTTATTAAAGTTTTGTTTCATTGGGCCAAAACTTTGTTCAAATCGGATCAAACTTGGCACAGAGTGTTTCCATGGTACCTAGTTACCATGGAAATACTTTGTGCCAAGTTTGATCCGATTTGAACAACTCTTTGACACAATGAAAAAGACCTATTTTTAAAATTCAATCATTGCAAGTTATTCGAAATAATTGGAAATTTCCGTATAAAAGGCTAACTTTTTTCCTAGACAAGATATAGCAAAAAATTTTTTGCTTCAGACTCTAGGTGCTCATGGGACACTCCATGCCGACTTTTGTCCAATTTGAAGAAGTTTTTAACCATACGAAAAAGACCTATTTTTAGAAATACTTTTTCGAAATAATCGCAGTTTTTCGTTCGAAAATGTAACTTTTTCCAGGGGCAAGCAAAAGAAAAATTCTTTTTGTATAAGACTCCAGCTGGAGTCTAATACAAAAAAATTTTTTTGCTTGCCCCTGGAAAAAGTTACATGTTCGAACGAAAAGTTGCGATTATTCGGAATAAGCATTTTTAAAAATAGGTCTTTTCCGTATGGCCAAAAACTTCTTCAAATTGGACCAAACTCGCCATGGAGTGTCCCACGAGTACCTAGAGTCTAAAGCGAAAGATTTTTTGGTATAGCCTAACTAGGAAAAAAAGTTGGGTTTTCATACGGAAATTTGCGATTATTTCTAATAAGTAATTTTTAAAAAAAGATCTTATTGATTAGGTCTTAGAGTTTTCCAAAGTTAACCAAACTCGGCATGGAGTCTCCTATGAGTACCTAGAGTCTAAAGCGAAAAGTTTTTTTGCTATGGCTTGTCTAGGAAAAAAGTTAGTCTTTCATACGGAAATTTGCGAATTTCGCGAGTAACGAATTTTAAAAATAGGTATTTTTCATGGGGTCAAGGAGTTGTCCAAATCAAACCAAACTCGGCATGGAGTGTCCTATGAGTACCTAAAGTCTAGAGCGAAAAGATTTTTAGGTATAGCTTGCCTAGGAAAAAAGTTGGGTTTTCATACGGAAATTTGCGATTATTTCTAATAAGTAATTTTAAATAATTTTTGAAAATAGGTCTTTTTGATTAGGTCTTAGAGTTGTCCAAAGTGAACCAAACTCGGCTTGGAGTCTCCTATGAGTACCTAGAGTCTAAAGCGAAAAGATTTTTTGGTATAGCTTGCCTAGGAAAAAAGTTGGCTTTTAATACGGAAATTTGCGAGTTTCGCGAATAACGAATTTTAAAAATAGGTCTTTTTCATGGGGTCAAGGAGTTGTCCAAATCAAACCAAACTCGGCATGGAGTGTCCTATGAGTACCTAGAGTCTAAAGCGAAAAAATTTTTTGGTATAGCTTGCCTAGGAAAAAAGTTGGGTTTTCATACGGAAATTTGCGATTATTTCTAATAAGTAATTTTAAATAATTTTTAAAAATAGGTCTTTTTGATTAGGTCTTAGAGTTGTCCAAAGTGAACCAAACTCGGCTTGGAGTCTCCTATGAGTACCTAGAGTGTAAAGCGAAAAGTTTTTTTGGTATAGCTTGCCTAGGAAAAAAAATGGCTTTTCATACGGAAATTTGCGAATTTCGCGAATAACGAATTTTAAAAATAGGTCTTTTTCATGGGGTCAAGGAGTTGTCCAAATCAAACCAAACTCGGCATGGAGTGTCCCATGAGTACCTAGAGTCTAAAGCGAAAAGATTTTTTGGTATAGCTTGCCTAGGAAAAAACTTGGGTTTTCATACGGAAATTTGCGAATTTCGCGAATAACGAATTTTAAAAATAGGTCTTTTTGATTAGGTCTTAGAGTTGTCCAAAGTGAACCAAACTCGGCTTGGAGTCTCCTATGAGTACCTAGAGTCTAAAGCGAAAAAATTTTTTGGTATAGCTTGCGTAGGAAAAAGGTTGGGTTTTCATACGGAAATTTGCGATTATTTCTAATAAGTAATTTTAAATAATTTTTAAAAATAGGTCTTTTTGATTAGGTCTTAGAGTTGTCCAAAGTGAACCAAACTCGGCATGGAGTCTCCTATGAGTACCTAGAGTCTAAAACGAAAAAATTTTTTGGTATAGCTTGCCTAGGAAAAAAGTTGGGTTTTCATACGGAAATTTGCGAATTTCGCGAATAACGAATTTTAAAAATAGGTCTTTTTGATTAGGTCTTAGGGTTGTCCAAAGTGAACCAAACTCGGCATGGAGTGTCCCATGAGTACCTAGAGTCTAAAGCGAAAAGATTTTTTGGTATAGCTTGCCTAGGAAAAAAGTTGGGTTTTCATACGGAAATTTGCGATTATTTCTAATAAGTAATTTTAAATAATTTTTAAAAATAGGTCTTTTTGATTAGGTCTTAGGGTTGTCCAAAGTGAACCAAACTCGGCATGGAGTGTCCCATGAGTACCTAGAGTCTAAAGCGAAAAGATTTTTTGGTATAGCTTGCCTAGGAAAAAAATGGCTTTTCATACGGAAATTTGCGAATTTCGCGAATAACGAATTTTAAAAATAGGTCTTTTTCATAGGGTCAAGGAGTTGTCCAAATCAAACCAAACCCGACATGGAGTGTTCCATGAGTACCTAGAGTCTAAAGCGAAAAAATTTTTTGGTATAGCTTGCCTAGGAAAAAGGTTGGGTTTTCATACGGAAATTTGCGAATTTCGCGAATAACGAATTTTAAAATTAGGTCTTTTTCACGGGGTCAAGGAGTTGTCCAAATCAGACCAAACTCGGCATGGAGTGTCTCATGAGTACCTAGAGTCTAAAGCGAAAACATTTTTTGGTATAGCTTGCCTAGGAAAAAAGTTGGGTTTTCATACGGAAATTTGCGAATTTCGCGAATAACGAATTTTAAAAATAGGTCTTTTTGATTAGGTCTTAGAGTTGTCCAAAGTGAACCAAACTCGGCTTGGAGTCTCCTATGAGTACCTAGAGTCTAAAACGAAAAAATTTTTTGGTATAGCTTGCGTAGGAAAAAGGTTGGGTTTTCATACGGAAATTTGCGATTATTTCTAATAAGTAATTTTAAATAATTTTTAAAAATAGGTCTTTTTGATTAGGTCTTAGAGTTGTCCAAAGTAAACCAAACTCGGCATGGAGTCTCCTATGAGTACCTAGAGTCTAAAACGAAAAGATTTTTTGGTATAGCTTGCCTAGGAAAAAAGTTGGGTTTTCATACGGAAATTTGCGAATTTCGCGAATAACGAATTTTAAAAATAGGTCTTTTTGATTAGGTCTTAGAGTTGTCCAAAGTAAACCAAACTCGGCATGGAGTGTCCCATGAGTACCTAGAGTCTAAAGCGAAAAGGTTTTTTGGTATAGCTTGCCTAGGAAAAAAGTTGGGTTTTCATACGGAAATTTGCGAATTTCGCGAATAACGAATTTTAAAAATAGGTCTTTTTGATTAGGTCTTAGAGTTGTCCAAAGTGAACCAAACTCGGCTTGGAGTCTCCTATGAGTACCTAGAGTCTAAAGCGAAAATATTTTTTGGAATAGCTTGTCTAGGAAAAAAGTTGGGTTTTCATACGGAAATTTGCGAATTTCGCGAACAACGAATTTTAAAAATAGGTCTTTTTGATTAGGTCTTAGAGTTGTCCAAAGTGAACCAAACTCGGCATGGAGTGTCCCATGAGTACCTAGAGTCTAAAGCGAAAAGATTTTTTGGTATAGCTTGCCTAGGAAAAAAGTTGAGTTTTCATACGGAAATTTGCGAATTTCGCGAATAACGAATTTTAAAAATAGGTCTTTTTCACGGGGTCAAGGAGTTGTCCAAATCAAACCAAACTCGGCATGGAGTGTCTCATGAGTACCTAGAGTCTAAAGCGAAAAGATATTTTGGTATAGCTTGCCTAGGAAAAAAGTTGGGTTTTCATACGGAAATTTGCGATTATTTCTAATAAGTAATTTTAAATAATTTTTAAAAATAGGTCTTTTTGATTAGGTCTTAGAGTTGTCCAAAGTGAACCAAACTCGGCATGGAGTCTCCTATGAGTACCTAGAGTCTAAAGCGGAAAGATTTGTTGGTATAGCTTGCCTAGGAAAAAAGTTGGGTTTTCATACGGAAATTTGCGAATTTCGCGAATAACGAATTTTAAAAATAGGTCTTTTTGATTAGGTCTTAGAGTTGTCCAAAGTGAACCAAACTCGGCATGGAGTGTCCCATGAGTACCTAGAGTCTAAAGCGAAAAGATTTTTTGGTAGAGCTTGCCTAGGAAAAAAGTTGGGTTTTCATACGGAAATTTGCGAATTTCGCGAATAACGAATTTTAAAAATAGGTCTTTTTCATGGGGTCAAGGAGTTGTCCAAATCAAACCAAACTCGGCATGGAGTGTCCCATGAGTACCTAGAGTCTAAGGCGAAAAGATTTTTTGGTAGAGCTTGCCTAGGAAAAAAGTTGGGTTTTCATACGGAAATTTGCGAATTTCGCGAATAACGAATTTTAAAAATAGGTCTTTTTGATTAGGTCTTAGAGTTGTCCAAAGTGAACCAAACTCGGCTTGAAGTCTCCTATGAGTACCTAGAGTCTAAAGCAAAAAGATTTTTTGGAATAGCTTGTCTAGGAAAAAAGTTGGGTTTTCATACGGAAATTTGCGATTATTTCTAATAAGTAATTTTAAATAATTTTTAAAAATAGGTCTTTTTGATTAGGTCTTAGAGTTGTCCAAAATGAACCAAACTCGGCATGGAGTCTCCTATGAGTACCTAGAGTCTAAAGCGAAAAGATTTTTTGGTATAGCTTGCCTAGGAAAAAAGTTGGGTTTTCATACGGAAATTTGCGAATTTCGCGAATAACGAATTTTAAAAATAGGTCTTTTTGATTAGGTCTTAGAGTTGTCCAAAGTGAACCAAACTCGGCATGGAGTGTCCCATGAGTACCTAGAGTCTAAAGCGAAAAGATTTTTTGGTATAGCTTGCCTAGGAAAAAAAGTTGGGTTTTCATACGGAAATTTGCGATTATTTCTATTAAGTAATTTTAAATAATTTTTAAAAATAGGTCTTTTTGATTAGGTCTTAGAGTTGTCCAAAATGAACCAAACTCGGCATGGAGTCTCCTATGAGTACCTAGAGTCTAAAGCGAAAAGATTTTTTGGTATAGCTTGCCTAGGAAAAAAGTTGGGTTTTCATACGGAAATTTGCGAATTTCGCGAATAACGAATTTTAAAAATAGGTCTTTTTGATTAGGTCTTAGAGTTGTCCAAAGTGAACCAAACTCGGCATGGAGTGTCCCATGAGTACCTAGAGTCTAAAGCGAAAAGTTTTTTTGGTATAGCTTGCCTAGGAAAAAAGTTGGGTTTTCATACGGAAATTTGCGAATTTCGCGAATAACGAATTTTAAAAATAGGTCTTTTTCATGGGGTCAAGGAGTTGTCCAAATCAAACCAAACTCGGCATGGAGTGTCCCATGAGTACCTAGAGTCTAAAGCGAAAAGATTTTTTGGTATAGTTTGCCTAGGAAAAAAGTTGGGTTTTCATACGAAAATTTGCGAATTTCGCGAATAACGAATTTTAAAAATAGGTCTTTTTGATTAGGTCTTAGAGTTGTCCAAAGTGAACCAAACTCAGCTTGGAGTCTCCTATGAGTACCTAGAGTCTAAAGCGAAAAAATTTTTTGGAATAGCTTGTCTAGGAAAAAGGTTGGGTTTTCATACGGAAATTTGCGAATTTCGCGAACAACGAATTTTAAAAATAGGTCTTTTTGATTAGGTCTTAGAGTTGTCCAAAGTAAACCAAACTCGGCATGGAGTGTCCCATGAGTACCTAGAGTCTAAAGCGAAAAGATTTTTTGGTATAGCTTGCCTAGGAAAAAAGTTGGGTTTTCATTCGGAAATTTGCGAATTTCGCGAATAACGAATTTTAAAAATAGGTCTTTTTCATGTGATCAAGGAGTTGTCCAAATCAAACCAAACTCGGCATGGAGTGTCCCATGAGTACCTAGAGTCTAAAGCGAAAAGATTTTTTGGTATAGCTTGCCTAGGAAAAAAGTTGGGTTTTTATACGGAAATTTGCGAATTTCGCGAATAACGAATTTTAAAAATAGGTCTTTTTGATTAGGTCTTAGAGTTGTTGAAAGTGGACCAAATTGATATCCCAGACTACCAGTACTATTTAGTTTGTAATGCAAAAAGAATGGTCCGCCTAACTGTCATAGAAAAAAGTTCGTCTCTTAGTTGAGGTTTTTCGCTTATTTGAAAATTTTATTTTAAAACGTCTATTTGAGAATAGTTGGAACATTATGTGCAATCGCACATTAACGAGCCTCCTTGTTTAATTCTGGTTTTAATCTATGACATTATTATACCTTTATTATTATTTTACTTTGTCTGTTTAGTGTTTCTTTTTTGGAGAGAGCTTTTCGAGCCTAGTTTTTTTTTTCTAGTGCTCTGCTCAATTCTCATACAGTTGTTTGTTTGTAACTCCGCCGCAGCCGGTCCCCAGCCCGGTTGAGAGAAGGAGGAGGGAAACACACCCAAAACATACTGGAAAATCTCAAAAAGTTGTTCGTTAGTTCAACTGTAGATTTTTTCCGACAGTATTTAACCTATTTCAGCTCTCGAAACGTCGCTACGTTGATTTATGATTCGAAACGGTAGGATTATGACTCGACAGACCGGGTCATTGTTCCGAAATACCAAATTTATGAATCGAAAGACCGGGTCACTGTTCCGAAATACCTGATTTATGATTCGAAATACAAGATGCATGACTCGAATTATGTGGATTTATGATTCGAAATACGAGATGCATGACTCGAATTATGTAGATTTATGATTCGAAGTAGGGGCCGCATGAATCGAATTACGTTGATTTATGATTCGAAACGGTAGGATTATGACTCGACAGACCGGGTCATTTTTCCGAAATACCAGATTTATGAATAGAGAGACCGGGTCATTGTTCTGAAATACCAGATATATGATTCGACTTACCGGGTCATTAACTTCTTCCGGGTCCGTGTATTTAACGACCCGGAATGACACCCCCCCAGACGACGTTTTGTCGAGTCATATTTCTACCACCTCGCCCCGGGGCGGACAATCGTATGCCGCAAAACGGTCATCCTCAGTCTACTCAGAGATATTGAAACCTATTTTCAACTTTTTTGTAGGTTTTTGCTGAATGCGGACAGCATTTAAAAGCAATTCAGCCACGGAACAACTTTTCTCTTTTTCCTTCACTCTCTTCCCCTCTCCTTTTCCTTTCCCTCATTTCCTGCTCTTTTCCCCTTCCACCCTGCCTTCCTTCCCCTTCCTCCTTTCCTTCTAATTTGTTAAAACTTATCAATGCTTTTGATGAGAAAATAGTTTTTTGTTACCCCAACCATCCAAAATATTAGGTTTAAGATATTTGTGCCAGACTGATTTTTGCTCTGTCAGGTATGAATTGTCTCTCTGACAGAAACGAACATAAATATTCAAGTTAGACGCTTTTGAAAACAAAATTGTCGCTTGAATAAATGCCTTCTCTTTATCCTGCATTTCTCAGGATAATATCACTTTTATAAGCTTTTCGCGTCAAAAAGATTTTGCATTCGAGGTGAATACGTAGCAGATAAATAAAGATGATAATAATTGCCAAAAAATTTACCCGCTGGAAAAACTGAGTTACTGTCTCTGAATTTTTGTTAAATCTGTTTGAAAAAAATGCAAGCGCAGGAATTGCTCCTAAAAAATTGAGTAAGAGCTGACATCCGTTTTTGCATATATTCAAGCTTAATGGGTAACCTGAATAGTTAGGAGTGAATCTTCGGCGGGATAGGAGGCCTAAAAGTTACTCATAGTTCCCTCAACATACCCGGGTCAAATGTCCTCCTTAAAATCCTCCCATTTTGTTGTAAGAGTGGGGGGTAATATTTCTATGGGGGGTAAATTGATGTAAGAGTTTGGGGGTAATTTGTTCAGAGGGTGTAAAATGATGTGAGAGTTGGGTTGCAGTGGGAGGACTTTGAGGAGTTACCCCCTGACTGAAATTGCCATGTAAGACTGCGCTGCAATGCGCTGCAATGGGAGGACTTTGAGGAATTACCCCATGACTGAAATGGCCATTTCAGAGTGCGCTGCAATGGGCTGCAATGGGAGGACTTTTGAGGAATTACCCCCCCTGACAAAAATTGCCATGCAAGAGTGGGCTGCAATGGGCTGCAATGGGATGACTTTTCAGTAACTACCCCCCCCCCCTGACTGAAATGCCATGTGAGAGTGGGCTGCAATGGGCTTCAATGGGAGTACTTTTCAGGATATCCCCCTCACTGAAATTTCCATGTAAGAGTGGGCTGCAATGGACTGCAATGAGAGGACTTTTGAGGAATTACCCCCCTGACAAAAATTGCCATGCAAGAGTGGGCTGCAATGGGCTGCAATGGGATGACTTTTCAGTAACTACCCCCCACCCCCTGACTGAAATGCCATGTGAGAGTGGGCTGCAATGTGAAGACTTTCAGGAATTAGCCCCCTGACTGAAACTGCCATGCAAGAGTGGGCTGCAAAGGGCTGCAATGGGAGGACTTTTGAGGAGTTACCCCACCCCCTGACTATAATTCCAGTGTGAGAGTGGTCTGCAATGGGTAAAATGGTGTAATAGTGAGGGGGTAACTTGTCCAGCGGGAGTGAATTGAGGTAAGAGTTGGCTGCCAAGGGGGGTAAAATGGTGTAAGAGTGAGAGGTTAATTTGTTCAGAGGGGGTAAAATGGTGTAAGAGTTGACCTGCCAAAGGGGGGTAAAATGGTGTAAAAGCGAGTGGGTATTTTGGCCAGAGGTTGTAAAATGAGGTAAGATTTGGGCTGCCAAGGGGGGTAAAACGGTGTAAGAGTGAGGGGGTAAATTGTCCAGAGGGGGCTAAAGTGAGCTAAGAGTGGAGCTACCAAGGGGGGTAAAACGGTGTAAGAGTGAGGGGTTTATTTGTTCAGAGGGTTTAAAATAATGTAAGTGTTGGGCTGCCAAGGGGGGTAAAACAGTGTAAGAGTGAGGGGGTAAATTGTCCAGAGCGGGCTAAAGTGAGCTAAGAGTTGAGCTGCCAAGGGGGTTAAAATGGTGTAAGAGTAAGGGGGTAATTTGTCCAGAGGGGGTAAAATGATGTAAGAGTTGGGCTGCCAAGGGGGGTAAAATGGTGTAAGAGTGAGGGGTTTATTTGTTCAGAGGGTGTAAAATGATGTAAGCGTTGGGCTGCCAAGGAGGGTAAAATAGTGTAAGAGGAAGGGGTAATTTGTCCAGGGGGAGTAAATTGAGCTGAGAATTGAGCTGCCAAGGGGGTTAAAATGGTGTAAGAGTGTGGGGTTTATTTGTTCAGAGGGTGCAAAATGATGTAAGTGTTGGGCTGCCAAGGAGGGTAAAATAGTGTAAGAGTGAGGGGGTAATTTGTCCAGGGGGAGTAAATTGAGCTAAGAGTTGAGCTGCCAAGGGGGTTAAAATGGTGTAAGAGTACGGGGGTAATTTGTCCAGAGGGGGTAAAATGATGAAAGACTTGGGCTGCCAAGGGGGGTAAAATGGTGTAAGAGTGAGGGGGTAATTTGTTCAGAGTTGGTAAAATGATGTAAGAGTTCGGCTACCAAGGGGGGTAAAATGGTCTAAGAGTGAGGGGTAATTTGTCCAGAGGGGGTAAAATGATGAAAGACTTGGGCTGCCAAGGGGGAAAAATGGTGAAAGAGTGAGGGGGTAATTTGTTCAGATTTGGTAAAATGATGTAAGGGTTGAGCTGCCAAGTGGGGTAAAATGGTGTAAGAGTGAGGGGATAATTTGTCCAGAGGGGCTGAAATGAGGCAACAGTTGGGCTTCCAAGGGGGTAAAATGGTGTAAGAGTGAGGGGTTTATTTGTTCAGAGGGTGTAAAATGATGTAAGTGTTGGGCTGCCAAGGAGGGTAAAATAGTGTAAGAGGAAGGTATAATTTGTCCAGGGGGAGTAAATTGAGCTAAGAGTTGAGCTGCCAAGAGGGTTAAAATGGTGTAAGAGTAAGGGGGTAATTTGACCAGAGGGGGTAAAATGATGAAAGACTTGGGCTGCCAAGGGGGGTAAAATGGTGTAAGAGTGAGGGGGTAATTTGTTCAGAGTTGGTAAAATGATGTAATAGTTCGGCTACCAAGGGGGATAAAATGGTCTAAGAGTGAGGGGGTAATTTGTCCAGAGGGGGTAAAATGATGAAAGACTTGGGCTGCCAAGGGGGGTAAAATGGTGTAAGAGTGAGGGGGTAATTTGTTCAGAGTTGGTAAAATGATGTAATAGTTCGGCTACCAAGGGGGATAAAATGGTCTAAGAGTGAGGGGGTAATTTGTCCAGAGGGGGTAAAGTGATGTAAGACTTGGGCTGCCAAGGGGGGTAAAATGGTGTAAGAGTGAGGGGGTATTTTGTTCTAAGGGGGTAAAACGATGTAAGAGTGAGGGGTAATTCTAACAAGTATTATTCATATATATAGACCGTCAAGAGCTGGACAAGCATTGATGGTCTGGAGGTTAAGGCGACGCAGCTGAGGGTACAGAGGTTGTGGGTTCAAGGCTGGCAGTTTTCAGGTATGGGGCTAAAACAAGTTAAGATTGGAAGGAGGGGGGTAAAATGATGTAAGAGCCCGGCTGCTAAGGGGGTAAAATGATGAATTAGTGGGGCTGCATTGAGAGGATTTTTTAAGAAAATGCAGCTCAAAACTCTTACGTCTTTTTGGGCTGCATTGAGCTTCCAGGGGGGGGGGGGGGGTAAAATGGTGTGAGTGAGGGGGAAAGACAAATTAACCCCCTACTCTTACATCTTTTTGGTCTGTCAAGGGGGGTAAAACGATGTAAGAGTTCGGGGGTAATTTCTCCATTACCCCAAAGTCTTACATCGTTTTACCCCCCTTGACAGACCGAAAAGATGTAAGATGGGGGGTTTAATTTGTCGTTTACCCCTCACTCTTACACCATTTTACCCTCGTTGGAAGCCCAATGCAGCCCAAAAAGATGTAAGAGTTTTGAGCTGCATTTTCCTAAAAAATCCTCCCATTGCAGTTCCACTCTCACGTCATTTTGGCCAGAAAAATACAACCCGGGTAGTAAATATAAAAGTAGGAAGGGGTGGGGGGTGCGTTGTTGGAATTTACTCCATGAGTTTATATCTCCACAGTAGTTCTCGGAAAGCGCATCTTTCCATACAATTAAAGTTCTCAAATACCGTCTGAACATCACAATGACCTTGGATTTTGCTACATTGTTTGAGCAAACTAAACTCACAAAATAATAGATTTCACGATAAATCACTAGAGAGCAAATAGCTGCTCTCAAAAGGCGGTCCTAAATAGCTATTGCAAATGTCATAGAGAGAAATTAAAAACAAAGCAGGGAAAAATTATTTTATTTGTCAAGTTCATATGACACTTTAATGTCAATTTTTTTTCTTAATAAATGATCAGGTTGGATGCAAAAGTTTAAGAAATTGATTGTTTTTGGAAACAAACATCAAATTCAAACTATTATAGTTTGTTCTATATCCGACTTTTATAACCTATTACAACAATTTACTGTTGTTCTAAAGAACTGCTATTGCTTTTTTGTGAATTTGACGACAAAAAATTCCACCTTCAATGTGTTTGAAATGTAAAATCATTCTCAGTTTGCACTAAATTAAAATATATTTTTTTGCAAGCTGAGTTCAAATCTAGCTAACAAAATACTGTAGATCAATAGAAAACAAAATTATGTACTGGTCTTTTGATTGCCTGCCCTAAACTATCCCCCATAAGAACTCATAAGTTGCATATGAAGAACAAATTTAGGTAACAGAAGCCCGGCAATAGTCAACGAGGTATTAAATTTCTTCTCTAATATCTGTAGGTCAACTGTACAAATATGCAAACGAGAGCGAATTTACGAAAAAATATAAATTTTTTGTAACTTCTAAGTGAATCAGTTGAGGAAAATTGCTCTGTCAAACCAGATTTCCTCAAACCAAGGACTTGAACACCAGAAAACAGAGAGGTAATACCAAAAGATCTGTATTTTTGCCATACAAGAGGAATCAAATTGTGATCAGTTTGGAACCAATTGAAAAAATACTTGCAGGAAAAACTTTTTTTGTACAAAACTGACTACATTCTGTTTTCTCTGATCTCGTAGTAAATATTTTTTTTTCTGCTATCTATCTCACTTCATATTTTTCTTGAACAGAAATTTCATGCTTGAGTTGAAAATGTAATTTTCACATCTAGTTGAAAAGCAAAACACAATGGGCCACCGAAGAAAGAAAAATGCGATTACTTTACTGGTTCTGTCCTTCCGCACTCTACTACATCAAAAATATTTGGTAAAAAGGAATATTTCGTGCTGGCTAGTTAGGCTGAGGGCAAAAGCCCGATTGAAACTGTTTTTATTTTTATTTGCCTTTAAAATTTGTTAAAAAATGGAATATGATCAAAATTTGGAACAAAAAGTTCAGAGTCTCTGAGTTAAACAGATCTAATCCCCTGCTGATTGTCCCGGGAGACAGAATTTAGAAGCACAAACCTGGCAAAAAGCCAATAATATAAATAAAGAGTGTTTGCAATATCTCTACGAAATGTCAATAAAGTCTTAGTCAGAACTTTTACTTTTAACTAAGGCGATTTTGTTTTGTTGCAAGCATTGTCGTTTGCGTACTCTTATTAAAATGCTCCTCCTAAGAGACTGGAAGCTATTACAGTTCCACACGAACTATCTATCGTTTTTTAGAGTACTGATAAACAAATTTTTTTGAGGGTTTGAACTCAGAAACCAGTTGAACCTGCTTTTCAATTATTGTGTTCCTTAGTTTTGAAAGTTATTTTTTCAACATTGCTCTGACGTAGATGCCATGTATTTGTTACCAACGTGCACAAACACATCCCATTCGGTCTTTCTAGCTAACAATCTAGAGCATTATCTTCCGAGAACTGAGTCTCCCGGTAGACTACAATTTTTGTTTAATCAAATAGTATGTAACCAATAACAAATGAGATTCTCGCTGACTTAGTTTTTTTTCAAAAAGTGTGGGCGACTCCTGCTTCAATTTTGTTTCCAGTGCTTGACTCCTCCTATTGATTGAATTATTAATGGACACTTTTAAATGCTGTTCAAATTTTGATGATATTAAATCATACGTCCATTTATAAACTAAATATATGTTCAAACAAAAGCCGAAGACACCCGGAAAAATTAGTGCCCTAGCATGAAAGTGATTGTACTGGAGTGTTGGATACAAGGGGGTTAGGAGTTATGTTTAAACCTATTTAGAAACCAATAGATAAACATGTATCAAATTCTATCAGTTTTTAAAAAATTATGGATCAAGTCAAAACCTCGTCAATTAGATTATCAGACGACGCTTTGAATGCATTGAATTTTCACCTCTCTACATTTATAACTCGGCTCTTCTCTGTTTCGCCCCACCCCCTTAGTGGACATATAACTTCTACGCCCTCCGGGCGCACGTACTATTTCTACTTAGTAACATGCTATATAAATTTACATACTTTGTACATGGAGAGTACAAAACAATGGTCGAATTATAAAAGATCCTACAACTCCACCACGAATAGACATCCGCAGTAATTGGGACAGGAGGGCTATAGGTTACGACAAAAAAGCTGAGGTAGGGACTATAGATGGAAAGACTCAAAATTTTTACAAAGTTTTGACGCAGAAGACTATCAGAATATTTATTACAAGCAGCTTTGTTCCTTATTACAGCAGTTGCTCCTTCACGTGAGTTTTCACCAATTAATTCAACATTAATTTAGGCGATTTACGCTTCCAAAGAGGATTTTTTAAAACCTGAAATCAGCAGCCATGCTTTTCAATCTATTGAAGCTTACTGATGTATCGAATTAATATTCGGAGTTTTTCAATTTAAGACCCCCAGCTTAACTAGTGCATATTATTTGCACACCCCAGGTGCACGCACAAAACCTTTACATAACGTACTGAGGGACAGAAACCGAAAATATCCAATTATTCAATTGCAAAAAGAATCTAAACGATTAAAAATCTTTCCCAAAATTGACAAATGGCTGTAATCTAGCCAGTATTTTAAAACCAGCGTGATTTTTGCGTCCATTTTTATCACAGGTTTTCAAGCTGAATTTTGGAAAACTTGTAAAGAATAAGCCAAAATTCAGTAATTAAAATCAACGGAAAACTGACACAAAAAGTTGCAGTGAAAAAACATGACCTTTTCTATGGTGCCAATGGAAAAGTTCAATTGCAGTACTGCAAAATCAGCAGATAATTTTGTTTTTGTTGTTACGAAGTTAATAAAATTAGTAAAGTAATGTTTGAATTATTAATATTGAGGCAGAACAAAAGATGTCTACTAAAATACTCCCATAAATCAAGTGTCTAAGGAATCTGTTGATACACGCAAAACTCTAAAATTCTCAAACCAGCTAGAAAACACAGTTTTGAAGCCATTGAAAAAATAACTGATAAATTATAACAAAAAAATTTTTTGGACCCATTTTTTACATTTAATTGGCCCATTAATAGAGCAAAAGAACAAAAATTTGTGACCAGAATCGAAGACTCACACAATTTGTTGTTTAAGGACACAGCGTAAAAACAGTAAAACCAACATTTAAAGCAAAATAAAGATGAAGAGGTTAATGCTTGCTTCACAAAAAGTAGATCTTTTTCATTTAAAAAAACTTTGAAAAGTTAAAGTTTCATCGATGAGGTTTAAGAAAGTTTAACTTAAAATGATGCTCCACAATAATGAGACATTTAATAAGATTTGAGAGTTACAACTTTACCAAGAAGATGGAAACAATTCAAATACTCTCTCAAATTTTTGAAAACAAAATCAATTTCAATAAAAAAATTCATGCAATAAAAATAACAATCAGCTGATCACACTGAATAGACTCCATTAAACCCCTAAAAGATCATTGGTACCTGTTTTTCTAAAGAATATGTCAAATAACGAAGAAAAAGAACAACAAAAATGGCCAAAAATTAAAATTTAAATTATAAATTGAGAGGAAACATAGTCAAATCTGTTAAAAACAAAACTAATCAATGTGAATATTATTTATGTACATTTGAGCCTTCTGCCCACGCAGGCTATTGGGTCCTGCTATTTATGTGAAAATCTAATAAGAAAAAAGTCTAATCACAGTAATTGACATATACCCAAAGAAATCGTAATTTGCTAAAATGGAAAATTGTAGTATCAGATTTAATAAAACATTTTTTTAAAATTAAAACTGAGAAAAAATGGTACCCATTTTTTTTGTTTCCTGGTAAAAGTGTGTCGTACTTATCATTATTTCAACAAAACTACGATTTGACAGAAATATCAGATTTTCTCCGTTTCTGTTCCCTAGCTTAGTGGTTGCATATATTTGCAACCCCCAGTTGAACGTGCCAATTTTTCACATAACAACTTCATGTAACTGCACGTGATCTTTAACGTTAAGTGTTGCATAACTGCATAACGTACTGAAGGTTGTGAGTAAATACGAGAAAATTTTGAAAATTCACTGAAATTCTTACAAAACAATTGTATTCAAGGCCAAAAGATCCATAAATCTTTAATTGATGAGACTTAGTGAAAAGACTATAAACGAACAAAAAATGAACGCAAAGCTCGAGAATACTATTCGAAAATACACCGTCCAAGACACGGTGAAAACTCTGAGATTTACCCCAAGACCATATCATATCATTGATAGGCCTGATTTCAATTAAAATGGGTTCTGTCTTCAATAGAACTTTCATTTGAAATCTTACTTGTTTACAACTGACAAATAGTAGGAAAAAAAATTGAGGGAATGTTTCTGAAAAGACCACTCCTAAAAAAATTGAAATCCATTTCTGTTCTAAAAATCCAAGAAAATTGTCTAAAACCAGCTTCTATTAGTGTCTATTAGATTTACACAATGTTTGCATATCCTAGTTTAATCCGCAATTAAGAGAAAAATCGCATTTTATATTTATAAAAAGAACATCAGAAATGGCCCAAAAATTAAAATTTAAATTATAAATTGAGAGGAAACATAGTCAAATCTGTTAAAAACAAAACTAATCATTGAGAACATTATTTATGTATATTTGAGCCTTCTGCCCACGCACGCTATTGGGTCCTGCTATTTATGTGAAAATCTAATAAGAAAAAAAATCTAAACACAATAATTGACATATACCCAAAGAAATCGTAATTTGCTAAATTGGAAAATGGTAGTATCAGATTTAATAAAACATTTTTCAAAATTAAAACTGAGGAAAAATGGCACACATATTTTTTTGTTTCCTGGTGAAAGTGTGTCGTATTTATTATTATTTCAACAAAGCTACAATTTGACAGAAATAACAGATTTTCTCCGTTTCTGTTCCCTAGCTTAGTGGTTGCATATTATATGCAACCCCCAGTTGAACGTGCCATTTTTTCACATAACGACTTCATGTAATTGTGCGTGATCTTTAACGGGAAGTGTTGCATAACTGCATAACGTACTGAAGGTTGTGAATAAATACGAGAAAGTTTTGAAGATTCACTGAAATTCTTACAAAACAATTGCATTCAAGGCCAAAGGCTCCATAAATCTTTAATTGATGAGACTTAGTGAAAAGACTATACACGAACAAAAAATGAACGCAAAGCTCGAGAATACTATTCGAAAATACACCGTCCAAGACACGGTAAAAACTCTGAGATTTACCCCAAGACCATATCATATCATTGATAGGCCTGATTTCAATTAAAATGGGTTCTGTCTTCAATAGAACTTTCATTTGAAATCTTACTTGTTTACAACTGACAAATAGTAAGAAAAAAATTGAGGGAATGTTTCTGAAAAGACCACTCCTAATAAAATTGAAATCCACTTCTGTTCTAAAAATCCAAGAAATTTCTCTAAAACCAGCTTCTATTAGAGTCTATTAGAGTTACACAATGTTTGCATATCCTAGCTGAATCCGCAATTAAGAGAAAAATCTCATTTTATATTTATAAAAAAACAACAAAAATGGCCAAAATTTAAAATTTAAATTATAAATTGAGAGGAAACACAGTCAAATCTGTTAAAAACAAAACTAATCATTGAGAATATTATTTATGTATATTTGAGCCTTCTGCCCACGCACGCTATTGGGTCCTGCTATTAATGTGAAAATCTAATAAGAAAAAAAAATCTAATCACAATAATTGACATATACCCAAAAGAAATCGTACTTTGCTAAAATAGAAAATTGTAGTATCAGATTTAATAAAACATTTTTCAAAATTAAAACTCACAAAAAATGGTACCCGTTTTTTTTCGTTTCCTGGGGAAAGTGTGTCGTACTTATCATTATTTCAACAAAGCTACAATTTGACAGAAAAATCAGATTTTCTCCGTTTCTGTTCCCTAGCTTAGTGGTTGCGTATATTTGCAACCCCCAGTTGAACGTGCCAATTTTTCACATAACGACTTCATGTAATTGCGCGTGATCTTTAACGGGAAGTGTTGCATAACTGCATAACGTACTGAAGGTTGTGAATAAATACGAGAAAATTTTGAAAATTCACTGAAATTCTTACAAAACAATTGCATTCAAGGCCAAAAGATCCATAAATCTTTAATTGATGAGACTTAGTGATAAGACTATAAACGAACAAAAAATGAACGCAAAGCTCGAGAATACTGTTCGAAAATACACCGTCCAAGACACGGTAAAAACTCTGAGATTTACCCCAAGACCATATCATATCATTGATAGGCCTGATTTCAATTAAAATGGGCTCTGTCTTCAATTGAGCTTTCATTTGAAATCATACTTGTTTACAATTGACAAAAAGTAAGAAACAAAAAATTGAGGGAATGTTTCTGAAAAGACCACTCCTAATAAAATTGAAATCTTTTTCTGTTCTAAAAATCCAAGAAATTTGTCTAAAACCAGCTTCTATTAGAAGAGTCTATTAGAGTTACACAATGTTTGCATATCCTAGCTTAATCCGCAATTAAGAGAAAAATCTCATTTTTTGTTTATAAATAGAGCATTTTGGAGGATTGTTGACAAATTTTTTGCAAGCTGAGTTATATTCTTTCTAACAAAACACTGTAGATCAACTGAAAACAAAACTACCTACTGGTATTTTTTATTGCCTGCCTACGTTTTTGACCAAAAAACTCCGATGTGGCACATGAAAAGCGAATTTCGGTCACAAAAAAGAATTGCCGCTGAAATAATAAATGAAGAAGTCCTTTCTCATGCACCAATGGAATAGTGTAATGGGTAGAATTGAGATCAGTCGAGGCCGAGCTGAAACGAAGCTCGGCAGTAGTCAATGAGGCAACATTTTTTTTCTCTAATTCCTGTAGGCCACCTATACAAATCTGCAAAGCGGAATGACTTTACAAAAAGCATTTTTTGGTAACTTCTGCGTAAATCAGTTGAGGAAAACTGCTCTGTGAAACCAGATTTGTTCAAACCAAAAACTTAAACACGACAATAAAAAGAAGCAATACCATTGATCTAATTTTTGCTATACAAGTAGAACCGAAGTTCGATCAGTTTGCAACCAATTGAAAAGATACTTGGTAGGACGAACTTTTTCATTTGTACAAAACTGACTAAATTATTCTTTCTTTGATGTCGTAATAATATTAGCTTTGATTTTTATCTCACCTTATATTTTTGAACAACGTTAACTTCATGCTTGAGCTGAAAATGCAATTTTTTCCATCTAGTTGAAAAGTAAAACAAAATCAGCCGAAGAATGAAAATACAACATTCTAAATGATTGTGCCCTTTAGCACTCCACTACATCAAAAGTAGTGTGTAAAAGGGATTAATTCTTGTTTGATAATAAGGTTGAAGGCGAAAACCTGATTGGAATAGTTTTTATTTTTATTTATTCTAGAAAATTGTTAAAAAAAGAATTTGATTAAAATTCTTAACAAAATTTTCGGAGACTCTGAGTTATTTAAATCTAATCTCTGCTGACTGTCCCGGGAGACAGATAATGGAAACACAAATCTGGTGAAAAGCCAAGAATTTTTACGGCGCAAGTTAACAATATCGCTCAACGAAATGTCAATAAAGACTTAGTCAGAATTTACACTGTTATCTAAAGAGATTCAGTTTTGTTGAAAGAATTGACATTGTCTTTTGCGTACTCTTCTTAAAATGCTCCCCTTAAGAGACTGGAGGCTTTTACATTTCCATACAAACTATCAATCGTTTTTTACAGGACTGACAAACAATTTTTCCAGGGTCTGAACTCAAAAAGCAATTGAACTTGCTTTTCAATTATTGCGTTCCTTAGATTCAAAAGTTATTTTTAAAACATTGCTCTGACGTAGATGCCATGTATTTGTCACCAACGTCCACAAACACATCCCATTCGGTCTTTCTAGCTAACAATCTAGAGCATTATCTTCCGAGAACTGAGTCTCCCGGTAGACTACAATTTTTGTTTAATCAAATAGTATGTAACCAATAACAAATGAGATTCTCGCTGACTTAGTTTTTTTCAAAAAGTGTGGGCGACTCCTGCTTCAATTTTGTTTCCAGTGCTTGACTCCTCCTATTGATTAACGGACACTTTTAAATGCTGGTCAAATTTTGAGGATATTAAATCATACGTCCATTTATAAACTAAATATATGTTCAAACAAAAGCCTAAGACACCCGGAGAAATTAGTGCCCTAGCATGAATGTGATTGTACTGGAGTGTTGGATACAAGTCACGAGGGGGTTAGGAAATATGTTCAAACTTATTAAGAAACCAATAGATAAACATGCATAAAATTCTATCCAATTTTTTGAAAATTATGGTTCAATTCAAAACCTCATCAGTTAGATTATCAGGTAAAGCTTTGAACGCATTGAATTTTCTTGTGTCTGCACTTGTAACTCTCAGCACGTGTCAGCATTGAACTTGTATAGAATACGCCAATAATTCAGTAATTAAGTTCACAAGAAAACTGACACAAAAAGTTGCAGTTGTTAAATCAGACGTTTTCTATTGTACCAATGGAATATTTCAATTGCAATACTGCAATGTCTGCATATAATTTTGTATTTGTTTTACGAAGTTTATAAAATTATTAAAGTAATGTTTGAGTTATTAGTATTGAGGCAAAACAAAAGATGTCTACTAAAATACCCCCATAACTCAAGTGTCTACGGTATCTGTTGATACACGCAAAAATCAAAAAATCTCAAACAGCCTGGAAAACGATTCGTGAGTCATTGTTACCATAAATGATAAAGTATAACAAAACAAGTGTTTTGAACCTCACTTTAATATTTAATGGGCCTTAGTAGGAAACCAAAAAAAAATTTGAATAGAATCAAAAACTGATTTTATTGTTAAAAGACATAGCGCAAAAGCCGTTAAACCAACAACAAAAGCAACAGAATCAATAAAGAGGTTAATGTTTGCTTCACAAAAAAGTAGATGGTTATCGTTAATAAAGCTTTGAACGGTTAAAGTTTCACTGATAACTTTTCCAAAAGTTTTCAAATTAAGCTCCAAAATAATGAGATTTTAACCCGGGTTGAAAATTACAACTTTATCAAGAAGAACAAAAACTTAGATAAAGTTCAAATACCCACTAAAATTTTAAAAAACAAAATCAAATTCATTAGAAAGAATTAGGCAAAAACTTTAGCAATCAACTGAAGAAAATGAATAGATTCTCTTTTACCCCCCAAAAGGCCATTTGCTGTTGTTTTTCTAAAAAGTAAGTCAAATAACTAAGAAAATGGACAGCAAAACAGGCAAAAATTAAAATTTATAATGGAAATTGAGTGGAAACATAGTCAAAGCTATGAAAAACATAACTAATCACTGAGAATAAAATTTATGAACCTTTGGGTCTTCTGCCAACGCATACTATTGGGTCCAGCCTATTTTGTGAAAATCTAATAAAACAAAGTCTGATCACATAAATTGTCAAACATCCAAAAAAATCATGATTTGCTAAACTGAAGACTTGTAGTATCAAATTTATTAACACATTAGTTTAAAATTAAAACTGATAAAATGATAATTATTTATTTTTGAATCCCGGGAAAAGTGTGTAGTACATTTCAATTTTTTGACAAACCTACAAAGTGACTGAAAAAAGAGATGTTTTCCGTTTGTGCTCCCTAGCTTTGTGAGTACATATAATCTAAAACCCCCGATTGAACGTGCCATATTTTTACATAACGACTCATTATGTATTGGCCAGTGTTCTGTAACCGGGGGATGCATAACGTTTTGTGGGTTGGCAGAAAAGGAAAAAATTTTAAAAAAGACTAAGTATGTGAAAACTTTACTGGCCAGAAGCAAATTTTCCATTAACCATCAACAATAACAAAACTTTTGAAATAAAATTTTGACACTACGCATATATAGGATGCGTATACTATACGGAAAACTTGCCAAAATTGAGGAGAACAAAAAAATGCAGAGATTTGGCAAAAATTATATTGCTTTTGAAGGTTAATGTCCCGAGAAAGAACATTACTCAGTAACAAAGTCACTGAAAATAGCATAGCTTCCAACTTGGAATTAATAAATACATTGTAGTTTCATTATTGGAAAGAGGCGTGAACACCAAATAGAGGTGCTATTCAAAAAATTTACTAAAATATTTCAACAAGGATTGTTGTCTAGGTTTTTAAAAGAATGGCTGAGCCCTGAAGCCAAAAAAATGAAAATAAAGAAACCTCACTAGAAAAACAATAAAAATTCAAGAAAACCAGTTTCATTTTTTTTCAAAAGCCGCCAATAAAAAGTTATACTCAGAGATTTAATTGATAAGACAACAAAACGGTTCTGACTTTTTTCAAAACAAGTTGTGTGAAATTTATAAAAATCATTAGCTAAGAAAATATTCCGTTAAATAGTTTAATCTATGTCTCATTAGCAGTTGATGCAGAGTGCATTGAACTGGCTTAATTACTTTTCATTAGCAACCGATGGGACCTGCTGTTAACGAGGCTACGTTATAAGACAATAGATATAATAAAAAAACGGTCCATCAAAAAAATTACTAATATTTTATGACAACTATTAGTTGGAAAGTCAATAAAAGCATTAGCTGCTAGCCCAGAGAGTCAAAAAAATTGCAAATAGGAGGCATCAGAATTTAAATGTGTCAAATTTTAGTAGCACTTGGAGAAAAACCCTGAAAGCAGAGGTCAAAATTCAACATGTGAAAAACAATTTACGCTCAAAAACACAAAAAATTTCACTCCTCTTAAAAAGTAGTTTTAAAAGTCATGCTCCAAACCTATTAGTCATTTCTGTTTACTACTCCAGCTTGACCGAGATCACCACTCCAATTTGACGTTTCATTGACGAATAAGTATATGTTAGAGTATAGTTCTTGGAAGCCTAAGGTAATTAGAGCTCAAAGCCGAGGGCCCTTGCGCCCGAGGCTGAGCTCGAACTGCCGAAGGCTTCCCAAATTTATATTCCAACTTATTTGGACCCCAATTTTGCTGTTCAAAACTCAAAGCGAGAATTCAATTAAAATTTATGTTAACATTGCAGTTCTCGTGCAGCGAATCAATCCAACAATTGAATAATCGTTCAAACCAAATAATAGTTTTTTTTCTGAATTCCATGATAATATTGTAGGAGCCAATGGATCGCAGAGGTCGTCAGCCGGCTCTGTTGTATCACTCTCATTGTCACTCTTTATGGTTTTCAGAAAAATGAGCAATTTAAAAAAAATATTTCTTTATATTGACTCAATTATAGACCTTACAAAAGTCCTTTTGCCGAAGTTGTTATATTTTGTGACTGTTTCTTGTTTTCAATTATCCCCTTTAATTATCTTTGAAAAGTGTATGCTTTGTCTCATGAAAAAAAAGGGCTTCCAATAAAATTTTCCACGAAACATGCCTTAAGGCTTCCAATAATTTTTTCAAAGAAGTCTGCTCAGTTGATTGCTCATTTTATACCATTTTGTAAGGTTGAACTCTTGGAGACAAGTGTGAAAAGCGAGTGAAAAACTGATTAAGTTCAAAGTCTAGTGTGATATGAAACGTGAAATATTGAAAAAAATGGGACGCTTGAAAAAGTATGAAATAATGACTTCTTGCTTGATCGGCGAAAGTCCCTCTACTTAGGTGTGGTCGGAAAAGTTAAGTTTATGGTAGGAGAAAAATTTTAGTCTCCCGAGGCACTTTGACTTAGGTTACTGACAAGGAACGGAAAAGGCTTGGATTTATAATAGAAACATAGAGAAATTTGAGGTAAAAACACAATTCCATTGCGTATGTGTTTTCCACGTGTAGTGTTTAGACACCAATTAACTAAGTTGAAATGCCTCGACGTTTTATTACCTGACTGCCCTTAATTCTTTAAGACTACTGTTTTTCGTGACTGATCATTAATGTGCGAACGATCTCACCATACAGTCAAATTTTTGCCGTTAGCTCCAAATTGCAGAAGTCAATTATACTTTCGCTTCCTGTAGAACAGATCAAACTTACAGTGCAAGTTAGCGTAATTATACTTTTCAAACATTTTTAAGTAAAAACAAATATCTTAATTTGCTCCCCAGACGAACTCCAACGGTTATCTTGTAAGATCTTGCAATATTCTTGCAAATAACGTTTATCTTGCAAGATCTTGTAAGACTCTTGCAAATAATGTTTATCTTGCAAGATGCAAGATCCGGACGTTTATCTTGCAAGAATCTTACAAGATCTTACAAGATAACCGTCCCAAAAACTTAGCAGTTTTAAACCTGAAGACAGTCAGAAACGTTGATCTAACGTTTTCCGTTGCGATAAAGCAAAGTTTTTACTGATTGAATGTGTACATAGCGAAATAAGACTTTTTCACTGACTTCAGTCACATTGAATTAAAAATAGGGTTCAAATACCATAGAAACTAATCAATGGCTGTTCGTTCGAGTTGACGATACACGTATGGTAGGCAGAAAAGGTGATATTACGTTTTGTGTGGCGATAAAATAAGGTTTTTTGTTGATTAAGTGTGTACATGGTGAAAATCGTAAATGGTCACTTTTGTTGGCCTTCCGATCCACTTAAAAAGCGTTCTATAGGTGAACTGCACTCCTACTGATGGTAACACACAGCTAAAAGTAAAAAATTTGGGTCGAAAATATCTTTGCCTTAAATCAGTTTTTTCTCGGGCCTAAACAGAAAGTTTCAAATGTACTTTACTGCTGATAACGTATTTTAAACACCAGTTTCCAAAAAAAATTATGATTAGTCGTTTTTTTAATTTATTTAGCCTACACCATGTGTGAATAGCTTATTGTTGACCAAAAGATGTGATAATATAGCCTCCAGAGTCTTCCAGCTGTGCCTTTATAATGTTTTATACAACTTTTCTCTATTGAAACAGCGCAAAAAACCCCCTGCCCTTTCTGTGACCCCCATTTTGATGATGTTCCTATTTATACGTTTTAGCCTTAGCAATTTTAAAGTCTCCCTTCTTTTCTTTGACGGTTAGAGAATAGGTCGAATCCTATTCTCTAATCTTCAAAGAAGCCAAAGAGGCCCATGCAGCAGCTAAGGCACGTTTCCGGCGCTTCTTGCAAGACGGTTATCTTGCAAGACTCTTGAAAACCGGACGGTTATCTTGCAAGATCTTACAAGAATCTTGCAAGATCTTGCAAGATGATACGTAATCTTGCAAGATTCTTGCAAGAATGCAAGATCTTGCAAGATAACCGTCCTATTTTGACTGGGGCTCCAAAACAACCCCACATGAGATGAGAGAATATGGATACGATTTGGGGATGCCATTATGTGTTGTGTTGTTCATTTCAAGAGCTGGTTGAAAATTTTGTCCTAGTGTTTTGGACCATAGAACAAAAATTGGTATTCGATCTATTTGATGCAGTCTGAAAAATGAAAATAAGCTCGCGATATTGCAAAATAAGATTTCTGCAAAATGCGATATTGCAAAATAACTTTTGAAGAGCTTGGCATTGATTCTTGATGCCAATTTTTACTGATTAGTTTTGTCGAATTTTCGCCAAAATCTGTCATAGAATTTCGGTTTTACTAAATTTGGTAAACGGAAATCAAATACTTTTCTAGTGGGATTTTCGCGATGTCTGGTCAGTCGCGTCATGTCTATAAATTGCCTTGAGCTGTGATGTTGATGATTTATGAAAATTGTGTCCTTAACTTTAAACATTTGATATAATTTGTGCTAAGTTTTGAATTATTGTGAATTATTATCTGGAGAGTCGGATTATAGACCGATTACGACTGGATTAAGTGATGACTCCGAGATTGTGTAAACAAGATCGGGACCTTTTCTGTCTGTAAATCCCATAAAAAGCGTAGTGGGTGCATATTATTTCTACCCTCAAAGCAGGCTTGCAAAGGCGTCATGCACGTGCTCGGTATAACGGGAGACAGAAGTCTCAAGAAATCTATCTAAACCCCTTAAATGATTTAGGTTTTCAAAACAGATAATGCTTAATTTTCATAATTGCAATTGGACGCTAACTTGCTCTGAAATATCTGAATTGCAGTCATTTTAAATCGGCGATGAGAATTTTGTCAGGTTGTCTGAGCGTTGTCTTTTTAATGTCTGGAACCAATCCAACCAATTTGCCACAACCTGACCACTCCAAGCAGGGACCTGAGGAATTCACATACGGAGTTCTCAACATTATGATGAAGGAAAGTAGTCATCGTCAGTCTCTCTTTCCCCAACTTTGCTCTTTTACAATATAGGAATTTTTTCAATCATTCAGAAAAAATGTGTCTTCGTTATTATATCCCCCTCGCCCCAAGCTAAGCGCTCATATAACGTATACACTCGTTGACAAAATAGATGCGAAAAACACAATTTTACATGGTAAACTGCCTGTTTTAGAAACTAATTTTAGTCAACATAACTTTTTTCGGTTCTTGTGACTTTTATATCAAATGATCCACAGTTAGATCTCGTAAACTTCTGATGATTATGGGTCGATTAAATATGAAAAAAAAAGAAAGGGCCTGATAGATTTTGACCAAAATTAACAACAACAACAGGCAATTTAGCATGTATAGTTACATTTTGTTCGTTTACTTTTGTCAATTAGTGTAGTCCCCATTATTAATAGCCGCACAGCGATAGCTGGGGCTATTATTGGCCTTCTCTTGGTTTTTACGACTCGAAGAGGAGTATTGGTTTTCTCTCGGTTTTTTTTACAGGAAGTAGATTTGTTCACGCGGCATTTTGACCTAAAAGCGAAAGTGAGAAAAGCTGTCTTGGTGGACAGATTTTCGCTAAGCGAGAGAAGTTTTTTGATCATGCGCTGCGTTTAGTGAATGACTTTTTGACTTTGGAAAATAGTTTTGACTGAATGGCACATATAGATAACCGTTTTTAGCCGTTTTTTAGTCTAAATGGCCCAGTTTTTTTGCTTGTAATTTGGTTTTTTGTTGAAATAAATTTTATTCGATGCTATATTGAAATGTAACCCTCGGAAATTGATGCCAGAGTGTTTTGCAGAGCCTGAAAATGCGTTTCAATTTCAAAATTGGCACATATATCTTTATTTTTTAGTTATTTTTTCACCTTTTTCTATTAATATCTCCATTTTTGGATCTTTCAGCCGTTTTTTTTGTCAAAAATCAGTTAATATGGCAAATCCCTGTTATAATTCATTTAATCAACACCTTTCTACCTCGATGTAATTCTGTTTTATAAAATTGTACATTTGCTAATCCAATTTTGGTAGTCTTTTTTCCCGATTTTTGTCAGTTTTTTCTTTTTATTTTGTTTTTAATTACTAGAAATAGTATTTTTTATCCAATATAAGGGACTTTGATTTCGTTTCAATAAAAATTCATTAACTTTTTGGCGTTAAGTTTTTGAAAATCAGTTAGAATATTTTCATAAATGCAGTTTTAACAGTTTTTTGACCTCCTTTTTTTGCAAAATGTTCCAATTTTTCGTGTGTTTGAATTCTGCTTTTTATTTTTTTTATTTTTTTCAGGAGGATGGATTTTTTTGGATGACTCGTTGTCTTTTCGATGTCTCAAACGCTGAACAATGAAATGTATTCCCTTTTCTTAACTTTTTAATTTGATTTCTAACTTTCAAAATTTAAGAAAATCTTTTTGGTACGGTGTTTCTTACATTACGTCCATATTCTTCACATTCGAGTTAGTATCATGCTAGCTTTGTCCTGGAACCTACATTTATTTTCGGTATATTGATTTTTCAAATGTAAAAAATGAATGATTTCAGCTTTTTCTTAGATTTTCGTCATTTCTTTGGTTTGCAATTGATTTCATTCAACATATGGCAGTACTGAGAATTTGATGGCAAGCTTTTTCCAAAATTTCAAATTATGACTATTTACTGCAGCCTTCTTCCCGCCTTGGTACTAAGCGATTTTTTGCCTTTGAATATTCTTCTGCTGCTTAAGTTTTTTCTATGATCAATTTTATTTGATTTAGTATGAAATCATGTTGTCTATCATATGTACAACAATAATTAACAGGTGTGTGTTGTTTTTTGTCTTAAACGCAGTGATTAGACATGTAACTATAGGTGTTTTCTGATTCTTAAATTTAAGCTTTCTTTTTTGAAAAGATTTTACTTAGTTTCTAAGATTATTGTCTGCCCTTTGCTTTCGCAATCTTTTTCAGATTAGAATCATGAATTATTTCAGGGCTATTGATAAAGTTGTCAGCTTTTTCAGACTATCAGGTTTTTAACCACATTAATTATTTTGGATTTTTTAATGTTACCAAACGTTTTTAAAAAAAATAAAATTTTGCTGCATTTTGTTACTCTTGTTGACACTTTTTTAAGTTTCACCAATTTTTAGAGCAGACCTGGAGAAGTAGTTAATGGTTTAACACAAAAGGTAGTCGCTTCCGCTGCAATTACGGTTTTGTTAGTGAAGTTTTGACGCTTCGAGTCGCTTCCGGAATTCTTCCAGCTATGTTTTTTATTTCGCGATTTCTGTTACGACCATATGACGTCACAGCCACTTCAAATCTGCTCTTTCATCATTCGTTCATGCAATTTCAACTGAAGTGCATGTGTGACGTCATTTTTTGCTCTTAGTTGAGCTAGTTTTTAGTTCATTCGGGTGATTGAATTTTTGGTCACACGTGACTTAACTCACTCTTGAAAATGACTTCCTCACTTTGAAATTGACTTTTAGTTACTTTAATTCAAAGAGATAAGGTCAAATGGGTGTGTGTAACTCTAATTGAAGGTTATTAGAGAGCAGTTAATAGAGGCAGCAAAAATTTATACAGATTTTTAATCAAAATAGAACATATCAGCCTTCAATGAAAAGACGATTTTTTTTGGTCTGACTTTTTTACTGTTTTTTTGACACTGCAGATCTACGAAGCTATTGCGGCTATTTTCTGGCAATCTGCCAGCTATGTTGTTAAACATGCCACAATGGGGAGGAGCTATAATTGGGCACGGGGATATAATTGGATAGACTCAAGTGCTAACGTGTTGTATTGGGAGAATTATCTAGCATCTTGACATTATTGGTATTATAAACCCTGAAGCAACAACCACCAGCACGTGCTATAAATTTTCACATTTATTTACTAAAATAATGGCATGTGCTCTGTAACTGGGTGCGCATAATGTGGGGGCATAAACAGAAAAAATCCAATTTTTGCGTAAGATAAGATTGACTACCTTGACATGAAGCTCTACCTATTCAACGTATGCATGGTTGCAGAAATGAACAACAAGAAAGAACCAGAGAATGGTTAAAAGTAGATGCCAAAATTTAACAATAGTTGCATCTGCTCAGATCTCCTTACAAATTTGATACAAACTATCTGTCACTTCGGACCAAATCGTAGTTTGTCCATATAGAACGTGCGAACATACGCCTGGCGGTTGCAAATATTATGCATATATTATTTGTTAATAAATAGATGTAAAAAACTTTAGAAGTCAAAAACAGCAGTAGAAATTGTTAAATAAAATGGCTCTTGCAATAATAATCAGTTTTTTTCTCTGACACTTTTAAATTTTGGTCCCTAAAACCGGTAGAGGGCACTAAATCACTTGGCAATTTCTACTGTTTGTTAAGTGTACTAATTAACAAAGCTGCTGTTATTCATAAAATAATGGCAAAGATAACTTTTTCGGAGGTTTGGACCCTTTTTTAGCCCAAACGCCCTCCCTTTGCAACCCCTCCCCCCTTCTGGCAGTATGTTTAACTCATCGACCATCTGCTTCATTGATTCTTTTTTAATTTTTTCGGTCGTATTCTTATTTAGACAGAAAAGAGATTATTTTATTTTTCAGCGCAGATAAGAGTAACATAGCCTTTTTTATAAAGGCGCAACATATCTTCTGTAAGGTTTTATCAATATCATAATTTTGCCAAGACTAGCTTTAGAACTCAAAGACTGACAACTATTTGGCATCGGAATGTAGAGTGAAGCATAATACCATAGTCTTGCGGGATCTATTTTGTTTTGGCCCCCCAGCTTAGTGAGCATAATTTTTTATGACCCCCAGGCGCACGTGCTATTTTCTTACATAGTAACAAGCTATATAACAACATATAATTTGTAACTGGGGGTCATAAAAACACTGGGGGGAAACAGAATAGATCCGTTTTGCGGCTTGCAGTTAGCCGGTTTGAGTTTTGAACAATAAAAATGACTAAAAGTCGTAGAAATTGCAATGAATTAGGTGAAAAGATGTAAGAATCGCAATTTTTAGCGTTGAATGCACCAATGGAACCCACTTGCTTGAGGTATTTACTGATGTTACAAGGAATTATAACTAAGGGTTATGTTCTTTCACGAGACTAGAGTAATTATTAGAGTAATTACTCTAGTCTCTTGAAGGAACATAATCCATATTTTAAAATTCCAAGTAACATCAGTAAATACTTAGAGGACGCGGTTTCCTTTGCTGCTCAATGCTTTAGAGAAGACGGAATTTGAATGATATAATTCATTTTATAATGATAATGAAACAACAAACTTATCTCAAAAAGAAAGCGCCAGCTGAGACATTAACAGAACACTTGACATCCCTAAAAAGCTCTATGTTGACATAACGTTTCAGCACTGACTTGCTGTGTCAGTATCGAATGTGCACCTAGAGACAATACTTAGGGGCTTGATCTTGACATCCTTGTTTTTGAACATTTTAGCGTGTGTTTTTCAAAATTAGACTTATGTTCCAACGCGAGAATTTCATATTAGCTTTGTTTTTGTTGTATAACGGTTAGGAACCACCATAGTTCTATAGAAGGTTAAAAGGTCTTTTTTAGAATTTCTGATCCTTTACGAGTCCCCTTTAATCCTCTCTCACAACTACCTGCACCACCCTACCTTCATCCCTCAGCTTCCTTCCGCCTCCGCAACTACTTACACACGTTTTCTTGTCTAACACCTTTCTCCACTTATCTCCCCCTGCCCAATTCCATCAACCCTCCACCTAGCCTCCATACCTATCTACCTCCTACCTACCAACTCCTGCCCCCTCTCCCAACCTAGCTGTCGTTTACATGTGTTCAGAGTTTAAATTGCACAACTCCTTGTTTTATAGTAATCTATTGATTGTTTCTATGCATTCTTTTTGCTTGAACGTTTTTTTTTACACTTCATCAAAAAGTTACACTCTTTCTAGAACATTCTTTCGCCTGCTTCAGCAATCTTAGTTTAAGCTTCGTCTTCTGAAACAGGATAAACTGTTAAATACAGAGGGGATGAGTCAGAGCAGCTCTTTTAGAGCTTTATTAGGCTCTAAGTGTATGGTTCAATACAATCGATGAAAAAAGCTTGAGGTGGTTGATATTCATGATATAAGTGTTAGACCGATTATCCGCTCTCCCCCACGCACGTTTTTCGATAAATTCCGAGACTAGCCACCCTGCTCTTAAACGAGCTAAAACAAAAGCAACCTGGCTGGTCGGTAGTCTTAGAACAATTCTTCCGACAGCAGACCTGCTGTGAATGAGAGTACTAGATATCCAAGTCCTAAAATTCGTGAAAAAAACTTGATGTAATTATATCAGTCATTTTCAATTGCTCTCAAACAATGTTCGTAGCAATTATATTAATCCGTCCTGTGTTCTTTTTTTTTGAGATTGCTCGCTAGACCAAATTTTAGTCTGACCGATTTTACGCCCTCAAAAACGAGATAAACAGGTAGCGTTCGGAGGGCATTAAGTCGCCGAGCAGCTCTTTTAGAGCCTCGCGCCTTACTAGTCTCCAAGTATTCGATTCAGCAAAACTGTATCGAGGAGACAATTTTAAGGTGTGAAGGGCGGTTCCTAGTTCTTACTCTTAATAGTTTGATCCCCCTCTGGCACCCCCAGTCAACCCCCTTCAACCCCTTCTAATTCGGCGATTTGGACTCCCCTCTCGTTCGGCTTTCCCACACCCCTCCCTCCCCCTCCATAAATGCTTAACCCCCCTCCACTCACACCTACTTGATGAATGCCTAAGCACCAACTGGCTACTACCGAAGCCAAACACCCGCAAGTCTTTTGAGAGCAATTCTCCCAAAAATAGTTGGCTACGTTCCGCGTTTTTTATTGCAAAATTTACGCTGGACTGTTTTTATTTTTGAAAGTTTTTTTGCTCGCACAAAAAAATTTGACTTTTGTCCGAAGCGACAGGATAACGTGCGTTCAGTCTTTCAGAGGCTGGTTGGAATACTCACTGAGCTCGGAGTGTATGATTTACTGAAGCTGTAAGAACAAGTTAGAATATACTTCGGAGATATATATATATATATATATATATATATATATATATATATATATATGTAAATTTTTGAGCCAAGGGCACTTGAGCCCGAGTTTGAGCTTGAGTTAACGAAGGACTTCTAAATTAATTAATAAAAAATAAAATTCTCTTAGAGCGCAATTTGTTAAATCTTGAGTAAAAATCGTTTTATGTGCATTTTCTTTGTGGTGCCAATTGTGAGTGAAAACCCTCTTGAATGATGATTTTAAACAATTGAAATGTGCTGAATTGTCATTCGGCTTCCGAGTATATATCCGGAAAGCTTTACAATATGTTTGCTCAATTTATGCCTTGCAGTTGCTTACAAAAAGTTTCCAAAAAATTGAGAAAAACAGAGGTAAAAATTCGACCAAAATGCGCATTTGAATTTTGGAAAGGCAAGAAGTCTTTTATTGAATTAGCTCAGCGTATTTTTTTTTATTGGCAGCGAAACAGGTGCCGTAACCAATGAGGAGGCGCAAATTCATATGGTTGTTGGGGCAGTTTTGGAGTTTAGACAACTCACCTCCCCCATCCTCACCCAGTTTCTTATGCTTGCCACAGCAATAAATGTTTCATGTACATCAGATAGCTGCTGACCTAGTTTTTGCTAATTGCATTTCTATATCTTATTCATTAATTGTAAACAGCTGCAAATAGTTGTCATTGAGAAGTCGAATGATAAGTTCTATCACGTATTATTATCATCGGTGGATCTAATTGGCTCTCTGATGAGGCGTAATTAAAGTTGAAATTTGGTTTAAAATTATCTAACGGTTCTAACGATTTTGAAACTACTTGTTTTCAAAAAATATCAGTTTTACTGATGTGTTCTGGTTTTCAAGCTCCTTTGGTTGTCCTATCAATAATCTCGTTAACGACAGCTATCCATGTCTCTAATTCATTTTAAATAGAACGGTTTTACGTTTCAATACTGCGTACAACGGTTTAAACATTTTGTTGCCTTGATTAACTCTTCTAGCGGTTGAATTGTGAAATAAGGAAGCACTGATTTTTTTTTGGGTTTTGCCTGCTTGTATGTAGAACTTGTTGGTACAGTCACTTAACCTCAGTAAAAGCAGGTATCATTGCTTTTTGATTAAACAAAATCAAAACAGTTTCCTGGTTTTGTTAGCTAACTAGTGTCTTCTTTCTTTCGAGAACAGTTGTTTTCAAAAATATCAGTTTTGGTTTTTTTTTACTGTGCTTGTTAATCTATTTCTGTTACAGTCCCTTAATCGCAGCTTTGAAATACCTAACTGGTTTTATATTGAGATTGAACTGCTTTTACTCATTAGTTGGTTATCAAAAAGATTTTAGTTAGTTTTTGACTGTGCCTTTTTAGCGCTTTTTGGTGAGAGATTGCTAGGTTGTCTTTGAGAAATTTTTACATGTTTTCTAATAAATAACAGTTTGGTGTTCTGACGATTAATATTGTGGTTAAAAAATATGAGGTACTTTTTGAAATTTTTTAACACAATTAGACTTTCGAGGATTCTATTATCTATTCTCCTTGTGGCCTTCATTTCTGCTCTAGAAAGAAAACATTTGATTTCTTTTATTCCAGAGTGTAAGCTCATACTTAATTGGCAACCAAAGGCTGTTCTACCAATGAGGCGGATAGTCACTTCTTGAGCTCGTTTAATTTTTTCTATTGTGATTGGGATTTGTGCTATTTGAACGGTGCGTTTTATTTGAATTTCGTAGGTTGACGAGAAGACTAGTGTAGGGGATCAATGGCAAAAAAAGTTGTATTCTTGATTCAATTTTAGCTTGTTGCCTCAAAATAGAAATTGCCTCAAAATAGAAATTTTCATTCGTGAAAATAGGTGGTGCTAACTTACTTTTTTCGTTTAGTATTCTTGTTTTGAACTGTTTATTTTGTTTTACATATGTCGTCTCTTTCATGTTTGACCTCTGACTAACTTCGCTCACTTTTTTATCTGAATGAATTCAGAGTTAATTCAGTAAAATGACGCGAGCCCGCTCAGGGTCAAAAAGCAAAACAAAAAGAAATGGAATAAACCAATAAAATCGGGCACTAAGGCTTAAAGTTTGAAGACAACGCGCATTAAGCTATGATAATTCCCTAGAATATGCTGCTAATTGTTAGTTACGGTTACGTGACTCTGCTTGAAATCACTGAGAACTTTTGGCGTTTATCGAGAACCGGGAAGAGGTTCGAGATATTTGGGCAGAATTTCGAAGTGGCTTCCACAGAGTCACGTAACCATGCTTAAAACACAAAAAGCACGCGTTTTAAAATGATGAAAGTCAACGGAGGTCAACTTCTGGCTAATTAGCAACTTCTGGCATTTTAACTTCTGGCACTAAAGACTTTCGGCATTTTAAAATGTGCACGTGAGTGTTTTAATCATAATTAATTGCTCTCAAATGAAGTTTGTAGCAATTTTATTAGTCCTGTCGGTCTTTTTTTATGCGATTTTTCGCTTGACCGATTTTTCGTCTGACGCTTTTGACTTTTCGTCCTCAAAAACGGGATAAACAGGTAGCGCCCAGCGGGCATTAAGTGATCTTAGAGCCTTTCAGCTCTGTTTCAGCTCAAACTGTTTTGGAGACTTATACTTATGGTGTGAAGAGCGGTTCTTAGGTTGAAGACCCCCCCCAAATTGTTGACCCCCCCCCCACTATTGCCCCCACCCCCCCCCCACCGCGCTGTTGCCCGCCATTCCGACTGTTGCCACCCCCATCAGCACCATCCCCCCGTGGCTAGCTACTGACGAACAACCGCTCGCTAAAAACACGCAAATTTATATTTATACAAATTTTCACAATTTTTTCAAAATTTTTGTCATTTTTTGAGTTTTATCAACCCTAGATGTCAAGAAACCCACTCTTCGGTTTGATAATTGGTTACTGCACAGTTTCTAGTGCTAATAGAAGGGTTTCAACTTTTTGAACATCACGATTTTTTGCATTTTTTTTAAGAACTTGCAAATTTTTTCAAGGTTTTTGAATATTTTTTGTCGTTTTTTTACATTTATCCAGCCTCATGAGCCAAGGCGCCTCCTATAGAGTTTGATAATAGGTTATTGTATAGTTTTTAGACGTAATGGAATTTTTTTCAAGATTTTAGCATCTCAAATTTTAGCATTTTTTTAAAAAAAAAACAGCATTTTTTAAGTGTTTTTTAACTTTTATTGTCATTATTCAAGGTTTTTCAGCCTCAGGGTTAAAAAAACCTGCTTAAAAGTTTGCTAAAAGGTGGCCGCATTTTTGTAAATGGCAATGGAATGGTTTTCAACTTTTTAATATCACAAATTTTATCGATTTGTTTGAAAAAACTTGCAATTTTTTCAAGTTTTTCGACATTTTTTTTTCATTTTTTGTAGGCTTATCTAGGCTCAAGAGCCAAGGAACCTCTAGCGTTTGATAACAAGTCGTTGTATAGTTTCTAGATGCGATGGAGTGTTTTTAAAGATTTTAAAATTTAACGAGTGTTAGCATTTTTTCGAAAAGTTTTTGGCAATTGTCATGTTTTTTGAAATTGATTGTCATTTTTTTAGGTTTTCCCAGCCTCAAGAGCCAAGAAACCTCTTTCGAGGTTTGATACTAAGCTGCTGCTTAGTTTCTAGAGTTAGTAGAATGGTCATCATTATTTTATTGGCTCGAAATTTATTAATTTTAATTTGAAAAATTATTATGTTCCAAGTGTATGGATCTTTGAGCCAGTGAAACGGTTTAAAGCTTGAAATAGACATTCTGGATGGTCTTCTGAAACAATGGAATGGTGTTCTAAAGATTTTAATATCACGAATTTCGATATTTGTTAAAATTTGCAATTGTTTTTAAAATTTTTGAATATTTTTGTCCGTTTCTGAGTTAAACGATCATTACTGGCCAACGAAGCTTTTCAAGTCTTGCAGATCGGTTTCAGGACAAATAAAGTCTGGCGTTTCTTTCCTTCTCGTTCTCCATCACGTTTATTCTCGCACTATCTCTCTTCGTTTATGCTTTCTCTCGTTTATGCTCGCCCGTCGTTTGAGAGCAATTCGCCCGACGTTAGTCGGTTATGTTTAAGCTTATTTTCTACCACTTCAGAGGCTGAACTCACTATAATTATTGAACCTAATGATATTGCAAACCAAATTAGAGCGCTTTTTGATACTTAGAAAAAATTAAGGTTTCGTCCATTTGTTAATTTTTCTCTTTACTGTTCAATCTCAACAACAGAGGGGTTGAGTCAACGGCTATTTTTGACAATCTGAGGTCTATGTTTGACTATAAATTCCATACAAAACTATCTCGAAACAATCAAAACGATTCTTCAATAATCAATCAGTTTTCGCTACTAATTAACCATCACTTGTGTGCTAATATGAACCATCACTAACATATCAATGAGGTTGTCACAGTTTCAGAAAAAATTATTAAAAATGTTGTTATAGATTCAGAAAATAGATAAAGATGTAGACCTAGTTTGCAATTAGACCGCGGAAGTTGAAATCTGTGTAACCTTATTTAGCCCACGCCCTCAGAACCGTTAATTAATTGGTAAAAGAAACTTAATTTAACTGCAGGATTGCATGGGTACGAGTAAAAACGACGGAAACAATTCCTTCTGGAAGAACTGGAAGTTGTGTTTGAAGGAAGCCGTCTATGAACCTCCAATTAATCTGACATTGAATGAGAATGTGATTGCAAGAGAGTTTGTGGGGAACTACTGCCCGACTGTCATGCCTATATCTATGGTTAGACGATATTGTGAAGTAATTAAGGGTATTTCAGTTTTGGTACTTTTTGGAGCCAAGCCTAGTCTTTTTTCTGAATTTTGTTCTCTTCTAGGCCATAAGAGCTTTTTTCATATATCCGGCTTGGCTTGCATTATGCTGATGTGCCCTTCCCAACACCGGTCCAAAACAGTTAAATTTTAGCGCAAAAATGACTGTTCTTTAAAACATTATACCATTTTTAAAGAAACTTTCCTTTTAAAAAAGGAAATAATCTTTTTTGACTGTTTATATCGACGAATTGACAAATTGCAACCAATTGTTAAAACTAATATGACAGATTGCCAGAAAGTAGCCACATTAGCTTTGTAGATTTGCAATCTCAAAAAGATAGAAAAAGAAACAGACCAAAAAAAATTTTTTATACACGAATCTGAGAAGTTAGATTTTGATTAAGAATCTGTATAAATTATTGCTGCTTCTATTTGCTGCCCTCAAATAACCTTTAATTAGACTGACACACACACTCACTTGACCATATATTTTTGAATTAAAGTATAGAAAAAAAATCAAATTCAGAGTGAGGATGTCATTTTTGAGAGAGGTAAGTCACGTGTGACAAAAAATTTATTCACGCGAACGAGCGAAAAACTCGCTCCACTACGATTGAAAAATGACGTCACGCACGCATTTCCGTTGAAATTGCATGAACGAATGAACAAAAAGCAGATTTGCAGTGATTGTTGCGTCATATGGTCTTAATAGAAACTTTGACGACGAAATAAAGAACATAGCAGGACAAGTCCTGATAAATAATTCAAAGAATTTCCATTGACTAAATAAAAGTACAAAAAAGACCAAGAATGGGCAATGATCGGATTGAGAAAACCATTTAGAAAAGGCAGATCCAGGAAAATTGAAAAAACAGTAAAAGTAAATGTAAAAATGCAGCATGTGAACAAATAACAGCTAGTGAGAAAGCACATTTTTGTGCAAACACCAAACGTAATTAAAATTTCATAACGAATTGCGGCTCCAAAATAACTAGTGGCAAAAAGCCGTTCAAGGCAGTTAGTTTTGATCCAGAAATCGAATGCCAATTGATAGACGATGCCACAAAACCGTTCAAACAGAGAAAATCGGGGAAAGCTGAAGAAATGAAGGGCAGTGTCAACAAAAAATTCGACAAAATATTTGAAGAAAAATATCCACAAAATGTAATGCAATTTCCAATCAATCAATCGGCAAATAAATTTCACTGCTGTTTCTCTTCAGGCTTTTACCCCCCCCCCCCCCCCCCCAACACCTGACATAACTTTTTAAATAAAAAAAAATCAACGAAGAAAATTAAGAAAGTTGTATTAATTGTTTCAGTAGAAAGAGCCCTCCCTGACGTTCTATGCGCCTTTTAGGCAAAAACTCTGTACAATAGATCCAAATTAAAGATTGAACTAGAAGAAGTAATGCGAGAAGCTTAAAATGAACAAAAATATTTAAAAAAGTTTTAAAAACAGACTTGTTAAAAAACAGAATTTTCCAGAACTTGTTACAATGTATTCCTTTATCGTCAATAAACTCAAAATCAATAACAATTATATCACAAAGCTAGCCAAATTTACTAAAACAGATAAACCGAACAATAGGACTCTGCATATGCTATATAAATTTGAAGAAGAATACAGAAACTGCTAAGCAAAGCGAACAACCTGGCAAAACGGTAAAAATAGATCAAAATTGAATCAAAAACATCACTTTTTGACTCTGGTGGTTAAAAAAGATTTCAAACGTACTACCATTTGTTTTGAGTGATCAATACAATTATCTTATGCTGAAAAAATTAGAGTTTAATCTGAAAAACTGCCTTGAAAATGCCGCTTGTGATCAAAAAATTTGCTATCTTTATGAAGATTCTTTCACACCTACTTTTGTCGCTCTTTTTCAAAAACGTAACACTAACATAAACTCACCATCTCTTTTCTTTGCTCGTCGGCCAATTGACCTAAACACTTTTTTCACGCATTTCACTTCCTGTTTCAAATACACTCCAACAAAATTACCGATCAAAAAAAGACGAAGACGCGCCACCAATACTCCTCTTCGAGACAGCGCCCCAATACAATCCAAATTCTTCGAATTGTAAAAAACGAAGAGAGGGTCAATAATAGCCTCAGCAATCGATTGTCGGCTATTTAAAAAGTTTACAATATTGATAAGTTTAAGCAGATTTTATTTTTTTAACATTTTTTTGATCAATTTTTTTTTCAAAATACAACTTTTTACAATGACTCGTCTACTGCACTGAATTTTATGGTGCAAAACTTGGATCGGTTGTAAGTAGTTCTCCAACTTATGCATAATTGCTATTTTGTCAATTCTGAACGCTTCAACCGTCCGTACCACACATGTATTTTAGACGTTTTGTTGAGAAGACCGAAATGAGATAATACGCAACGGTAGCTTTCCTGGTGCTCACAATGTCCATTCATTGAGCTCCATCCATTCAAAATAAAAATGAAGTTGTCTCAAATTGTGATGACTGCAGGTTTGTTAAATTATGATTGATTTTGCATTTTTGTTGAATATTCATAAGAGAAAAGATGTGAAAGGTAATCTTGTGACCATTTTCTTTTTCTTGTGAAATTTGGATGGAGTTCATCAACTTTACGTCGAGGGTGTCTGATAAGTTTCCATCGCGTATTATCTCCATTCGTTCTTCATTTTTTCGCAAATAAAATAATGATATGGGGGGTGGTGGTAAGGCGCGCTGAAGTTTTGAGAATTGGCGAAATCGCAACAATATGCATAAGCTACTAACGGTTGAGTGAAATTGTGCACCACAGACCATCCACACCATCCAAATTCCGTGTAATCGACGAGTCATATCTTAAAAAACTCTTGGGAAAACTGCCAAAAAACGGCGTTTACAGTGGGGTATATACTTAAGTTACAAATGTGTATTATCACAAATTGATAGCTAGGTCAGATATTTACTGTATGGGATAAATGCTGTAAAAATTATTTTCGAAAGTACATCACCTGTTATCACAAGGAATAATAGTTCATCAAAACTTGAACTTCATCTCCGTAAAAATAGTTTTGCTAACTTACTTCTGATGTTCAGCATAATATTTTGCCACTTTTAATAATCAGCAGTAAGTTAAGTAACATATGAGAATTGTTTGAGCTTGATCATAACGCTCTCGGTTATCAACGCAAACGCAATTTGATATTAAGTTGGAGTATTATTGCCAGAAAATTTATTATTACTTCGTAGAACTAGGTGGCGCTAACTTACTTTTGTCGTTCAGTATAATAAATGCATTATCAGGTTGAACAGATTTGACGTAGGTTTCAATGTGCTGCTGATGACTGACAACTGGCACTTTTCTATCTGGATTTTTCTGCGATTATTAGTGTCATTCTAAAAATATGATCAATCAGAATTCCACCAATATCAATCGATTCATATAAAGTTTAGATTACTCTGCTATCGGAATGTTACTGAAAAAGCTCTCCGAAAATAAGCGCTTTATCATGTAAATTTGCTATTTGAGTGTTTAGAGTCAAAGACTGTATGATTCAATTAATGTATCCTTTCACATGGTTGATACGATGTCAGTTTTTTTCTCTTTGCAGGACTCAAAGCGGGAAGCTGAACACTGCATGAAGAAGCTGCACAAGAAGCGTGAAATGATCATGACTTCTGCAACGGCCTTTTATCCCTTGAGCTTCAACCTGGTCAATTCAATGCTCTGCATCTCAGTGCTAATTAAAACCAGATGATTATGCTTGATTGCGTAAAGCAGTTTTCCCTGGGAAAGTGACATAATGATACAACACTGCTGTACCAGAAAAAACACTGAAGCAGATTAATGTTGTAAGCAGACCAAGGTTATTACTCAGCGGGTTTAAGGAACAGAGCTGGTTCACTCAGCATACGGGTTTAAAGAGCATTTTTGAAAGGAACCTCACTTCAAAGTAAATAAAAGCACAGATAACTTTGCTCTTGCGGTCATTTTTAGTGCTCGAGGTGTCGGAGCTTGCACTAAACATTTCTTGGCAAATAGTTTTCAGCTTTAGCTAGCTTTTATGAATACGCACGCACCCACACACCCACGCCGCACACAGCAGAGACACACACACACACACACACACACACACACACACACACACATATATATATATATATATATATATATATATATATATTAACATATATCATACACATACACATACACACACACACACATATATATATGTATATATATATAACAGGCTGGGCTGCTACATATAACACTATACGGGATCTCTTTATGTTTGCCAATCTAACTTGCCGTAAGAAATAGCAAATCGAAGGCAAAGATTTTTGCCTAGGACCTGTTGGTGCTATAAGTCTCATTTTAAAGAGTGAAGGCTGAAAGATTTTTGAAGTTATTAAAAAACTAGTATAAAATTGCACAGTAATTACCAGTGAAGTCGGGTTGAGCTGCTGTGTAGATAGAATTCAACACTTCTCTTCAAGAGTTGTTATAATATCAGTCCGTGACTAAGAAAATCTTGAGAAATAAACTTGTTCAATGATAAAATTTGTTCAGAAGATTCAGGTTATAGTTTAACCGTTTAAACAGTTATGCTTTTAAAAAAATTTATTTATATTTTGCAAAAAAGGACAGTATTCTGTGGTCGTGCTTCGGAACAATATTCAATGTCATCCCGTTTTTTCCTCAACATTATCAGTGAAGCATTGGGCCGATAGGGGGGAGGAGAGAGAAACCACGTTCGCATTCACAGTTAAACTGCTTCCTATTTTTTCTCTTGGTCGACAAATCGACAGAATACACTCTACCCATCTCAAAAAATTGTTACTGAGCTTCCTTTAAAAAAAAATTAAACCACGGGAGCCTCTGAGCCTGTTTCATCATGATATTGGCGTCTGATTACTTCCTCTTCTGCTCCTTAAAACTAGATAACCTTAAAGTTTGGGGGAATAATTGCTCTCCTATCGACCCACCTGTTTTTAGTGGGTTCCCTGAGTTGAAATTGTTAATTTAAGAGCAGGAAAAATGAGCAAGCAGTCTTTGCTGCGCCTACGTAAGTTTAGCTCCTGTTCTAATTTAAAAGTGGACTTGGATATTCCAAGTCTAAACTGAGGCTCGTTTACTAATGAGAACATAAAGGCTCATATATTAATATTTTGTTAGCGTAAGTGCGCGTCAAGGTTTGGCCGGTGCTAAGAGTATTAGTAATTAACGCTTTAATGTATGCGGTTGTTATGCTGGATTTTCACAAGCCCACATTTGCGCAATTCACACGAACCCAAAGACTCACTAACACACATACACTCAAACATATATGTACATATATATGTATATATATATATATATATATATATATATATATATATGTATGAGTGTGTGAGTGTTTTTGTGTGTTTGCGTGTGTGTGTATATGTGTATGTGTCCATGAGTTTGGTAAAAACAGCTATTTTCCAAGTAATGAAAATTTGCCAATTCTGCGATCCTCATGCTATTCTAAGAAATTAAGTAAAAGCTTGCAGGTAAAAGCTTAACAGTCGATATTGCGACATCATTGTCTGAAACACTGGAAACCTGCGGGTGATATCATAGATCTCAATCAACGTTGTTTATGCTCACAATATAGCAGAACTTAATTTTTTTGCTACGATGAACATTGATTACAAAATGACAACCAATGAAATTCCGTTAAATTGAAGCATGAAGATGATTATTTTGATTCTATTCTTGTACACTGCTTTAACTTGAATTTAAATTGATCGCAAAAATGTACTGTATTTTGACTTCAAGTTTTACCCTACCTTTAACTTTTCGTTAAACACACTGAGAGGAAGAAGCCTGATTTAAAAATTCCTACGATAACCTAAAGATGCTGAATAAAATGTGCCAATTGAAATGTTACTTTTCGGCTCAACTGACCCAAAGGGTAAACTCGACGCATGTGATTGAACAAATGAGTTACACAACTGGATCAAAGCCTCGTTTAATCAAGGGAATTTTCTCAAGCGCTGATCTTTTTTATTCTGACTGGAATATTCTAAACTACGAAATTAAACAGTTGGTGTGATATCTCTCGTGTTTCAAAATTTTAAGAATTCAGAAAAGTGTTTTTGAATATTGCCAATATAGATTAAAGGCTACTCTGATGACAAATGCTATCATTAACTCACCTCGTTTCCTTGAATCAGTTAAGTTTCGATTCAGACTGCGTGTAAAATATTTGTTTCTTTGTTTCACCTCCAATTATGAAAAAAAAAACGCTGTCGTCAGAAAAAGATACGAAAAAACACATATGCAAATTGGCTACGGGAAAAATTTTTTCAAACCCGATTGGACTTTCAGTTACCGTTTGTTTCCTCAATCACATATTCTTTTGTAAATGATAGTTAAGGTAAGCGATTTTGTCAATTCAAAGAGTGACGAAAACATTTCCAAGGAGAAAATTGACAAATTTTATCAACTTTCGAAAATCGTTTCAGAGGTGAAATGTTAAAACGGCTCTGATAGTTTGATGAACAAACCTAAAGTGTACTTTTTTACAAAAATTTTAATATTCATTTTTGCGAATTCTTTTTGAAAGAAAAAATAAATGGATACTACAGCTAGACGTAAAAATGCAATCCAAATTAGATCAATTATTTGAAAAATTTGCTACTTTTTAGTACTATGGAGAACATAGGGCACTATAAGACAAAATTGCTACTTTTTTCTGATGACTTTATTTGAATAAAACAAACGCTCAAACTATCTAAATAAATAAGACACGTTAGAAGTAATCAGAGGTTGAAGCATTGTCTCAAATTTTTCTTAGTGGAAATAACTTTTCGAGGATCTAAACTTGCTCCTGAATTTTTTCTTTACAAATATTCTGAACAGTATTTGAACTGTATGGACTTTTTTAGCATTACTTATCTTTTTAATTGAAATTTGATTTTATTGTTTGTTTCTTCAGTTCTATTTAAAAATGCCGTAAATTTCGTTCTTTTCAAAAAGTTATATTAATTTTCTTGCCTTTTTGTAAAAGTAGCACCAATGAAATGAAACCTTCATTCAAGAAAAATGCTGATTGTTTGCAGTTTAGTGCTCAAATAAAAATGCTTTGATGTCTACCCTAGACAAACTGCGACGGTTATCTGCTAAGATCTTGCAAGATTCTTGCGAAAAACAGTTATCTGCTAAGATCTTGTAAGAGTCTTGCAAATGACGGCTATCTGCTAAGACGCAAGATTGCAACGGTTATCTGGTAAGACACTTACAAGGTCCTTACCAGATAAACGTTTCATCTTTTTTGGTTAAAGCACCCAAAAAAGCCTGTGTTTTCGACCCTATTGGAAAACACAGCAGAAAGAAAGGTTTCACGGCGAAGAACTTTGAATCCTAAATTGAGGTACATAAAAAGTATTGCTGTTTGTCAGCATGGCCAACATTCAAAACTTTTCTGCCACTCAATTAAAAAAATCCGCGGCCCATTTTGTTGTCATTAAATAGGCATCGCCTGGCTTCTTATCATTTGTATCAGTTGTCATATTAAAAAAAGTAATAAAAAACAGCGAATTTGAACCAAAAAGTCTTTTGAGAAGAAATTACATCAGAAATGCGTTAACGACCCTATTAAAACGGAGTTATTTATGGTCTAAAATAAAAAAAAGTGTTTGCAGTAAAACAGTGACATAAATGGGGTGACTTCAAATGAAAAAATTGTAGACTGACTTTTTGCCGTATTACTACAAATAGGATTTCCAGTTGTATTTCAACAAATCTTACAAAAAAATTTTAATTTAAAAAAATCTGGTACCTTTTTAGTGAACCTATAAAAAATATCGAAATCAATTTATAGGATTCTAATTGGTGTACATAGTTACTGAGCTCACGTACCTTTCTTGCTAAGACAATGTGTTTTTAAGTGTGTTTGGGGGTCGTTTTTTACATTTTAGAAAGCTTTTGATAGATGTGTTGGTCTTGTAAGAGCGTTGGTTTTCTGTGTGGAACCTTTCTTGAGCGACAGATGCCTGGCAAGAGTCTTACATAGTCAACGGTTAACTGGTAATAGTCTTATAAGAACAACGGTTTTCTGCTAAGAATCTTGCAAGGTTAACGGTTGTCTGCTAAGAGTCTTGTAAGAGCCGTTAGAAGATGATGCATAATCATGCAAGAGTCTTGCAAGGGTCTTGCAAGATCTTAGCAGATAACCGTCCCAATTTGACTAGGGTAGCGTGTGTACATTGGTTTCTTCTAATGCTTGGATGTCTAGCGTGTGTACACTGGTTTTTTCGACACAGCTGTTTTTTTTAAATTGAAAAAATTTTAAAGGTCACTTCAACTGGTTTAAATAGTAAACATTATTTCTAATCAATACAAAAAAAGAAAATTACGTTGCATTAATAAAAATGCAGAAGTTTAGGGAAAGAGTTAAAAGTCAGAAGTGTTTCTTGTAGGAAAGTTATGGCGGCCATGAGTCATGTTTTCTTGCCTTATAAATCTGTAATATACCTACTAGTAGTTAACTAAGTTACACTACGTGATAAGTTTCCGATATAAACATAAAATATATGAAAAGGCATACTTTTTTATACTCTCGGATATATTTTTTATCAACTGAATGTCACGTCTTCTAGATTTAAGTACAAAATGTGTAACTCGGTGTTTTCATTATGATTTTTTGTTTGCCTTGTGTTTAAAATAACACTATAAGAAACACTCATTAGATGAGAAATAGATCGATGAAAAACTTTGCTATTTCGGTAACCTAAAATTTCCCATGGAATCAAGCATCGAGCTTAACTCAGCTAATTTTCAATTCGAGGTTTCAACTGAACATATTGTAATTTGACTTGTGAAAAAGTCAATTTTTGTTTGACTGGATTAAAAAAATTGATTTGCATTGCTGACTTAATTTTGGTCATTACATTGTATGTGCCTTTCCCCTCTCACAACATGGCGCAGACAAAAATGATGACAAATTAATAAAAAAAAATTGGAATGTTTTATTGTTTCGTAGTAGGCATACTTGGATAAAATTTGATTTCAATGAGATTTCAGAAGGAGTGGATCTTTTCCGCTAGTGCCCCACTCCGCGTTTAGGCACCCTACATATATAACCCAAATATAGGCACCCCACAAAAAATACTAAGTCGGCACTACAAGTCTGCACTGCAAGTCGGCACTGCAAGTCGGCACTGCAAGTCGGCACTGCAAGTCTTAATTTCGGGAATTGACTTGTGACCTGTGCAATCATACGTCTTCTTAAATGAAACAAAGAACTTGTAAGATCTTACGATCAATAATTAAGTAAAAGTGAGACGGTGATCTGGTTGACCTGTAAATATATCAAACTTGATCAAAAAAGTAAATGGAGTCGTAGTGAACTATTGTATAGTTTTCAGTTTGCAATCACGCTTCTAAATCGTTAATAGTTTCTTGTTTAATGAATTTTAAAATCTAAAAGATTTCAAGAGTTCTTTAAGCTTTTAAACTATTATAGCATTTTGCTGTGCAGCTTTTGTTTTGCTTAAATGAACCGAATTGTTTTCACAGATTAGCTTTTAGATTATCTGTTTATTTTGCACTCAAAATAAAAGTCTTTTCAAAGTGTAATAGTAAAAAACAAAGATTGACAAGGTTTAAACTGGGAGAGAGAAGAGATTAATATTTAATTATTTGGTGGTTACACATTGAAACGAATTCCCTTTAAAATCCACAGTTCCTCTTAGTTGTCCTTAGGAAGAGCTCATTAATATTGTATCCACGTTTCAATTATTCGCTTATCCAAGTTTGTATTGAACATTTACTTCTGAGAAAAATGTTTCCTTTTCTTTTCTGGCAATTATAGCAACCATTATTACATTTTTTTGCGTTTCCTTGTTAATTGTAATCAAGGCTTGTGCTCTCTTTCATCAGCAGGGGTTCAAGCATTTTTATGGGCTCAATTATTACAAATTTCGGACCAAAATAAATGAATTTCGTATTAGCCTGAAAAAACAGTAATCAAAACACTGACGATAGCGTAGGTCAATCTTTAAAGTTTTATGAAAACGGAAAATGTTTCCCGAACTTTTTTGGTTTCAAAGCAAAAATGTTTCACCTCTATTTTCTATCCTGAATTTTATTCAATCGGTAAAAATTTTGCGCGGAGAAATTTTATGTATATAAGTTTGATTTGCTGGTTTTAAATAATTATAATGATTAAGACTTGCCTGCAATGTTATATCTTAGAAAACATATTACCAGTGCAATCTGATTCAATCAATTTAAAAAATAACAACCGAGAGGTGTATTGTTGATAATGTAAATGAATAAATTCGGAAATTAAGTGTTTTTTTACCCGGATGCCTATACTGCTGCCAGGTCTTGCAAGATACTCATTTCTGTATTAGAAACTCGTATGTCTTCTTTAAAATCTGATAACCGGATTATCAAATTCTGCTCAATGGTGCTCAAAAAGGGTAGACATCTGTTTGATCCGATATTACGCGGTAGAGATGCTTAAAAAAGCAGTAACCATACACGATAAAATCAAATAATGGCAATAGTTTAGTTCTGATGTCATAAGAAGAGGAAACAGTTATTTGAAGACTTTTTAGTTCCCGTTATCAACTTCTCAGATAATTTTGTATGATGGGCTCCTTCATAGAAATAGTGTATGGTAACAATGAGCGCATGTTTTGCAATGCTGACTGTGCTAGTATCAATCTACTGCAGTTTATTCGAGACAAGTGCAATGTGGGATACCATGATTTGGATCTAGCAGACACGAATGGAGTCATAAAGTCACTCCGAAAGTAGGTTCACTTCCCAATTAGAGACCAGACTTTTTTTGGGAAAATTTGAGATTTATCTGGGCCTGATTTACTATCGTAGGCTGATACCCAGACTCAATTGTCCACAGATCAAACCTTTTCGAGTCGGAAAGTTTATGTTGACCGTCATAAACTGGAAATCTTTGCTGCGAACATAATGTTTTCGAATCTACCTCAATAAAATACAATAAGCCAGCGACCTTATCTTTAATTAAGATTGCGCTAATTTCTGGAATTTGGTGAAAAAGGCAAAGACATTGTATAACTAGAAATTAGTATAATCGTTACTTTGTCGCCACGTCCTTAGGTTTTAAATGTATTAAGATACGTTTTGCGGAATCAGGTAGTGTGGACCAAATGGCTCAAATTAGTTGGTAAGGGCGCTTTCTAGTAATTTAGAATTCGTCCAAAATAATTTATCAGCCGATGGTGTGATTGGACTCTCCGCTCATTGCAATTATGATCCCTTCGTGATCAGGCTCTAAGGCTTGTGAATCAATCTTTGGTCAGAATTTCTCAATCTTTGTTCAATTTGGTATCACAATTTTGTTACCCTATTAGATATCGGCAGCTTATCTTCGAAGATCTTGTAAGGGGAAGTTTATTTTGCAAGAATACAAGGAACTTGCAAGTTCATTATGGTCAAGCTCATTTCTGATTAGCAGCTCATTTTGGTTTTTATCACATTTTTTAAAACTTTTTGAGAGAGTGGGTACAATATCGCTAAAATTCAAATAGCAATCCGAAAAGTAAAAAAATGTTTCAATGCAAATACAACAGCCTTATGCAAATCGGTCAGTTAGGATTACAATTCGTTTTGCTCCGTTATATCTGAATCATCGCAAAATAACATGCACTCTCATCAGCTGTAATTTGAGCACAATTCCTGATTTGCCCTCCGAATATTAGCGTAGCCTCAAAAACTTAAGTTATTATAAATTTACAAATTTTTTTTGAAGGAAAAATTTTAAAATTTGAATATATTGTAATTATACTTCAGAAAAATTTAATCATTGATGTTTGGTTGTAACTAAGGGATTAGTTATACAGTTTTTTACGTTTGATATTACATGTTTAATCGAAGCGCTTTAGTATTTCATCGTTTAGTTTTCGACGTTTTTCATTGTCCAATTTTCGTTATTGGGCATAGTTTTTGTTCGAATCTTAATTTGAAATCAGTGGGGATTTCGGACACTTCTCGCAAGATCATGCAAAACAGTATCTGACAAAAAAGAACAAATATCTTGAAAAATATTCTTCAAAGACCATATGAGATATTGCAAATTATACTTCTTCACATCTGCAGTAATCACAACCGACAATCATTCTGTGAACAAAATTGTTTCCGATGAGACCAAAGAAACAAAACCACCAGAATGCCAGAAACGACTCAATAAACCGTCCTTTTGTGAATCAAGCAGTATTATATTAAAAAAACAAAAATTGTTTTCAAAAAACATAGACCACTCTTCGTTTTTTCCTGGATTTGATACTTGCTTTGTATAGTTTTGCTCATCATTTTTTGAATCGATAAAAAATAATTAAATTTTGTTCCTGTTATTCATTGTCCAATAATTTATATTTGATACGGATATTTTGTATCATTTTTTCTTAAAGTTCTTTGAAGTCCAATTTTATTAATGGTCTTCATCAAGTTCTCAACGGATATTTTTCAGGCAGTCTTCGTTCTATAACTCAAGAACAGAAGTATTGTTATTCTACGGGTTTCTTATGAGAAGCAATTTTGATCATTACTTGAACTTTCATTACTTTCTTTGCAAACATTTACCTCTGTTTTTAAAGGCTGACTTCTGTTTCCGAAGACTGGACTTTCACAGTAGCTCAATTTCTAATACATCTTAATTACCAGCTGCTGGTTAAATTCGAGGTATAATTGTCGTTTTGCGTTTCAAGACAGTCTCTCCGGTCAAAATTACCGCAGACACCCAACTAACCAACTACATACCAGCTCTCTCCTCACCTAACCCATCAACACCTAGCAAACACTCCAAAATCTCCCTCGACAATTGAATACCTCCTCTGCTAATATATTTTCGATTTAGAGATTATCTCGCACGACTCTTTAAATCGTTTCCAGTATTCTACCGGCAATTTTATTTTTAAAAATCCCTTTACCTTTGGGTCACGTTTTTGATTTTACATAATATAATACTTCCATGTTGCACTTCTGCCTGACATCACCCACTGCTTCATCTGAATTGGTTATAATTTTATCATTCATTGAATTACGCAAAACAAAATATCAGGATTAGAAGAGCAAAATCAGATAAACCGATAAAATCCAGTCGTTAAGTCATGTTGCATTAGGTTGTCAATGTTCACCAGAGAGATTGCCAGCTGGCCTTCATTTTAGGTTTAATAGTTTTCAAATTAGAGGCTGACTTAAGCTTTTTTTCGTTGCAATCCTGATGTGCTTCAAGGAGGTGAACGGTGTTTCAATCAACATCTTCAAATCTTTGATTGAAGTTCTTTACGATGAGCTCGGTTTTAAAAAAAATCTGTAGCGTATTTTCGATTTAAATTGATTCCAGTTTAAAACAATAGGTTCAAGGTGGTTTTGTCCATTTTAACTATTAAAATTTTAATCATCAGATTTTCGTAATAACAATTCTGCGATGATGAGATGTTATTTGACTAACTATTATATATGTTAAAGCTTCTGGAATTTTTTAGTGTGTTTTATGTGCCACCTAAGAGCTTTGATTGATGGCATGAACTGTTGCATGAACTTTGATTAATGGGTTCACAAATCTTCTTTTGCTACCGTGAAAAAGTCATCCATTTCCTAACCATTGAATTACATCTCTGTAATCAACATTATGACTTGGTGTTTCAAAGTTACCGTTTTTAGCACGTGCCTTATGACACATGAACTTTTAGTGTCAAGATTTTAGGAGATTTAAAATGTCACAAATGACACCACCTTAAAAATTGATCCCAGTTGTTGTTTCATAAGAATCCGTTCGTACTGTTGTAGAAGACGAGTAATGATAAGTTGTAAGGTATAAGTTGTAAAAAGAAGTTTGCCTTTTATGGGATAGATTCCGGGTCTTTCCCATTATAGCCCCCCAGCTTAGTGATCAGATAACCTATAGCCCCCAAACATGGTAATTATACCATAATGGGGGGGCTATAATTTCATGGGGGGGCTATAATGGGAAAGACCCTAAATTCCTTCTCCGCCTTTCAAGATTTTTGAATGCGTAAGCGGGGGCAATTCGCATATGAATGTTATTTCACGTGACGTGAAGTTTCCTCTTTCAGATCTTTCAACGGCCGAGCATCACTTCAGCTGGAGAGTGGGTGCACATATATACCAGTAATGTTCATTCCGTCAGCACTTCCGGGGTCAGCGTCAAGTAAGAGTCGTAGTTCTCATCCTAACGAACTGATCACCCGGACCTCTATTGTACGGTGCGTTCTGTGATAGTATAATAGAAAGCCCCCAGAAGCTGTTGAGATGTGAAATCAATTTAGATAGTTCAGTTTGTAGAACTTGGGAATTATAATTAAGGTGACGTTGTGAAAAACGGCCGAACAATTTTTCATCTTTTATGCGTTTATATGTCATAAATGAACACAAAATTAGAGATATCATGGATGCACTTTCATCGTTTTAAAGAATTGATGGCCGTTTTAGGTTTGTTCCATAAAAACTTGTCTAAAGTGACGTTTATGCTCATGAAAACCGAACGTACCTACTGTTTCCTATAATTACAAAATGAACAAGAAAAAACGACGATACCCAAGGAAAAAAAACCTAAGGGTTTTCCTCGTTTTTATCAAACTATAAAACCAAACAAACCGACCTAAGTTTAAAAGAATAATTTCTGTACTCGTGTGTTTTTGTGGAAAATTTTAGCTGCAGGAATGAAAATTACAACTGTATTATATCATCAGAGTGTGGCTGGCAAACAAGAGCGGACATTGTAACACAATTACATTCAACAAGGCAACAGGGCAAACAAAGGTGAGGGGGGGGGGGGGTAAATCGTAATAACATTATGTCCATTTGATTTCAGGGTGTGCCTTGAAGATCCCGTGACAATCCTATTCCCAGATTTTGAACTGCAGAAGCCTTTCTCCGATTCAGATAAAGAAGAAGCAGAGACAAGCAGTCCTACTAGGAAATTATCAGCTGCAGGGAAAGGAACCAGAAATGGAATCAGAAGAGCTTCAAAGTTCTCTGCTTCTGGAAATGTACAAAAAAGCAGTCCAAAACGAAGCAGTGTGCTCGCTCCAAATGCTTAATTCGCTCTAATAATTTAATAATTGAAACAATATTTTTTGACAATCTACAGCTGTCGGTCACCAAAGTATTCGTTAGTATGCAAGCACCAAGCATGTTTAGATCTATAGCCATATGAACTCACTGAAAAATTCAGGAAGTCATTTGAGTCGAGGAGGGCTGTTTAATACCAATTATTTATCGAGCATAGCTTTTCCATAGCTCGAGGAAATTAATAGTTACGGAATAAATAGCACCTAGGTTGAGGTCCCAGATTGAAGCAAGTATGTCCAGACCGAAGAAAAACGCACGAGGGGGTGTCGTGCGTTCACAATTGCATAGTCTGGAAACATCAAAAAAACGCACGACAGTCTGAACATGAACGCACGCAAGTCTGGACATAAACGCACGAAAATCTGAACATGAACGTACGAAAGTCTAAACATGAACGCACGAAAGTCTGAACATGAACGCACGGAAGTCTGGACATAAACGCACGAAAGCCTGGTGAACGCATGAAAGTCTGGACATGAACGCACGAAAGTCTGGACATGAACGCACGAAACTCTGGTGAACGCAAAAAAGTCTGAACATGAACGCACGAAAGTCTAAACCTGAACCCACGAAAATCTGGAGAACAAACGAAAGTCTGAACATGAACGCACGAAAGTCTGAACATGAACCTACGAAAGTCTGGTGAACGCACAAAAGTCTGACCATGAACGCACGAAAGTCTGTACATGAACGCACGAAACTCTGAACATGAACGCACGAAAGTCTGAACATGAACGCACAGAAGTCTGGTGAACACACGAAAGTCTGGACATGAACGCACGGAAGTCTGGACATAAACGCACAAAAATCTGAACATGAACGCACGGAAGTCTGGACATAAACGCACGAAAGCCTGGTGAACGCATGGAGGTCTGGACATGAACGCACGAAAGTCTCGACATGAACGCACGAAACTCTGGTGAACGCAAAAAAGTCTGAACATGAATGCACGAAAATCTGGTGAACAAACGAAAGTCCGAACATGAACGCAAAAAAGTCTGAACATGAACCCACGAAAATCTGGTGAACAAACGAAAGTCCGAACATGAACGCACGAAAGTCTGAACATGAACCTACGAAAGTCTGGTGAACGCACAAAAGTCTGAATATGAACTCACGAAAGTCTGAACATGAACGCACGAAACTCTGAACATGAACGCAAGAAAGTCTGAACATGAACACACAGAAGTCTGGTGAACACACGAAAGTCTGGACATGAACGCACGGAAGTCTGGACATAAACGCACGAAAATCTGATCATGAACGCACGAAAGTCTGAACATGAATGCACGGAAGTCTGGACATAAACGCATGAAAGCCTGGTGAATGTATGAAAGTCTGAACATGAACGAACTAAAGTCTGGAAATGAACGCACGAAACTCTGGTGAACGCACAAAAGTCTGAACATGAACGCACGAAAGTCTAAACATTTACGCACGAAAATCTCGTGAACAAACGAAAGTCTGAGCATGAACGCACGAAAGTCTGAACATGAACGCACATAAGTCTGGACATAAACGCACGAAAGCCTGGTGAACGCATGAAAGTCTGGACATGAACGCACGAAAGTCTGGACATGAACGCACGAAACTCTGGTGAACGCAAAAAAGTCTGAACATGAACGCACGAAAGTCTAAACCTGAACCCACGAAAATCTGGAGAACAAACGAAAGTCTGAACATGAACGCACGAAAGTCTGAACATGAACCTACGAAAGTCTGGTGAACGCACAAAAGTCTGAACATGAACGCACGAAAGTCTGAACATGAACGCACGAAACCCTGAACATGAACGCACGAAAGTCTGAACATGAACGCACAGAAGTCTGGTGAACACACGAAAGTCTGGACATGAACGCACGGAAGTCTGGACATAAACGCACAAAAATCTGAACATGAACGCACGGAAGTCTGGACATAAACGCACGAAAGCCTGGTGAACGCATGGAGGTCTGGACATGAACGCACGAAAGTCTGGACATGAACGCACGAAACTCTGGTGAACGCAAAAAAGTCTGAACATGAACCCACGAAAATCTGGTGAACAAACGAAAGTCCGAACATGAACGCACGAAAGTCTGAACATGAACTCACGAAGGTCTGAACATGAACGCACGAAACTCTGAACATTAACGCACGAAACTCTGAACATTAACGCAAGAAAGTCTGAACATGAACGCACAGAAGTCTGGTGAACACACGAAAGTCTGGACATGAACGCACGGAAGTCTGGACATAAACGCACGAAAATCTGAACATGAATGCACGGAAGTCTGGACATAAACGCACGAAAGCCTGGTGAATGTATGAAAGTCTGAACATGAACGAACTAAAGTCTGGACATGAACGCACGAAAATCTGGTGAACAAACGAAAGTCCGAACATGAACGCAAAAAAGTCTGAACATGAACCCACGAAAATCTGGTGAACAAACGAAAGTCCGAACATGAACGCACGAAAGTCTGAACATGAACTCACGAAAGTCTGAACATGAACGCACGAAACTCTGAACATTAACGCAAGAAAGTCTGAACATGAACGCACAGAAGTCTGGTGAACACACGAAAGTCTGGACATGAACGCACGGAAGTCTGGACATAAACGCACGAAAATCTGAACATGAACGCACGAAAGTCTGAACATGAATGCACGGAAGTCTGGACATAAACGCACGAAAGCCTGGTGAATGTATGAAAGTCTGAACATGAACGAACTAAAGTCTGGACATGAACGCACGAAACTCTGGTGAACGCACAAAAGTCTGAACATGAACGCACGAAAGTCTAAACATTTACGCACGAAAATCTGGTGAACAAACGAAAGTCTGAGCATGAACGCACGAAAGTCTGAACATGAACCTGCGAAAGTCTGGTGAACGCACAAAAGTCTGAACATGAACGCACGAAAGTCTGAACATGAACGCACGAAACTCTGAACATGAACGCACGAAAATCTGAACATGAACGCACGAAAGTCTGGTGAACGTACGAAAGTCTAAACATGAACGCACGAAAGTCTGAACATGAACGCACGGAAGTCTGGACATAAACGCAGGAAAGCCTGGTGAACGCATGAAAGTCTGGACACGAACGCACAAAAGTCTGAACATGAAAGCACGAAAATCTGGTGAACAAACGAAAGTCTGAGCATGAACGCACGAAAGTCTGAACATGAACCTACGAAAGTCTGGTGAACGCACAAAAGTCTGAACATGAACGCACGAAAGTCTGAACATGAACGCACGAAACTCTGAACATGAACGCACGAAAATCTGAACATGAACGCACGAAAGTCTGGTGAACGTACGAAAGTCTAAACATGAACGCACGAAAGTCTGAACATGAACGCACGGATGTCTGGACATAAACGCACGAAAGCCTGGTGAACGCATGAATGTCTGAACATGAACGCACGAAAGTCTAAACATGAACCCACGGAAATCTGGTGAACAAACGAAAGTCTGAACATGAACGCACGAAAGTCTGAACATGAACCTACGAAAGTCTGGTGAACGCACAAAAGTCTGAACATTAACGCACGAAAGTCTGAACATGAACGCACGAAACTCTGAAAATGAACGCACGAAAGTCTGAACATGAACGCACAGAAGTCTGGTGAACACACGAAAGTCTGGACATGAACGCACGGAAGTCTGGACATAAACGCACGAAAATCTGAACATGAACGCACGGAAGTCTGGACATAAACGCACGAAAGCCTGGTGAACGCATGGAAGTCTGGACATGAACGCACGAAAGTCTGGACATGAACGCACGAAACTCTGGTGAACGCAAAAAAGTCTGAATATGAATGCACGAAAGTCTAAACATGAACCCACGAAAATCTGGCGAACAAACGAAAGTCCGAACATGAACGCACGAAAGTCTGAACATGAACGCACGAAACTCTGAACATGAACGCACGAAAGTCTGAGCATGAACGCACAGAAGTCTGGTGAACACACAAAAGTCTGGACATGAACGCACGGAAGTCTGGACATAAACGCACGAAAATCTGAACATGAACGCACGAAAGTCTGAACATGAATGCACGGAAGTCTGGACATAAACGCACGAAAGCCTGGTGAATGCATGAAAGTCTGAACATGAACGAACAAAAGTCTGGACATGAACGCACGAAACTCTGGTGAACAAACGAAAGTCTGAGCATGAACGCACGAAAGTCTGAACATGAACCTGCGAAAGTCTGGTGAACGCACAAAAGTCTGAACATGAACGCACGAAAGTCTGAACATGAACGCAAGAAACTCTGAACATGAACGCACGAAAATCTGAACATGAACGCACGAAAGTCTGGTGAACGTACGAAAGTCTAAACATGAACGCACGAAAATCTGAACATGAACGCACGGAAGTCTGGACATAAACGCACGAAAGCCTGGTGAACGCATGAAAGTCTGAACATGAACGCACGAAAGTCTAAACATGAACCCACGGAAATCTGGTGAACAAACGAAAGTCTGAACATGAACGCACGAAAGTCTGAACATGAACCTACGAAAGTCTGGTGAACGCACAAAAGTCTGAACATTAACGCACGAAAGTCTGAACATGAACGCACGAAACTCTGAAAATGAACGCACGAAAGTCTGAACATGAACGCACAGAAGTCTGGTGAACACACGAAAGTCTGGACATGAACGCACGGAAGTCTGGACATAAACGCACGAAAATCTGAACATGAACGCACGGAAGTCTGGACATAAACGCACGAAAGCCTGGTGAACGCATGGAAGTCTGGACATGAACGCACGAAGGTCTGGACATGAACGCACGAAACTCTGGTGAACGCAAAAAAGTCTGAATATGAATGCACGAAAGTCTAAACATGAACCCACGAAAATCTGGCGAACAAACGAAAGTCCGAACATGAACGCACGAAAATCTGAACATGAACGCACGAAACTCTGAACATGAACGCACGAAAGTCTGAGCATGAACGCACAGAAATCTGGTGAACACACAAAAGTCTGGACATGAACGCACGGAAGTCTGGACATAAACGCACGAAAATCTGAACATGAACGCACGAAAGTCTGAACATGAATGCACGGAAGTCTGGACATAAACGCACGAAAGCCTGGTGAATGCATGAAAGTCTGAACATGAACGAACAAAAGTCTGGACATGAACGCACGAAACTCTGGTGAACGCACAAAAGTCTGAACATGAACGCACGAAATTCTAAACATTTACGCACGAAAATCTGGTGAACAAACGAAAGTCTGAGCATGAACGCACGAAAGTCTGAACCTGAACCTACGAAAGTCTGGTGAACGCACAAAAGTCTGAACATGAACGCACGAAAGTCTGAATATGAACGCAAGAAACTCTGAACATGAACGCACGAAAGTCTGAACATGAACGCACTGAAGTCTGGTGAACACACGAAAATCTGAACATGCACGCACGAAAGTCTGAACATGAACGTACGAAAGTCTGTACATGAACGCACGGAAGTCTGGACATAAACGCACGAAAGTCTGGTGAACGCATGAATATCTGGACATAGGAACTTTCTGTCTGGGACGGTCTGAACATAATTGTTTCCGTCTGGGCAGTCAATTTTTCATTCTTTCTGCACTGTCGCATATAACCCAAGCAACGCCAAAACAACCTGTCAGCAAAACTCAATGAATGGAATTTTGACAAACAGTACTCAAGAAAAAAGGTCCTCTTATGACTTTTCATATTTTTAAAGTAAGCTATTACCAACCTGTTTAGTAGAATAAAGCCAGGTAAGTTAGCCGAATTGATGTACTGTGGGTACCCAACAAAAACTTAGTACTGTAAATGTAAAAATGTTTCACAAATGTAAAAAAAACCAAATTTTCATATCACTCTTTATAGTATGTATTCTGTATACTATTAGTCCTTGTTCGAAATTGAAACAACTGAGAACAATACTACCACTTGCAATTGCATTATAATAAAAACATACCAATTTTTTTATCCGTTACGCTAAAATCTGCTCAGGCAAATTTGACTCGAACTGATGTCGAGCTTAAAGTTTTGTTCGAGCCGACGAAAAAATTGTGACAAGCTATAGTTAATCTTGAAAACTTTTGGTTAAGCTAAGTACTAAAGTGACCCTTAGTTCTTTTCGGTCGCAAGAATATGGTCTTTTTATACAAATTCTTGGTGAGCATAGTTTTTAATATTTGAAGCCTTAACCTGGAAAGAATGGGAAATTGTTCACTAAAATCAAAAATTAAGTGACTTGTTCTATAATTTTTTTTACTAAGTCAAAGCCAGTCCATTAATACGAAGCAATATTGGACAGTTGATGTAATCTATCGCTATAGCGAAAGACTTTGCACGTCAGATTTGCTTCTTTAACGAATGCTAAAATTACAAAATATTGAAAACTAAGCAAATATCGACAGCTGCGTCAAAACAGAGAACTTTTTTACGTTAGCTAAAATCCGTCGATGTACTTGCTTCCATGAACGCAGTTTCAACAAATATTTAGGGAAGAAACGGTATAAAAAACAGAAAAAAACTGCCAAGCTAGTGACTGTAATAGAACATAAACCAACGCTTGTGAGATTTATGGAATGTCTGTGTTCAAACTAAAAACCTTGTTTTATTGATTATAAAAATGATTTGAGATTTTTTTTTGAGAATGAAGAAATTTTAGAGAGTAAAATAAAATCAGGCACAATCAAATTAACAAAAAAATAATAAGCAAAATTTCTCAGATAAAACAGAAAACAAAGTTCCAGCACTCCTTTGCAGATATCGAAGCATTTAGTTGATGCTCAATGTGGCTTGTTCAACGTTTTCACCGCCTTGCCAATATTAAACAAAACAATTGCAATTGCCCGTACTGATTTACACTTGGAGTTCGGTACGGGTAGGCACATCAAGGTAAAAGCAAATGTCAGTAAATTAACGCCTCAATTTATTTTTAGCTTGATGAATTTTGAGTGTTTTATAAGCTAAGTGCAAGTGATACGACAGTGCCATCAGAACACCATCTATTTGCCACACGTATACAGTTTTCATTTAGTATTTATTTAATTGCTCTCGAAGTTTGAATCAATTATTGAAAACGCGTGTGTTTTCTTTGCAAAATTAGTTCATGACCGTTTTCTTCAACAACATTCTTTCAATTTAATTTCAAGAATGATTTCTTTACGCTTAATTTTTTGAATTTTTCGATTGATTGGAATTTCACTAGTTACAAAGTTAGGCCTTTTGTTAAAATAAAAGCGGTTTTCAGCTGTTAACGAACCTGGTCATTATAGATTAGTGGTCAGTGTGTAGGATTCTTACCCTAGAGTTCGGGGGCCCTCTGGGTAATTAAACATGAGTAATTAAACACTTAAATTATACTTGAATGTCACTTGAAACAAAGAGTAAAAACAACGCGCACAGTCTACCATAAAAGAAAGCTTGTAATGAGGTCTGTGATATATTTATATGCATATATATATATATATATATATATATATATATATATATATATATATATATATACACACATATATATATATATATATATATATATATATATATATGTATATATATATATATATATATATATATATATATATATATATATATATAAGACAGATTTCAAGATATATACTATATTGGTGACCTTCATAAACTTATCATGTTGATCTGTTGACTTATAACTATTCAACTATGTAAGTTTTGGCTCCGACAAAAATGTCGTTCATTCAAAATTGTTCACAAAACCAACTTTTGTTAACCTAAATAATTTCACTCTTTCATATTCTTCTCTTGAATTCAGTTGATTATCAAAACCTCCCGTTTTTGACTCAGACATTTTGTTAGTGGAATTGCATCAGCATTCCCTAACTAGAAAATAGGGTTGGAATCGTAACACAATTCCATCGAAATTTTCAAAGCTGTAATCTCAAGCTAAACATTGAAGAGTGAATTCGTGCCTCTAATCAGATATTGTGAACTTGGACTGGCAATCGCCCTTCAATTTAATATCTCACGGCCTGAGGTATCACATGGCGCAGTCAGCACCTAAAGAACGCACTCTACTTGGGATAGAATCGTTTTGGAAACGACCAATCCTAAAACCATCATAGAGGTGGGAGAGATGGAGGATCATTTTGAAGTTGACAATACTAGCAAAAGAGGGCATCTCAATCGACTTACTACGAGTAGCACCTCCTGACAAAGTCTCCTTTCTTCCAGAGCCAATTTACGAAGAAGATGTGGACAACGGCCCTGAGCGAGAGAGATCGGCGAATACGAAATGAGCAACTCAAAAACACATGGTTTAATAAGTGTCAGGAAATCGAAGCAGCGGGAATTCAGTGCGGCAATATGCCGTGGATTTTTTTCGATAACAATGCCGTTTCACATATACATACCATAGTTTCGGCACGGAAGGCCGACGGATTTTTGGTTCTCAAGAACCAACAGTGCAAATTGATCAGATTTTCTCAAAAGACCTCTGGGATACCCTTGATAATGTCTTCACCAAACAAAGGATTATAACGTTCGATCGATACACATTCCTTACACGAAAACAACTCAAAGGAGAACCGGTAGAAAATTTCAATGGATGTTTCAGAGAACTTCCCCTAAACTATGACCTAGGAAGCCATTAGGAGTCAATCATCCGTGATGTCTTTCAATTGCATATATCACGGCCTGAGGTATCACAAAGTCATACTAGATAGATACTCTTTTTTGACGTTTTCATACTACTTTACAAATTTGAACTTAGAATTGAGTTTTCATGTTGAAATGTAAAATTGACAAAGTAGCTTTCATCAATTTCATGGTAGCTTTCCTAAATGAAGTCGCCTCAAAGAATAAGAAATACAGGATTTTATGTCCTTCTCCAGAATCAAATTCCGTACATTAACTCAATCTATCTTAAAATGTGAACTGATCTGATCTTTTTCTGTTTTTGTTTGGAAAATTTTATTTACAAACATTTCTAGGATAAGATAGGATACCAACAGATATCTGATCAAACAATTTTGTATATTGGGACTGAGTCTGAATTATTTTCCGATGTTTTTCTTTCATAATCAGGCCGTTGTTCAACGCCACAAAATTGTCGGTATTGTGTGCAGGTAAAGTAGTCTCACTGAGTCAGATAACAAAATTGTCGCAATTTTCGCTTCTAATCGGAAATTAGCAGACCGAAATGGCTATTTTTCATAATTAGGTATCCGGTCACCTATAATACAACTTTCTTTGATTTTGTACTAGGTCATATATGATTCCTAGTAATCATACCAGGTCAAATATGATTTGTATGAATTCTTGCGAGTCATATAAGGAGGTATGTGATTTCTTAAAAATCATACAGGGAATAGACAAAAAATATCATAGCCTAAAAACCGTATAATTTTTATTTTCTTGGAAGTTGAAAAAATTTCTTGGAAATCATACAAGGTCATATATGACAAAGAGAGCAATGACTGATGCCACGAATCCTCCTATAGTGTAATCAGAGGACATATTAAACTACTATATTGCATTTGCATTACAAATTTGGTTCCTTGTGTCCGCTGAAAGAAAAACTTTGCAATATAGACATTAAAAAACGAGTCTGAGGATAAATGCATGTTTTTAGTATTTCTTGTAAATAAGTCCTGAGAATAATGAACCGGCTTCAGAAAGAATCAAAACTTTAGCTATCATTTTGGACTTACGCGTTTATTTGGTGCCCAACTAAGCAAACTTTTTTCACACATCCTAAAAGTCTTGAAACAGGTAAAATAGCAGCGCGGTCAAACTGTCAAAAAATATTATTTTCGTTTCTCTTTCTTTGGAGACCAGTGGCTCGAACCTCACTAAGAAATGCCATATGTTCAAAGTTTAAGACGAAGCTTGCAAATAAAGTCATAAGAGCTCACATATTCTAATCAGAAGATGTCACGCAACGAGTTCCAAGGAATAGCTACTTGGATTTCGGAGACCAAGGTATCGAATCTCAACTGATAATTATCTGACTTTTTTTTCTCCTACGATAAAACTGCATCCAACAATCAACAGCGTCCAATATTGAACAAGTTTCCGAAATAGTTTCTGATTTAAAAATCAGGGATCACCGATTTAGACCGAAAGAGTCCTTCGAGTCAAAGTCGGGATCGGACCTTGGATCAGGAAGATCACCAGACTCTCTGAGACTGGAAGTTTTCTTCTTTTGCGTGGCTTTACAATTCGACTGTGACGCTTCCACTCTCGATAAGCCAGCGCCATGCCATCTGGAGTGAACCACCAAAAGCACTGAAGCTTTACACGAACCATTGTCTGTGGATCCCCAACAACAAATCGCTGAAAATCAGCTCTAAATAAGTCCTTTCTACAGTCATCACAGCCAGAAAAATGGTTAGCAACAAATTTCATGCTGTATCAGTTAAGACAAACTGTTGCAGTAGCTATGACAAGCTAATACAAAAACTGACGTAGAAAGCTACTGTTCAAGTAACAGCGAAAGCAGACAACTTGCCTCTTTTGTTCTTTACATTTAAGACTGACAAAATTGCCATATGTACTACTAATGAAAAAAAAAACAGGCAGCATCAACAAAAATCAGACTACATTGGCCAAGCAGTTAACGAATCCGGAACAAGGCGAATGAAGCAGTGAAAGAGTGCTCGAGTCAGAGCCTTAGCCTGAATTCTTTTTAAAAATTTTTCTGTATATTACAGTTCTTATACCGTGGAACAACTATCAACCGAGGACTTATTGCTAGCCGATTAATTTGTTAACTCGATGCAACCATCAGTCAACATATGTGTCCTGTCCTAATCATGTAGCTAAACCAGCCGCTCACCTAGTAAATTCGAAGCTTACCTGTAAGAAACACTCGGAAAAACACCAATAAAGCAGATTACACAGCTGTTATCAAATGCGAGAACGTCATTGTCAGCATGGTAGAGGAGTCACTTTTCAAAATATCTTTTTAATCAATTAGATTTATTTCCAACGAAAGTCAACTTTCTTAGTTTTCACAATCCCTCCACTGATATATTTATCACAGTTAAGTTACAGTTATACAACTTACGACATAATTTAGTGCTATGCGCGGTTTGTTTCAGTGGTTTTATGTTTTAGGGTAGCATAGCTTTTTTACTGCCTCTTATTCGTTCTTCTTTTTATAATTTTTTTCTAATTGTGAAAATTGTTTTTATGTTTCAGTCTTTAACTGCTTCAAAATAGCAAAACCTCCATTATACTACCTCACAATCTCATAACTCATCAATAAATCAAAGAATTGAAAAATTCATTTCAGGTTTCTATGACTGAAACAGCGACTTGTAGCGCATTGCTCTATTCCACTAATCAAACAGAGAGCAGCAGTTCAATCTCCAGCAGGCGCAAAGACCATTTTGTACCTTCCCTAAATTTAATTTAAAGCGTCTTTACTTTCTCCTTCTTAAACATAATTTTTGATTTGTACAATCAAAACTGCGAGTTGGAGCGCAGTGCTCTATTCCTCCGATTAAATTCGGGCGCCAAGTTTTGATCTCCGCAAGTCGTAACCCTATTTCTTTTACATTTTATCTTGTTTTAACCATTAATTTTCTAACAGATTTATACTGGTCTGACACCAACACATCAGCTTATAGCGCAGTGGTATCTTCATGTGAGCAAACCAGAGGCATCAGTTCAATCCCAGAGGCAAACCAGAGGCATGTGAGCAAACCAGAGGCATCAGGTCAATTGCGATAACTTTTTTGACTTCCTTGATTCTCTATTTATGTCGTCCTGTCACGCCTTACTTCTTGAATTCTTAGACAATTTAACGACTTTTTCCCTCTCATGAATAAAAAAATGTTGTTTGATATCTTGCCACGCATGGAAAAACTACGAAGAAATCTATGATTACGAAGATAGCCAAGAACACCAAGAACAAGAATTAAAAGAAGCAGAGCCAGCAGTGCCCTTTCCGGCACTTGAATTAACTCCCAGCAACAAGAACAGTCAATTGTTGTAAAAAGAAAAACTGTGTAAAAACAGCAGCATAGAGTTTTTTTCTCAAATCAAACTTTCTCTTTTATGAATTCCTTTTAATTAGATTGAACTTGTTTATTCATATATCAAAAATAAGGGATATTTGGTGCCCAACTTTGCGAATAATTTTGGACGTTAGGGTCTTTTGGCTGGCCACAGAGTGATTCCCTCACATATGTCATACTTTATCGAAAAAAATATAAAAACATAAATATTAAAAGATTTACGAAAAAATGATGTGTGACTCTTGGTAATCATAGTAAGATCACAACTGATTTCTTTGTAATCACACAAGGGTCACATATGATTTCTTTGATTTCATACAAGGATCCTACTAAGAAATCAAGTACGGGCAGTATGAAATCAAATATGGTACTTTTTAATGAAATCAAAGAAACTTGAACACGAGGATCCTCTTTAGAGTTTTTCCGTGCCGCGCTTTTTCCATCCAAACTTTGTTTAAGAACTTTTTATCTATCCCGGGTTGAGGTTGGGCGGTCAATTTTCGCAAGAAAATTGGTGAAATGAGTTGAAAATTAAAAATTTTCACCGCGTATTTCTTACCTCTTTTTGCGGTGAAAGTGGTGAATTGCGGTGAATTGTTTATTTTCACCGCATTTAACGGATTTCTTACAAAAAAAACTTCTGTACATGGGATTGAAACTCTCACCTCCTGCATGTCAACAACTTATTATTCCACTGCGGCATCTGTAACCTACTTATTTTCTATTTCTTCTGAATTTAAATCAGATTCAATAAACGTTGGAAAACAAATGCGGTGAAGTTCGCAGTGAATTTTTGTGAGAATTACGGTGAAACCCGGTGAATTTTTTTTTTCACCGCATTCACCGCGTTTCTTACATTAATTGGCCACAAAAATTGATGCGGTGAATTTTGGTGAGTTTAGCAGTGAACTTTTGTAAGAAATGCGTTGAAATGCGGTGAATTTTTTTTTCACCGCATTCACCGTAATCACGGCATTTCTTACAACAATTCATCGCATTCACCACACTTCTTAAAAAAATTTACCCAAAATTCTCGACCCGGGATTAAAGTGGCATCACCAGATGTGATTGAGGTGCAAACGTGACGCTACGTGAGAATCACCAAAGTTGTCGAAAAATGTGATGAGCCAGCGACACAAATACAGTTTGAAATTTTATTAGAAATTTTTTTCATATAACATAAATTTGTTCATTAAACAATTGAATTCATTGGACACGCAATATATGGTAACGTTTGGAACCAAAAATGAAATGATGTAACACAATTTTGTCATTGACGGATAAATTTTGTGGTAAATAAGTTTATGAAGTTTGAGATCTTGGTCAGTCAACTTCTGGCAGTGAATAAGTTTGCTTTCAGAAGCAAACAATTTTTTTTCTGTCCACCAAATTTTTGCTCCCCTTTCGCTGTTCGTGACCGTTGTCTGTTTGTTTTCTTAAGAGATAATGTTTCATTTTATTGTTATTTTTTTAAATTCCTTCCATGTGATCGAAACAAAAAACCAATGCTGTCTGCTGTGATCCATATGCAACCTAATAGAGTACCAGCCTAATAGTATTAGTTACACTTAGAATTGATATAATAGTGAAATAAAGTCCGTGATACTACAGTGACCAGAGGCCGCTTAGTTGATGAGAGTCGGTGGGGGGGAGGGGGGGGGGGGGTTGATATTAAGTGTTGGGGTAATGAACAAACTGTTCGATCACGTGAGGAATCAATTAAGAAGTTCGATAGTGCTGTTGTTGTTGTTAGCATTGCTAATATCTTCATTGGTTGAGTTAACAAATGCCTCCTGTAGCTCCTGCAGACCAGAGCCCACTAAAACAGAGAAATTTTTATGCTCTTTTATTAAAATGCGAGAATCACAATATGTAAGGAAGCTTTGAAAAGTTAAACAAGCGTCAACTGGTTAATTAACAAAATAGAAAATTAAGGAATTAATGTATTTTCTTATTTTACGACTTTTGTAAAAGTAAAATTTTTGAGTTAGTTGGCAAATCTAGCCATCATGCTAGGAGCATGCTTGGATTAATTCGGAGTTTCGAGTTTGAACTGTTAACATTTGTGATTCCTGTTTGATACTTTATATATTAACAATAAGGACGTACGATCTGCACTGTCAGAAGTAAAAATTTAGCTTTTTCGAATTCCATTATGCAAAAGAATCACGAAGGAGTAAAGCAAAATTGGGTAACCGACGTACATCGTGGTATAAAAATTTATGTATACCTAAAAATTTTGACGGGACCGCAAAACCACCCAATATAGAAGTTTTTTGGTTCAAATCAATTCTCTAGCATCTATCTTTTACGCTTAAGCTTTTTAAACATAAAGTAGACAATTTGTAAATTTTCAGCATCTGATTCAAATGTGTGACCTTTTTTCAATTTTTTCAATGGAACCGTCTGTTATCGTAATTTTCGCTTCGAAAGTAACAATATTTTATCAGTTGGATTTAGGTAAAAAGAAGTTGCTATCACTGATTTAAGCGCAGGACTACTATCTAGCTAAAAAAGAGTTAATGGAAATTCAGGATATGCGATTTTGTTCACCACCAGTAAGCAAAATTTCTGAGCAAGTTACAACTTTGCGCTTAGTTGGACATGTATCTCACAGTTTCAGCCACTCTGCTGGTATTGTACCGCAAGGGGGTACTTGTCAGAACTCTGAACAGTCAGAACTTGTCAAAACCGAATTCTTTATTTCAAGAAAGCTTTTCCATTTGTTCAGAGTCAATGGTTTTTCACAATTGGTCTACTGGAAGGGCTTTGAGACTGTTAGTTTTGGAACGTTTGCATGCGCGCTGCAAACTAGATCTTTAGTTTAAACTGATTTGCTTGTGTATTCTGTCAACGACAATCAAACATTTCGAATGGTAACAGCTTGGTAAACACCGATAGCATAACGGCTCAACCATTTCTTCTGTGTAAATGAAGAAATGCGAACAACTTCTTGTTCAAAATTTTAAAATTTCACACCCTTTTTCCATTGTAGCTCAAATCAATTTTTTTAGCAAAAAAAACAATTGAAGATCTCATTTTAAGCTGCACGTAGGACGTAGGTTTTTGTTTTCCTTTTTCTTAATTTATCAATTAGCTACTAGGTGCAGTATTTTTTTGCGAGAAAATGTGTTGTCTGAGCTCCGACCGTTGAAAGTCAAACAGATAGTTTTAATGTTAGGCTTTTGAGGAATTAAAAATAATTATAAAAAAACTTTAGATCAAGATATTCTTCATAGAGAAGAGCCGGACATTATAGACAATGCCAAAATCGCCAAAACCTACGTAAATGAAGAAACGATTTTTAACGTTTGGCTTCCATTTCATTATCAAATGATTTGAAGGGAATATTCACTAACTGATTATTTCTTCGAAAATACCAATATCTATAAAACTTTCGTTTAGAAGCATTGTTTTTAGCGCTACCTTTCCGTTCGAAATTAAAAATCATTAGTAATTAAAAACAAACTCCGAGCCAAATGTAAAGCAGTGTCTGCTTTGGATTGCAACAGCTATTCTAGAGCTACAATCAACATTGATTTGGCTCTACAGGACGAAACCATGAAGAGAACCAACGGACTAAACACTTTGCGTTAAGCTTTCCCGAAAATTTTGAAAACGAATCAATAGGCTTCACCATTAAAAACTGTTATTTTCAGTCAAAAAAGATCAGAAGTAAGGTCCAAGGAACAGTATACGTAATTTAATAATTTAAAAACCCAATTTTCAGTGAATAGAAGAAAAATGATAAACTGAAGGATGATAATGACTACAACAATTTGAACATTCTTGTCGTTGGGGAACTGCATAATGCCTCTAATGAAAACACAACACCGTTTTCATTTTCAGGATCACCATACTGCGAAAAAAATCGAATTGTGGCAGTTAAGTGGAATTTTTCCACCTTTTAGTCAGAAAGTTATCGACAATGAAAATTATTGCAAATTCCTTGAATAATTTTTTTGCAGGTTTGCATCAATGCAATGATGTTACTCACTCATTGCCGTCTTTTAATGGTAAAAGGAATGATTTTAGTTTTCTATATTTAACCAGAAACAAATTTAATAAAATTTTGAATTATTTATTAAACCACATTTCAGTTGAACTAAAGTGAGTTTATCCATGGTCATTGAATGATAGTAAATTGTCTAATGGTACTCACGTACGTACAGTTTCCATCAAATTAGTGCATCCTTAGAAACAGTTTGCCCGTCTATCAAAAGAAGCCTTCGTAACTCCTCCGTACAAAAAAGTAGAAAGATTGGAAACACAAATTAATATGTTTTCTATTGCAGCAAATGACACAGAATTTGTACTATGAAAAAAAATCATCACAAAAACCCGTCCGGTTTTCAGAAAGAAAAATAATATCTAGATGCAACCATTTCTCAAACTCGAAAATAAATCACTGCATAGAGAAAAAAGGGATATTGTTTTTAATATAGCAATGCGGAATACAGCTATATGCGAAATATATCGAAAATCAACTTACCCTTGTGTAACTTCATCGCCACAGTTTCTATGGCAACCTTCATGTCTTCAAATGTCCTGAAAAATAGTAAAGAAGTTCTCCAAATTGAACAATCTCTGTGATTTCCGATTAAGAACTCATGTTTTCTGGCATCCATTATTACTAAGAAGAAGAACAAACGAATTGCTGTAAAAGTAATTTTAAATAAATTAAACTGTTTAGTTGATTGAGGCTTTAAAACGATACAAAACTTCTAACTAACACATAAATTTTTACATGGAAAATGTGTGCTCAGTAAAAACTTAAATACAATTAAAAAAGCAATAAAATTTCCGTCGTAAAATTAGTTTTTTTAGAGCTTAGCTTCCGTTTCTCACCAAAACAATTACCAAAGAGAAAGAAAACTAAATTGGAGATTAATTTCAGATGTGTCCAAATCCATACTAATTTTCGATTAAGAAGATATTTGGTAGTTTTGAAAGTTATCATAGCACTGTTCACAACAACAAATAAGTCTTTGAATTTGTCTCAACTAATTTGCCCTTAATACGATGGAAGAACTATATTCTCGACTAGTTTTTGTTCTGTCAATTTTGACGGATATCTTTAAAGAAGAGAGTTGTGAGTGGTAGTGTTAGAAAGTCCGTCAAAAGTAGAATTTGGAATTGGAAAGATTTTTTGAAAATTGTTTCATTCAATGAGTTACGAAAGGCTGTCTCTTATAAAACAATCCATTTTTGTTATTTTACGTCAAAAACAGACAAGTGAGTTTTCATATCCAGGTGTTCCAACGATGTTCCAATCAAAAATCTCATGGTTGCTGTGACGTCAAAATGAAGGTTTTTAGTAAATTTTTAACTGTTCCTTATATTTTGAACGCGTTTGTTGTCTTTCTGTATTCTTTGGACATACTTAAAATATTTAATAGTCGGCATGGTTTCCTAGTGTTGTTTAATTGAACACAACTAAGGCTTTGAGTTTATTCTCAAGGGCTATTATTACTCTGAAGATATCAGACTTTATAAAATTTTTTGAGTTTTTGAACTTTGCTTTTCTTTAATTGTATTTTTGTCAATTTGTAGCTTTGGTTTTTACAGACTGGTCCCTTAGAAAATAATAGTTAACAAGTTTGTGTTACTGTTCGATGTTTTGCCCATATTTGCTGTTCCTCTTTGACCTCCTGAGAACTCGCAATTTTAAAAGAAGATCCAACAGGCGTTGAGAAAAATTCATATTTTCAGCGCATAGATAATGTTTCAAGGTTTATGATTATTTTGCTTCTGTTGTTTTTGATAAAATTTTGATGTTTACCAATATTTGTTGTTTTTTGGTGGTTGTATAACATATTCTGGATATTGAAATGTCTCAGTAAATGCCTAATGAGGAAAAATTGTTTTTTTAACTCAATTTATAGCTGTTGGTTATCATGGCTTTGAGTTGATTTGTTTGCTATTCCAATGCGTTTTGAACGTGAGATTTTGATACTGGTCAGCCTATGTGATTCTTTTTGTTGTTCCTCTTAAAAGACCTCATTGATTTTCAAATGAGGCTTTAAAGAAAATATATAATTTTTTTCAGCTGATGAATTTTTCTTTTAATTGCTAAAACATTGTGTATTTTCGTGGACTGTCAGTGAAACTTTGAATTTGGCAGGTATTTATATGGTAACAGGTCTCGTCGGCTTACTAACTACGTACATGTGAATCACATTGCAAATTTTAATTGAATTTTTTAAGTCCTAATTAAGAAGCAATGTACATTATGGATTTTACAGTAGTCCATTTCTTGCCTTGTAGGCAACACTCAACGTATTCCTTCGAGTCCTGGAGGGGAAACAGTAGAACGTTTTATTGAGAAAACTAACAACCTTTATAGTTATTTTGAATTGAGATAGACTTATGGAAGATTCATGGTTCGAAACGCAAAATTATATAAAATCAATGCATAAATCAACGCAAAATTATGTAAGATGAACGCTAGTTTCAACAAAAATTTCTGTAAAATCAAGAAAACATGCAACATACGCATAGCAACTCAAAAAAATATACAATACTTTCTTTTCAACGCCTCAAGCGTACTTCTTACATAAATTCAACGCATTCACCGCCACTCTTACATAATTTTTCGTTTTTCAGCGTTACCATCTCGGTCTTTGATTTATACGCATGAGACATTAGGGTAAAAAATACAGAATTTTACGTTATTATATTGTAATTTGCACTCAATAACCGATATTGGCACAATAGATATTAACGGATATCAATCGTAAATTTTGGCCGCAACAGACTTTATTTCCGAAAATCGCTAGCATGCTAGCATTTTTGTTACTCAATGAAGGAAACGTTTAGAAAATTTCCTTTCAAATCTGAAACTAAAACGGAAAATTGTGATCAAATTTCCCTAAAAAAACCGCTTTTTTTGGATATCGGAAACGATGAAATTCGTTTATTAGTCTTTTAAAGTCAGCACTTGACATAATCAAGAAGTTGTTAATATTAACTTCTTACTTCTGAAATAAAAGCATCTGATGACCAACTACCTTGGAAAAAATTTCTTAAAAAATGAAAACAAACGTAAAAATCTCTTTAAAGGAATTAAACACGGAAGAAACAAGTTTTAGAATGCCATATCTTAACAGTGCCACACTTTAGAATGCTGGATCTCAATTTATACTGTGGCAGAGCTTAAAGTACTCAAACAAGTAGAAAAGTGCTTTTCATTTGGAATTGAATGTAAAGTAGTTACATATAGCCCCAATAAATGAGCACGTGTCAATCGAGATTTTTCCGTTTTTGCCGACTCCCAGTTTAATGAATGCGCATTATTTGCACCCCCAGACCCACCTGCTATATTTTAACAGTGATTTACTACGTAATGGCAAAGGCTCTCTAACGGTGGGATCATAACGTATTGGGGAGGGGCAAAAGCGGAAAAGATCAGTTGACCGATTTTCCAAAAAAATATCTAAGTCTGAAAGTCTAGGTCTGAATCTTTCTTAATTTCAATCAATCTTCTCCAGAAATTTTCATGCCTTTGAAGTTTTTCACAACTCGTTTTTACCAGTGTTGTATCCTCGTCAGATATCTTTCAATTAGGAAAATCTTTTTTTAAAAAAAACAGACAAATGGATAAAATGCAGTATATATATATATATATATATATATATATATATATAAATAGCAGAAATGGAATCTCTTGCGTTTGTACACCACCCAACAGTTTTTTCTGCTCCTCCAGTTACAGAGGTTGTGATGTTATGCAGTGAATCGCTTATTAAAAAAGCGCACATGCGTATGGAGGTTGCAAATAATACGCACCATCTAAGCTTGGAGAGCAGAAACCGAAAAGATCCCAAAATGATTGAAAAGTTAAGAAGTCAAAAATTGTTCAACAAAAGAGTTTCATCAAGAAAATAAAAGAGCTGATTGTCCGCAAAAGTATTTTTCCTGTTGTGTTCTGCAGAAATTGGCATCTACTTGTTTCCCCCAAATCATCCAGAAGCTAACCTCCAATATGGTGTTTAGCTTGCTGGTGTGAGAGTGCAATTATAGTGTGTGGGTGTCACTATAAACACTACTTGATCCTCAAACTTTTTTTCTTTTCGCAAAGAAAAACTGTAATCACTTTTGCGAGTAAAAACGTTACATGGCTCTGCAAAAGTCACTTCGAAACTCTGGCAAAAATCTCGAAACGCTTTGTCGTTCTTGATTAATTCAACACTTATTCAGTGAATTCATCAGAGCCACGTAATCCATACATCACTAATTAATTGACCATAGTTGCGGACAAGGGCTGTTAAGTGATCTGGACTGGCTGTTTTCATAAAAAAAATACAGGGAATTCAATATTTGGTTGGAAAAAAAAACAGCCTTTGTGTTTTTAAGGCTTTTGTTCAGTCCGGTTTCTTGCTGCTGTGATCTAATGGCTACCTTCTTTGTATTATTGCATCTGAATTTTTATTGTAGTCTTTTTTTGACAAAAAGCTACCATTCGGCAAAGTAGTTTTTTCTTTTTATAGTTCGGTGCCATTTTCTGCATCAAAACTTTTGTTGGTAAAACTTCCCCCATTTCAGCGTGAATATATTTTCAACTCGACCGTTGTTTTTCCAGCTAACATACTACAAAATTCAACTGAGTTTTGCAAATGAGAAAACAATGGGGGAACAGTGATTTGAAAAGCCAACATCTAACTTTTCTGCTTTTGTCACAAGAAGTTATGAGATAAGAACAAAGCCCGCTGAAATTAAAAGAGAAGTGATGAAAATGAAGAAAAACACCCAAGAAAAAAATTTAAGGCTTTGTGTTCAAAAAAAAGTTCCCATTTTGTCAGCAGCCTTATATTGGATTTAGAACACAAATTTCCTTTTTCAAAATCACTCTTGCTTGCATTGACTTGGCTGCCATTTGAACAAGTTTTTTTTCAGAGCTTAAGTGAGAACAACGCTGTAACGTATACCCTAGTCAAGAACAAAAGTTAATCTTGCATGAAAAAAAATCTTGAAAAAAAGAAAATACAATCAAAATACTTTTGAATCAGAAAACGCAATTAATTTTTTACTTGTGTTTTGATGAATTACAATCAATTGTTGGCATATCCAGAGTTTTTTGCGCTACTGAATGCAACATTCTGACAGCGTCTATTTAATTTTCATTTTTCGTTTATTAACTTGCATTTTGTGCTAAATAAACGACTTAATCATTTTCTTCTTTTCAAAGAAAATTGACTTTAGTTGCACTTTTTAGCAATTTTCATAACCGATACCTAACAGACAACAAGAAAAACGGCCCTTTTAGTTGTATTATGGATTGCCTGGGCCCTTACTGTTTGTATGTGATAAATTGCAATGGTTTCTAAGAATTCAAAAGAATAGAAAGATTCAACGAGTTTTTTGGGCAAAAAAAGTGCTTTCTTTATAAACAGGATTTTTGCCTGTTTTTCTTGGCTTTCATAAATTTTTGGCACATCCAGATTTTTATGTGATACTAAGAGCAAGGTACTGACGGCGTTTATCTTATTTCCAGTTCTGACTTCATTAAATTGCGAAATGAACGAATCAATAATTTTCTTCTTTTCAAATAAAATTGACTATTGTTGCATTTTTTGCAAATTTCATCACAATTACCTATCAGACAACAAGAAAAACGGTCCTTTTTGTTGGATTTTAGACTGCCTGGGCCCTTAATTTTCGTAATTTTTATTTTGCACTGGTTTCTAAGAGCTTATGGAATGATTCAATGAAATTCTTGAACAAAAATGTGTTTTCTTTATAAACGGATTTAGCAAGTTTTTCTTGATTATGATAAATTTTTGGCACATCCAGAGTTTTCTGTGCTTCTCAATGCAAAGTAGTGATGGCCTTTATCTTGTTTTAAGTTGTGCGTTTAATAAATTGTGTTGGGTGCGAAATAAACGACTCAATAATTTTCTTCTTTTGAAAGAAAATTGATTATTGTTGCATTTTTAGCAAATTTCATAACACTTACCCATCAGACATCAATAAAAACGGTCTTTTTAGTTTGTATTATGGATTGCCAGGGCCCTTATTGTTTCTAAGTGATAAATTGCAGTGGTTTCTAAGAATTTATAGAAAAATTCAACGAGTTTAATGGGCAAAAAGAAGTGTTTTCTTTATAAAAAGGTTTTACCTGTTTTTCTTGGTTATGATAAATTTTTGGCACATCCAGATGTTTCTGTGATACTAAATGCAAGGTACCGACGGCGTTCAACTTACTTTCAGTTCTGAGTTTATTAAATTGCGTTTTGTTCGAAATAATAAACAACTTAATAATTTTCTTCTTTTGCTAAAAAGTTTAATAGAAGTGAAAGATGATTCACTTTTGTTGCACTTTTTAGCAATTTTTGTAACACCTAACAACCACCAATAAAAATTGTAATTATAGCGGTATCATGAACAGTTTGAGCTCCTAGTGTTCGTCAGTGATAATGCATGGATTTTGCGATGGTTGCTAAGAGTTTATAGAAGGATTCAATGAGTTTATTCTTCAAAAATAACTTTTCGCTATATTCAGTTTTTACATGATTTATTGATTACGGTGAATTTTTGCCATATCCATTGTTGCTGCTCTATTATGAGCAGGGTTTTAATGGCATTTTTGCCATTTAAAGTTCTCATTTTACTAACTTTTTTTCCGTGCGAAATCCGTCAAGGTTGCTATTATCGTGTTTTCACTTGTAGGTAGCGAACCCAGATTTTTCTATTATCCTGAGTTGAGAAGAGTTTCCCAACCCGGGATAACACACTAAAGGTTACAACACACTAATTTTGGAGTTTCGCCGTGCATGGTGGAGCAATTTCGGTTCCGGTTTTTGCGTAAAGCCTGTTTTGAACATTAGTTTCAGATTTATGGGGTCCCCTATAGTGTTTTCTGTAGGAATGTTCAAAATGACCCTGCTTTGGCTGTAAAGCTGTGTAACAACGGTTAAAGGTGTTGTTATAATGCTGTTTTATGAGGGTATAGACCCATTAAAATGATTCCTAGGATGTGCTAGAGTGCCAGGAAGCTACGTGTATGATTTCGAAAAAAATTGAGGCATTCAATGAACCCCTTTTGGCCCCACTCATTTTGGCCCTTTTGGCCCCACTCTGTTGTGCAGAGGTGTATATCTGGTTATAAATCTTGTGTTATAACGTTGTATTATGCTGTAATAGACTCATTCGATTGTCTCCTTGGCTGTGTCAAAGTGTCAGCGAGCTAAGTGAAAGATTTATTGAAAAAAGTGTGTTGCCATGACCCCACCCATTTTGGCCCTAAAGGGCCAAATTCCAATGTAAAGGGTAGTAAAACCGCGTAAAAGTGTTGTTCCAATGTTATATAACTGTTTCTTAGACCCAGTTTGATGTCTCCTAGTTTGAGTCAAAGTTTCAGGGTGCTGCGTTCAAGATTTTCTGAGAAAAAAATGTGTTTTTATTACCCCACCCCACCATTTTGGCTTTTTATGACCCCCCATAATAAACCCAGTGTGGGGTTTGCAAGATTATGTGTGCAAGATTATGTAAGATTTTTTCATAGCAACAGGATAACAGGTTTTCGAAAACATGACACTTACGGATACCGCCCTTTTTTGGGCCATGACGTGCGCTCGAAATTATCACTTTGTGTCTTTTCATAACCACATCAGTCAAAATATTAACATAAATAAGCTAGTAACTGTGCCTTAATTCGACGCTGGCTAACAAAAATTCCTGTGCTTGATGTGATATTCATGAAGTAGTGCTTTCAGATCTCTCTGTTGTAATCCTTCAAGTTTCGTACGCAGAAAACATCAGCCAGATAATATTAACCTTGTTTTAAATCAGGGAAACGCAATGATCACTCCTCTAGCTGTTCACCCAATAAAGTTGGTTTTTTTCGTTCAAGATGGTGCGCTCTCGTTGATGCTAATCAAAGAATCGGTATATTGAAGTCAAAATTTTACTTTATTGCCTCTCTCAATTTTGATAAGCGTTATCTTAAACGTAGACACTGCTGGTTGTTTGTTGTCTTTGACCAGCACTGATGTGCCTAGAGTGGCTTGTTGTGACACTGAGAAGGTCATTAGGGCTACCGGGTTGCGTACAAGATGCGTCCTTTGAAAGCGAATCTTGCGACAAATTTTCCGTTTTCAATTTTGGGTTGTTACTCTTCTCTCTTGAACCAATCTTATGAATATGGACTTTTTCAAACTGACCAAGTGTCCGACAGCAAGGCAGTGAGGTCATGAGCGGATTGCAGGGTAAACACTCAGCCCCTAGCAAATGCTTGGGGTTAACAAAATAAGATTAACAAGAACAACTGGAAACAAATTTTCTACTTGATCTTTTAATCGCCTTGTGTCTTAGTCTTACTCATCCCCGAGTCTCTGCTACTTTCACAGTGATAACTTTTTAGTAAGTCCCGGCAGATTTATCCGATGGCAGATTTATCACTGTGGAAGTAAAAGAGACTCGGGATGAGGAAAACTAAGACACAATTCGATTCAAAGATCCAGTACAAAATTTGTTTCCAGTCGACATTGTTAATCTTTGTTTGTTCACCCCAAGACTTTGCTAGGGGCTGAGTGTTTACAATGCAATCTACTCATGGTCTCGCTGCCCTGCTGCCTTAAAATTGGTCTGTTAAAAAGTCTATACTGATAAGATTGGTTCAAGAGATAAGACTAACAACAAAAAACTGAAAACCGAAAATTTGTTGCAAGATTTTTCTTTCGAAAGACGCATCTTGTGAGCAAAACGTTAGGCCTAATGACCTTCTTGGTGCCTCAGCAAGCCACTTTAGGCCCTTCAGTGCTGTTCAAAGAAAACAAACAACCAGCAGTGTCTACGTTTAAGATAACGCTTGTAAAAATTGAGATAGGCAATTAAGTAAAATTTTGACTTTAATATACCAATACTCTGAGCCGTATCCCAGAGAGTGAACAATTTTGTGTATGCACATTAAAAGAGCCATGTCAATGTTAGCAAAACAAAAAATCTATGCGCTCCGTAAGGGAGACATAGAATTGTGGTTTAGATAAATTTTCTGATAATTCTAACAATATCTGTAACCATTAAAACTGCACTCTTCAAATTCATCTCTCATTTTTAATTGCTCCAGCCAGCATAAAAAAGAGGTGAATATGGCTTCAAGTTGAAAAATGAGAATTGAAAATGGAAAAATGTTTCCTAGATGAGTTCTTGCAAACCAAAAAGATCGTCGACAGTGCAAGAGGACCTGGAAAAAAGCCATAGAGGTTACACAAATACCCTCTGATTGGCTCTTCCTGACCTATTGCGAATGCGATGGAACGTTCAGTCGGGTAAGACCTGATAGCCCCCCGTTGGCCTGAAAGTTTTAATAATGATGCCAAGATCTCACTGATCAAGGCGATATAGTTAAGATCAAATCTGGTCCTGAAAACATTCCCCAGGATGGTGAAATCAAAATGGTTGGTGCTGAAAAGAAGGTTAAATTCGTAATGACTAATATGTGTCTGAAAAAGACCGATGCAATAAACGTTAGCTGTTTGAATGCGAGCGGCGTCGTCAAAAACTACAATAAACGGAGTCTCCCTGAAGATAATGATGATAAAAGAAATTGCTTTGAGATAGAGAGTCGGAGCCCAGAAATTGGATCTCATCCTGCTACGATGCTCAGACCCAAACTGTTACCTGAGTTTGATGATCCTGTAATTGCCGATGACTCGGACATTGCATGTTCTCTAGTCGACGAATTTCTGGACTACCATCAGGCGAAAAACAAAAACCAACAAGCTGCAATATCTTGGGGCCTTTCAAGTAGTTCAGATGAGATTATTGCTTGTGTTTCTTAAGAAGGGTGCTTAAAAGTAAATTAATTCCGGCGCTCTGTCAGGGACGTCGGAATATCTTTTAGCCTTTGAGTTCTCTTATGTTAACTCTACGAACCAGAATCGCAAGAAAGACGCTAATCCTAGTTTTTAAAGACTTGAAACAACTCTATAGTTAGCTCCGGATCTACAATGATTAGGAAAATTCGAAATAAAACCTCGAAATTGCTTGGTGTTGTTTCATTTTGTCATATTTTGTGTAGGATGCTACTTGGGAGCAATTTTGTTACTTAATGGGCCGAAACGAATCTCGTCTAGAACCTGGAAACAAAAATGCGCGTCAATTCATGACTTTCGCCAAAAAGGCGATGGACGAAATAAATCGCCTGCATAAAAATTCGCGGTATAAAAGGGCTGATGGTGGGTAGACGAGAAAGTTGACGGTGAGGGCGATACTGAGGAGTTCTTGTGGAGCGAAAACAACAAGCTCTCTTCCTGGTAGTACTCCAAGAGAGCGTGCTATAAATATCTCAAATTGCTTGTGGTCTGAAGAGGAGAGGCGCTTGCTCTGTATCGACCCAAGGAAAGCTCTAACCCGGAACAGAAAACCTGCAGACGTACTGAGGTTTTCCATGATGCAATGAAAAAAGTCTTTGGGGCCAACTTTAATGCCCAGAAATACCGAGATGTATTGAAATACCTAAACCAATAGGGAGCACATTTGCAGAAAAAACAAAAAACTGAGAAAGAAAACGTTCCCGCCGACGAAAATACCAACCAGTAAAATAAGCCGGTGCTCTGTCAGGGACACGCGGTCTTGCGTTAAACAAAAAAGAAACTACATTTAACTGCTGCTGTACTTTTTAATTGCTCGCAAGCGAAGTTTGCAGCGATTCTTTTAGTCCTGCGATCTTTTTGCGATTTTTCGGTTGAACAGTTTTAGTCTTTTTAAATTTCATCTTTTGTCTTTAAAAGTGTTTAAAATTCATCTCCGAAATCCAGGTAAGAGGTAAAGGCATGATGGCATTAAAATCTCTTAGAATCTTACGGCTCACTATTTTCTAAGTATCTAAGATACTTCTAAAAGTAACTTAAAATACTTTTAACTGTTGCTGTTCTTTTTAAATGCTCACAAGTTAAATTTGTAGCAATTATGTTAATCCTGCGACCTTTTTATGCCATTTTTTAGTTGAACAATATTTGTTGTTTGAAATTTCCCCTTTTCAAGTTTTTCAAAATTCGTCTCCAAGAGCAAGCTAAACAAATAAAGATATTAGGGAATAAACATCTCTGAGAACCTTACGGCTCACTGGTCTCTAAGTATCTAAGATACTTCTTTAAGTAACCTTAATTAGTTTTAACTGTTGCTGTACTTTTTAAATGCCAGCAAAGAATATTTGTAGCAATTACATTAGTCCTGCGGTCTTTTTTATGCAATTTTATGGTTGGACATTATTTGTCCTTTAAAATTTCCTCTCTTGTCTTTCAAATCCTTTAAACTGCGGGCTTTACAATCTCTCAGAACGTTACGGCTCACTAGTCTTTAAATTTCTATGATTGCGACGAGTTACTTGAGAGCAATTGTTCCGAAGTTATCGGTTATCTTTAACTCATTTAGTTCTCTTCACTGTCTATTTGGAAACTGACTTGTATAATAATTAAGACGGGAGAAACGATGGTTTTTGGTGATTGTTGATTGATATGTTTAGAATATTAGAAAAAAATGCCTATTTGTATAACAGCTCAAAAAATATTTTCAGATATGAATCAGAAAACCATTAGTGAGCCTACGAGCCCTCGAAAACAATCAGTACACCAAAATAAATTTCAAGATAGATTGTGAAGATTAAAAGAGTCATGAATTTTTCGTTGATGATTTGTTGCCTGAAACGAAGTAAACTACGAGCTGAGTCGATTTCTTGGCGATGAGTACTGCGAGAGTCTGGATTCGGTGAGCTACGAACATGTTATTTACCTTCCTAGTGATTCTTTTTGCAGCTGGGCATGTTTGCTAAAAGCGACATAACAAAGGGTAGCATAATAGAGGGCGTTGTTGTTGTGTTGGCTGAAATTAGGGATTAAAAAATAATTGCAGGCCTTTATGATGTATCCATACTTTGTAGTAGGTTAAAGTATATGCAATTGTTAACGAATTCCTTAACGCGTCGTGCAAATTAAATATTGAGTATCGTCAAAAGGGCAGAATTTTTTTTGTGTTGCAATAAAAGACATTTTAATGGGGCTAGAGGGAACAGTTTTCTACTAAAATCATGTTTAACGTTGATTTTTTTGTGTCCACGCAAATCTGAGAATGGGGATCCTTTTCCTACAGCACCGAAGGCCTCAAAAAAGCGGAAACTGATCTGTCCACAGTCAGCTGTTGGAACTCCACCAAAAGGTAATGTATCTATACCAAAACTAGAAATCCCTGTCATGAAAATTTTTATCGAAAGACTGAAACAAGACCTGCTTCTTATGATGTATCAAATAATTCTAGCAATGTTAACGATGATTCTTAAGAACAATACGTTTCATGTGATTCTGTGTTTGGTGAAATTGGCGCTGCTTTAAGTCCACTCAAAATGAGCACTCCTTCGAGTTCACAGCAACTTGTTATATCAATGTCGCCTGTTGAACAAAATAATAATCAAAACGATGAACCGTTGTATGAACCGACAGATATTGTTTGTTCTACTCCTGTTTGCTTGCAAGATTTTGAAACTCAGGAAATCGAAAACACAAAGGACCATATTGAACATTTTCCTCTGTTTCAAGAAGATGAGACTCATCTTTTTTCTGGCAGCAGCTCAACTACTGATTGCTTTCTAAAGGAGTTTGATGCAATATGTATTAAACATAAATTAGCATAGAAATCTCGACGAGAGTTTTTAAAGCTGTTTTCCAAATCATTACCAGTTCCAAATATTCTATTCTCTGAGCTATATGTTCTTTGTTTGCCTGATATTGTTACAACAGTTTTTTGGGGATGCAAAGGTTTGTACAGTAGACATTAGGGCTCAGATAGAAAAAATTTTGGCCAAATGTTCCGCTAAGATACTTATTTATTAGGGCGAAAACTGCTCTTTGGCAAACCGTTGGGATCAGATTAAACCTAATGAAGGGCAGATTGTTTTAAACGTAGATGGTGCTCCTGTATTTAAGTATCCAAAACTTTCAGTTTGGCCTATTTGGGTTCAAATCTATAACCTTCCACTTAAATTGAGAAGTGTGTTTTCCAATTTAATGCTTTTAGGACTCTGGCACGGCAAATTGAAGCCAGATTTCAAAAAACTACTTTCTGCTCTGGTTTTTGAACTTGAATATCTGCGAGATGCAAATCTTTTCATTGAAGTGTTAGGGGCAATTAGGTTTAGAGTGCGACCGCTTGTTGCAGATATGCCAGCCACAGTTTGCGTTCTCTGTGTGATTGAGTTTAACAAATAGTCATCTTGCCCTCATTGCTATATACATGGTTTCTCCAGTAACCGAAGAATGTTATGTTCATATAAAAAGGTACTTAAGCTCAGAAAAAATCTTGATTTTAAAGCTTGCGGCTGCTATGCTGATCGAACAAACGAAATGAATTGCGGTCCTAAGTCTTCTACCCCTTTTAACAGCTTAATGTCTTTACACTGGGACTGTCCGGTTGATCCTATGCATCAGGTTTTTTTAAGTACTGGAAAAGTTTTGACAAAAATGACGATTTTGTTTTAAAAAGGAGAGACCTTGATAGCAGCAGAAAACTTGATCAAAAAGTTAAGAGTGCGGTTCGATGTAAAACATTAACCGAAAGCCTTAAGTGAATTAAATTTTTGGGAGGCGTTTGATTTTAATTTTTTTTTTAAATAGCGGTCCTCTAATTTTTCGAAAGCTTCTCGTGCCTAAGAGATTTTTACAGTTTTTGTTTGCTAATTGTGGTGGTCAGACTTCTTTCGGACATCATTATAGATGACTCAAAAATTGAATGCGCAGAAAACTAGGCGATAATCTGGGAAAATGCTTGTTTCAATTAAATGACAGATTTTTTCGCGTTAGCGTTTTTTTTCGAAATGTGTTTTTTATGAGTTGTTTGGCCTTGGGCCTTTGGAAAAAATCAGTGCTTCCGACCTTTGCTATAAAACTGTGGTTTTGGTCAAAAAAAATTTTAAGTATTATGTTTAATGAGGGAAGGATTTGAGCGTTATTAGGAGGAAGAAACTTTGTCGTTTTGTTAGTTGTCTTGTTCTTGTTACGTTAAAACAATTGAACAACGTGTTTTGTTATAAATGAAAGAACAAAGAAACTGCGCTGACAGGGCCTGTCTGTAAACTCAACTTTTTAAGATATACATATATTTCTCCTGGTCCAGCCAAAAGCCAACCTTCTTCATTGTCGTGGACTCGAATCTAGTCCGTCTCGAGTACCAAATATACCAGGACGAACTTTTAACAAAACATGAAATAATTCTACATTGCAAGCCAGGCTTTAGGGCGGCACATCTTGTGGCAGAAGATTTTGCATTCTGCTCTCACTTTGACTGCTGCATTTTGTTCTTGGGCAACAATGACATCACAAGGCACCCGACTAAACGCTGAGTAATACCACAATCCCGCCTCAAAGCCGCTGCAAGTCGTTGTGGCTTTGCTAAGCTTCTCATGGAAAAGGGTGTAAATATAAAAATTGTCGGTCTGCTCCCGAGGCCCGATGTCTGCTATGAACTAGTCAAGGAAACAAATTAGTTTATGCAAATCTTTTGTGGCTCGTCATATACCGGGCCCCGCAAAATCCACCACAACCACTTCCTTTGATGGACGAAAGAGCGCTCTATCGTTGTTCCTTCGAATCTGTAAAACCCGGATGTGAAAACTTTAGCTGCTTTCCTGCTATTACAAACACTTGAGAAAAAAATTTTGATAATTGATTTTTATCCAACTTCAATTGAATTTTTCTCGTACTTCCTTTACATCACGTTTAAGGTATTTAATTTAATTGTTTCAAAAAAGCAAAAAAAAAAAACAAAAAAGGATGAAAAAGCCAAAAACGAAAAAAGATGTAAAAGACAAAAAAAAAATTAATATTGCATTATTCTAGACAGCCATAAAAAATTTGCGTTACGTTGAAAAACTTAGCAATTTCAATTGAAAAAATTAAAAAAAACGACAAAATAACCAAAACAAAAAAGATGTTAAATATTATAGTCAGATATATTGTTTACTTTGACCGAACGATGTTAAAAAAGTTTTTACTCTGGAGAAATGAAAGAAAGAAGTGAGAATCAAAACTTATGTAATATTGAAAGCAACAATTTTTTTTGCAAACTTGGCAGTATTGTTGCCGTAAAGGCCGTTTTTTGATGTTTTAAAAGTAAAAAAATAGGTTCCTCGATGAAAACGATAAACCAAAACAACCATAATTCCATATGCCGCATTAATGAAGTCAAAATTTAAGATTGTTCGATAAATGTTGCGGAAAAGTAACTTGCATAGCCAAATTTTAAATTAAAAAAGATTAAGAAAAGAAAGATGTGCTCTGTCAGGGACACATAAAACTGGGTTCATAAATTGGGTAAAATTTTTCTTCTGCCGGGCTTTTGCTGCTTGTCACAATGGTGAAGGAGTGCCGTCTTCTCATTTTCTCTATTCGGAAAATGAGAAACCCCTTTGCGTGCTCGCCTTTTCTTCAACAGCCTTACTGTGATAATATGGGTTTAAGCATACTCCGTGCTTGTTTCATTTTTTTCAAGTTCTCTGTTTCTCCTGTTGATTTAGCAGACCATGTTTTGATTGCTGGCAAAGCATGTTCGACCAAAATTAACATGAGATACAGAGTGTTCGAAACGAAACGGAGCAATGAGCACAGAAAATGCCAAAAAACATACTATTACAAAAAAGAGGTTGAAGAAAAGACACGCGCACACGTGTTCCTTGCAATAGTTGTGTTCTCACTCACATTATCTTCTCATTTTTCTTTCTTCCGTTCACATTTTTGATCCTATTGTTCATTTTTTCAGCTACTGTTTCTGATCGTTTGCGTCTTTGCGCAAACAAGCAGAAAAAATGGCGGAAAAATGGACAATTGGATTAAACATGTGAACGTTGGAAACAAAAATGAGAACAGAACGTGACTGAGAATGCAACTATTTCAATGAACAGTCCCTCTCCGTGTACGTTTTTCCTGTTTTTCCCTTCAGCCAACTTTTTGTGATTATTTGGAGACTTGTACAAATTTAGCACTCCTTTTCCCACTGTCAATTCAAGTTCCTTGTGTCTCAGATTGACTTTCGCAAACCATGTTTTTCCTTGCAAGCAAAAACTTGGTTTGCCAAAATCAATTCGACAAACAAGGAAATTGCATTGAACGCGGGAAAATGAGTACAAAATTTTATAAAAGTCTTGAAATCATCACAAAAAGTTGGCTGAAAGGGAAAAACAAAAAAAGCACACCGAGAGGGACCCTTTCTTGGAATAGTTGAGTTCTCAGTCACATAATGTTCTCATTTTTCTTTCTACCGTTAACATTTTTTATTCTATTTTTCATGTTTAAGCCAATGTTTCTGCTTGTTTGCGTCTTTTTGCAAACAAGCAGACACTGAATGGAAAATGAACAATCTGATTAAAAATGTGAACGGTAGAAAGAAAAATGAGAACAGAATGTAACTGAGAACACAACTATTGCAATAAACAGTCCCTCTGTGTGCTTTTTTTGTTTTTGTCTTTCATTCACCTTTTTGTGATGATTTGGTGACTTGTAAAAGTTCTGTACTCCATTTACCACAGTCATTTCGAGTTCGTTGTGTCTCAGGTTATTTTTGGCAAACCTCGTTTTTGCTTGAAGGCAAAAACTTGGTTTGCCAAAATTAACTGGAGAGACAAGGAATGTGCATTGACAGTGAATTGATACAAGTCTCCAAATCAGCACAAAAAGTTGGCTGAAGGAGAGAAAACAAAAAAAGCACAACGAGAGGGAGCCTTTCTTGCAATAGTTGAGTTCTCAGTCACATTCTGTTCTCATTTTTCTTTCTTTAGTTCCCATTTTTAATCCTATTGTTCATTTTTCAGCCAGTGTTTCTGCTTGTTTGCGTCCTTGCGCAAACAAGCAGGAACGCTGGCTGAAAAATGAACAGTAGGATAAAAAATGTGAACGGTAGAAAGAAAAATGAGAACACAATGTAACTGAGAACACAACCATTGCACGGAAGAGTGCTTTTTTGTTTGTTTTTCGGTCACCTTTTTGTGATGATTTGGTGACTTGTACAAGTTAGGTACTCCATTTACCATAGTCAATTCAAGTTCCTGTGCCTCAGATTGATTTTGGCTAACCATTGAAAGCAAAAACTTGGTTTGCTAAAATCAACTGGAGAGACAAGGAACTTGCATGTTTTTCCTGTGGGTTGGGTTTCTACGGACGGTCACAGTTAGTGCCCGATGTCTCTTTCTGGTGGGCTCCTCTGCTAGGCTTGTTCTGCTTGCGCCACATTAGCAATTAGGTATTTTTTCTCTTTTTCTCTCCCTTCCCCTAGGTGTTTGGCGCACTCATTAGGAGTTGCTGTGCTTTTGCTTCTTTGGGTTGTTTGGTAGGGGGTATCCATGCAGGTTTGCGCATGGCTGTCTTTCTGCTGTTCTGTGTTGTTCAGTTTTCTTTTCTTTTCAAGAACAGGTGACACTCCGAGGACGAGGAAATGATACCCGAGGAGGAACTGGAGCAAGACTGGGCACGAGGACTTCTTCAACCCGGTTTGGTTGGTTCTTCTTTTTCGGCCCTTTTTGCAATGGTTTGGTTTTCAGAGGCGAATCATTTTCATTTTCTCCTTTTCCGTTTGCACCTTCAAGCCTTCTTTTAGTTTCATTATAAAATTTTTTCGCTTATTTGTGCCAATGTTCCGCAAGCCAGCTTAAATAGTGACTGATGAAACCAAAAAAAGCTTAAAGATGCAAACGGAAAAAAATGAAAATGATTTAACTCTGAAAACTCAACCAATGCAAAAAAAGCAAATTGGGCGCCTGTCTTTTCTTCAACCGCTTTTCTGTGATGCTTTGGTTTTGCGCATATGCCGTGCTTGTTGTTTTATTTTTTTCAAGTTCTCTGTATCTCCAGTTTATGTTAGCAGACCATGTTTTGACTGATGTCAAAATTTGTTCTGTTAAATCAACAGAAAATGCAGAACACTTTAAACGAAATATTAAAAAATACTCGATTATGTTCAAATTCATTTTATCAGAGAAAGGATGACGGAAAGAAGGGGGCGCACTCTTGTTTCTTACAATAGTTGTTTTTTTTTCAGTCACAAACTGTGCCCGTTTTCCTTTATACTGTTCACATTTTTAATACTTTTGTTCAATTATTCTTTTATCAGTCATTTTTTTGATTGTTTGCGTTTTTGTGCAAACAAGCGGAAAAGTGACAAAAGAAATAAACTATTGGAATAAAAATGTGACCAATAGGAAGAAAAAGGAGAACAGAATTTGAGTGAAAACACATCTATTGCAAGAAACAGTCCCTATATGTGAGCTTTTTTGTGTTTTTTGCATACAGCCACCTTTTTGTGATGATTTTTGGGCTTTTACCAATTCTCTGTTCCCTTTTTACTCTTAGTTCAAGTTCCCCGTGTCTTCAATTGATTTTGGCAAACCAGGTTTTTGCATGCTTGCAAAAACATGGTACGTCGAAATCAATTAGAGACAAGAGGAACTTGAACTGATGATAAAAAAAGCAACAGAGAATTTGCACAAGCCCCCAAATCATCGCAAAAGGTGACTGCATGCAAAAACCACCAAAAAAGAACACCAATAGGGTCTTTTTTGTGCAATAGTGGTGTTCTCAGTCGCATTATGTTCTCATTTTTCTTTCAAACGTTCACAATTTTAGTGCTATTGTTCATTTTATCAGCCAATGTTTCTGCTTATTTGTTTTTTTTCTTTCAGTCACCTTTTTGGTGGTAGAAGTTCTGTACTCCATTTACCAGAGTCAACTCAAATTCCTTGTGTCTCCAATTGATTTTGGCAAACCACGTTTTCGCTTGCATGCAAAAACATGGTTTGTCAAAATCAAGTGGAGACATATGGAACTTGAACTGATAGTGAAAATAGAAAAGAGAATTTGTGCAAGGCCCCAAAATCATCGGAAAATGGCAGCCGTTTTTTTGTGCTGTTTCCTTCCTTTTTTCCTGTGGGTTGGGTTTCTACGGGTACACTAAGTGGTTTCAACGGGTACTCCGATGTTTTTTTTCTGGTGGGCTCCTCTGCTAAGCTTGTTCTGCTTGCTCCACGTTAGAGTTCAGGCATTTTCTTATTTTTCTCTCCCTTCCCCCTGGCGCAAGCATTAGGAGTTGCTCTGCTTAGGCATCTTTGGGTTGTTCGGGAGGGACATCCATGCAAGTTAGTGCATGAAAGTGTTTCTGCTGTTCTGTGTTGTTCAGTTTGCTTTTCACTTCAGGAACAGGCGACACTCCGAGGACAAGGAAAAGACACACGAGGAGCTGGAGCAGCTCAGTTGGGGCTGACTGGCGGGCACGATGAGTTCTTCAACTCGCTTTGGTTGGTTCTTCTTTTTCAGCCGTTTTTGCAATGGCCTGGTTTTCAGGGGCGAATCATTTTCATTTTCTCCTTTTCCGTTTGCACATTCAAGCCTTCTATTAGTTTTATCAGTCAATGGTTTTTGCTTGGTTGTGCCAATGATGCGCAGGCCAGCATAAACAGTGACTGATTAAACAAAAAGAAATCTTAAAGGAAGTGAAAATTATTTTTTTCTGAAAACTCAACCAATGCTAAAAAGCAGTTTGCGCGCCTGTCTTTTCTTCAACCGCTTTTCTGTGATGCTTTGGTTTTGAGCATATGCCGTGCTTGTTGTTTTTTTTCAAGTTCTCTGTGTCTCCAGTTTATTTTAGCAGACCATGTTTTGACCGATGGCAAAATATGTTCTGTTAAATCAACAGATAATGCAGAACACTTTAAACGAAATAGAAAAAACTCGAATATGTTCAAATTCATTTTATCACAGAAAGGTTGACGGAAAGACAGGGGAGCACTCTTGTTTCTTGCAATTGTTTTTTTCAGTCGTACTCTGTGCTCGCTTTTCTTTATACCGTTCACATTTTTAATCCTATAGTTCAGTTCTTCAGTCATTCTTTTGCTTGTTCGCGTTTTTGCGCAAAAAAGCAGAAAAAGCGACTGAAGAAAGTGACTGACAGAATGTGTGTGAAAACACAACTATTGCAAGAAATAGTCCCTCTCTGTGTGCTTTATTGTGTTTTTTTTTACTGCAGCCACCATTTTGTTTGCGGGGCTTGTAAAAATTCTTTGTTCCTTTTTAGTGTTAGTTCAAGTTCCCTATGTCTCCAATTGATGTTGGGAAACCATGTTTTTGCTTGCATGCAAAAACTTGGTTTGCCAAAATCAATTCGAAACACGAGGAAGTTGAACTGAAAATAAAAAAGCAACAGAGAATTTGCGCAAGCCCCCAAATCATCGCAAAATGGCTCTGTCTTTTTGCACTGTTCCCACTCCTATTTTCCTGTGGGTATGGAAATGTTTCTGCTGTTCTGTGATGTTCAGTTTTTTCTGTTCACGAATAGAGGACACTGTAAGGACGACACTCGACGACGAGACGACACCCGAGGGTGACGATACGAAACCCAAATAACGATCAAGAAAAGAGAAATTTGAACAAAAACAAAGAATAGAAAAATTTAAGAAAAAGAAGAGAAGAAGAAATGGCGCAACGGGCTTTCTTTCATGTGATAGATTGATAATTCGATGTCTTTGTTTCTTTTTGTAATGCATTTTTATTTTTTTAGATTCAATTGTTGACGCTTCCAAAAGGTTTTGTTGCTAGGATAGGACTTAGGATAAGGACCTAGAACGGCTCTTTCGGCTGTTTTTGAACGCTGTTTTTTTATGTTTTTTGTGCCGATTTGTGTCTTCCAAAAAAGTTTATCTCGCAAGTTCTTGCAGGAATCTTGCAAGAAAAAGTTAATTCTTGCAAGATTCCTGCAAGATCTTCCAAGAAAAAGTTAATCTTGCAAGATCATGGAAGAATCTTGCAAGAATCTTGCAAGACGTAACATCGTCTTGCAAGAATCTTGCAAGATCTTGCAAGATTAACTTTTTTTCCGACTCGGGTATACACTAACAAATTCAGTTGAAAAAGATCACACTTTAAAGGTTGAAAACAAATCATTCGCCGCCAAAAACTGCAATTTCACTGCATTCACCGAAATTTTCACACTTTTTAAGCTAACATCTTGAAAATCTTATGTAGCCGGTTATTTTTGACTCGGTGTCTAAAACTGAAGTTTTAACTTTCCTTTGCCTAATTTTTAATTTAAAACAATATGATAAATATTATATACCAACTCTTCAATTTTCGTTTCAGCCTCGGCCAAAGTATACCACAACGCTAACTCGCTCAAAATCAGAAGGAGAATGACACCGCTCAGCACAATAAGCGCCAGAATACGCCCCGTCTTTGGCTCGTTCTTTCCTCGACCCATTCGAGCCTCTTTTGCGGATGTTCCATTTTGGTCCATTTCTGATTTATTGTGAGAAGGATTCCTTTGTGATTACGGGCACTTTTTGTCGTTTTCTAAAATTTCTTATAAGAAACTTGTGTTTTCTCTCTGAAACTTTTACAAATCAATGAGATTTGGCAAAAAAACCGATCAGCAGAGCTTTTGTTCCAAAGTTTTGCAAGATCTTGCATCATTGTTGTTCGTCTTGTAACGATATTAATTGTCTTGCAAGATTTTACATGCTGCAAAAGATGAACATCATTTTCAAGAATCTTGCAAGATATGGAAAGATAAAAATGTAAATATTTAACTATGTTTATGATTCAGAAATTTTCCATTTTGAATTTTACGAATTTGAATTTTGAATCCACCTGGTCTTGCTCGGGGCAATAATTTAGCCCTACAAATTACATTTTTGTTACGATTGGATAGCGAAATTTTTGGTCTTTAGAAATAAATGTTGCTTTTGCAAATGTTAGAGAACTTTACAAACCTTGATGAGAATTTTTGACGTCTACTCGAACGGCGCCAAGTGTGGTCAATCTTGAGGAAAAATAATTTTGCTCAATTTATCAAAAAATAAACTGAAGCAAAATCTTAAACTAATTGGCAGGTAGATAAAAGAAGAGCTACGTCTCAAGTGATGGAAATTTCCTCTCTTAACGGAAATTTAATGGAGGTAACTTTTAAAGGAAAAATTAAAATTGAGTATATTTCATCCACTCAAATTTGATTGAAAAGTTTTGGGGGAACTTTTGCCTGCCCATAAAATTAAAATTGATATAAAAAGTTAATGACATAAGGCAAAAAATGTGGGAAAAAAGTCAGTGAACAACTTTTTTTTGTGTGGAGAAACTCTGAAATGTTTTAACAGAAAACAGGAAAACGAAAACTTGATTAAACTGCGATAATTTCTGATATGAAAATGAAAATGTCGCCACAGAAAAATCATTTTAAAAGAACTTGATGGACTACTTTAATTAAGCTGAAAGACTCGAAGTTGATTTTCCTGATGTTGAGATAAAGGAATAATTGATATGTAACGAAAAGATATTTTAACTAAGTTTTCCTTCCTTTCTGTGGAAATTGAGTGATTACATTACAAGTCACAGGAGGTAATATTAAAATTAAAAATGGTCAGAAAAAAATATTCCGGTTTTAAGTGCATTAACACAAATTTGCACGCAAATCATTAAGTAAAAAAGTATCTATATTTAGCGAGAAAAATTTAAAAATTTCGTTTTCAAAATGACCCTGTTAAATTATACATTGGAGGCTGGCTGAAAACATGACTTGTTTAATGTTGCTACGGAGCTGAAATATTAAACGGACAGTTCAAAGATAGTTTTGCAAAAACTGGAAGATGATAAGAAATTATCGGAAAAATGGTAGCAATATTTATACAATTAAAATTCAAGAAAGATAAAAGCCATGTTAATAGTTTATGTCAGCTATTTTTTGAAGACAAGATTCGTTGCGTTTGTGCTTAACTCATTTATATCAACAATTATGCTTCAGTTTAACACTCTTATGCATTTCTAACAATTTTCATTTTTTGTCCTTTTTATAATTTAGCAATTTAAAACACGAACACTGTGTACAATTGATCTGAACGTTTTGCACACGGTGTCAGAACAATATACCCGATACCATAATACCTAAAGCCATGATACCCAATTCCAAAATGCCAAAAAACCCAATTCCATGATGCCCAATGCCAAACAATCCTATTTACAATTTAATAGTCATAGTCACGAAATTAACGTACAATCCCACAATTAAGGTACCAGTCTACAAATTAACTAAGTAGACAGATTTTAAATAAACAAGACGCAACATTATAACAGAAATTGAATTGTTCAAACTAACTTGAAGCGTCATTCTACTATTTAAACTCGGTAAAAAACAGACACGCCAAATATGAGCAAAATTACTTGGGGTAAGTCCCCAGTAGAACCAATTATCTTTAATCCTCGATAGAAATGACTTTCAAAAGAAGTTAGAAACAAAAACTACTATGTGTTTGAAATGCGTAAAATGGAGCCCCTAAAAAAGTAAAGTTACGGCCATTACAACTGGAAAACAATTACTATCAAAGAAAAACGGACTTGATGATGAATTTTTTCCCGCACCAGTTCCAGAAAAACAGATTCTTGAACAAATGAAGAATGCCGCAAGAATTGAACAGAATTCAGTCAATACAATGATAATAGCCAGCAGTCTGTTAACAATCGGGTCCGATGTTGCAACGCAGCTGTCGTTTCCAAACAGATCTGCAATAAATCGGACGCTAAAACCCAAAAAACCGTCCAAAAAATTACAGGAACCGCCCATTTCAGACAAAACTTTCAAGTTGCCAGCCAAATTTAAAGAATTCTGCCTTTATGACACCGGAACAACTGACAACGAGCGAATGCTATTTTTTGAACACATGAAAGTTTAGTGTAGCTGAAAACCAAAAATGCACTTTGGCTAAGAACAACAAATTTATTCGAAGTCCGGAATTTGGACGCTACGTCCGTTTTTCAAGGCAATCATGTTTGCATTCGGACTTTTTTGGAGAACATAGCAATCGATGCCGCTAATGAAAATTTTGACATTATCAAAGTTTTCTTTTCTTTGTAATCATACTAAGGTCCTTTATGATTTTACACAAGTCTTCATCTTAGTATAATCTTATTAAGACTCCAATTTGTTCATATATAACATTGTATGAATTTTAAGATTGTAATAAATCCAAGAAATCATAATCAATGATGTTCGGTTAGAAGCCGAAGAAGGATATATGATTTTTCTGCAAGTACTGAGAAACCATACATGGTCTTATCATATATGGTCCTATATGTATAATTTTTAAAAATGAGTATGATTTGCAAAGTTTTTAGGACATATTCATGAACTTTTGGTTAGAACCATAGATGATTTAGTTTAATTATTAACATGGCTTTATCTGTGTAATAGTATCTGGGCCAGTTTTTGGTTTCCAGCTTAACCTTTGTCCACACTTGTTTCATTCTTATAGTTTACGCTCAGACAGATATTTTGTATAGTTTTAGGTAATTGTGAAGATTCCATGAAACCATAAATAACTTAGTATGATTGCTTAAAAGCTTCTATGATCTTAGGCGTCGTTTGGCTGCTTGTTCATTTTTCAAGACTTGTTGGTTTGCTCTTTTTTTAGGCAACAATCATTTTTTATGATCTTACTATGAATGTCACGACTTAATACAAATTGTATATGACTTTGTGTGGTTACTAAAAATCATATTTTATTTTTTATGATTGCTAAGAAACAATTATGGTGAGCAAAACGGGTAAAACAGTTCAGACATTTATTCAGGCGCATATGAAAACCTATTTTCAACACCAGGCAAAACTATTATTTGTATTTCAAAAAACAATGCAAGTGATTGCATCGCTTCTTATATAAATAGCTGCAATCATGAACAAGTGCGTTAATTCCTTGCTAATCCAGTACAAAGCAATCAATCTGAATTACTACACTTGCAATATGACTGCCGTTTTCATCCATGACTCTACAGAAATCGGATAGATTTAGACAAGGATATTGTTGTTCTTACCAGATAATCGTTTTTGAATTGATTTCAACTGCTGACTTATCAACGATTCGTTTGCACAGTGTAATAATTTTTTGTTCAAAATTAGAGATGGCAAAATTGGTTTCGAGCATTATTTCGTTTCCTAACTTTTATAAAGTTTGATGAGCCTATACATCCTAAACTTTCTGAGATTACGTGAAGTTCGTTCCAAAGTTGGATCAATGCTTCTTTTTGCAATAAAGAGCCATTTCTTAACCTCTCAAAATTGGGTGTCATTATGATTTTTTACGCTTTCTTTAAGATTCATCTCTATAGCCAAGTTTACGTTGAACAAACAGGGCTTCCTGTCAAAACATGCTAAACTTATTTTATGCTAAACTTATGAACAACAGTAAAATTTGAGAAATAATGAAGTGCTATAGCCCAGAAGATTGGAAAAAACTACTCAAGAAACACTCGGTATGTCCGATTTGTTCGATTTTGTCAGTTTCAAACGAAGGAGGTTGTCGAAAAGTTTGGTCTCTTAGATTTGCTACGTTTTATTATAAACGTAAGGTAATCGCCGGTATGTTTGGTTTCATAAATTCGACAATTTTTATATGTTGGATTTGGTATCTTTTGTTTTAAACGTAAGATAATCAATCATCGGCGTGTTCCCTCGCTTAGTCTCTTAGATTCTTTATTTCCGTTTCTGTGGCGTAAAAATTGTCCCAGTATGATTTTGGTTTCTTTTATTCAGTACGTTCATTTTTGCAGATACGATATGCATAGTTAAAAACCTAAATCATTACGGGTTTTTTCATAAAAATTGTTTGTTTTTAACGTAGTGAAATGTCATGGTAACATTCTAACCGCAAGAGTTTCAAAGTTTTGGAGACGAATTCTTAGAAAAAATGGAAAATTGGTTGATTTTTTATCGCTCATTTATTAGTCTATTTGAGCAAATACGAAAATTTGTGTTTTTTTAATTTAAATTTTAAATCAAAATTGCTGAGGATTGATCTGAATACAATTTATTCAACATCTTAAGTTTAAAACCGCGCACACCAACCATTTCTTGCGTATAAAACCGAAACAAGAAGGCTCGTTAAGGTGCGTTTGCACAAAATGTTCCGACCCGAGCTCATCTACAATTTTGACTTAATTGTCAACCCAATGAAGAGATAAAGAAAATAGATGTTTGAGTTTAAAAGAAAAGTTTTAAAAAACCTAACTACTAATTGAATTACATAATGCCGTGCCTCATTACAGCGCTCACGAGATTTGCCATTAAAAAGACTACGAGAAAGAACAACAAACAAAATAAGCAAAAACAAAAATTTCACGACAGAAACCCAATATCAAAAATTATATCTAAATTGGGCATCTTATCTAAATTGCGTATCTCTAAAAATCTAAATTGGGTATCTTTATGACTTTTTAGGCTTTTTTTGTTCTTTAAGATTCATCTCCGTAGCCAAGTTTACGTTGAACAAACTGGGATTCCTGTCAAAATATGCTAAATTATTTTATGCTCGAATTACAAATCCTCGTTCTCTCAACCTTCTAATTATAATCATGTGTGATTTTATTTGAGTAAATTAATTATCCGGATTAACTGAATCCTCGAGTCATAAGTTCATGAAAAATTAGGAGAGAATTACTGGGTTTAGCACATTTGTCTTTTACAATTCTATCTATAGCCAAAACCCTATAACTGGTTTTCATTTTGCCAAGTATATTTACTTAAACTAGAAAGCAAAGACTTTCTTGCTTATATACAAACGCAGACTCGTTTCAAAACGGACCGGCCTTTGATATATCATTCGGAAAATGAAAACTTTAAATAATCGTTGATAGTTTGTCCAGGAAGAGTTGTGAGTTTTTGATCAGGCCCATCTGGGAAAGTTGACAATTATCAAGGCCAACGGGACGATTATAGGCCACGATCAGATTATCGCTAGTTTATCACAGGCGGTCGTTTTTGAGGGGTCTTTGACTCTAACGATCCGGACTATTCGACAATTTTGATCTGTTGGATTTGGTATCTTTGATTTTAAACGTAAGATAATCATCGGCGTGTTCCGTCTCTTGGTCTCTTAGATTCTGTATTTCCGCTTTTTGGCGTAAAAATTGTCCCAGTATGATTTTGGTTTCTTTTATTCAGTACGTTCATTTTCTCAGATACGATATGCATAGTTAAAAATCTAAATCATTACGGGTTTTTTCATAAAAATTGTTTGTTTTTAACGTAGTGAAATGTCATGGTAACATTCTAACCGCAAGAGTTTCAAAATCTTGGAGACGAATTCTTAGAAAAAAAGGGAAAATTGGTTGAATTTTTATCGCTCATTTATCAGTCTATTTGAGCAAATACGAAAATTTGTGTTTTTTTTTAATTTAAATTTTAAAACAGAATTGCTGAGGATTGATCTGAATACAATTTATTCAACATCTTCAGTTTAAAACCACTCACACCAACCATTTCTTGCGTATAAAACCGAAACAAGGAGGCTCGTTAATGTGCGTTTGTACAAGATGTTCCGACCCGAGCTCATCTACATTTTTGACTTAATTGTCAACCCAATGAAGAGATAAAGAAAATAGATGTTTGAGTTTTAAAAAAAAGTTTTAAAAAACCTAACTACTAATTGAATTACATAATGCCGTGCCTCATTACAGCGCTGACGAGATCTGCCATTAAAAAGACTACGAGAAAGAACAACAAACAAAATAAGCACAACAAAAATTTCACGACAGAAACCCAATATCAAAATTTATATCTAAATTGGGTATCTTATCTAAATTGCGTATCTCTAAATATCTAAATTGGGTATCTTTATGACTTTTTAGGCTTTTTTTGTTCTTTAAGATTGATCTCCGTAGCCAAGTTTACGTTGAACCAACTGGGATTCCTGTCAAAATATGCTAAATTATTTTATGCTCGAATTACAAATCCTCGTTCTCTCAACCTTCTAATTATAATCATGTGTGATTTTATTTGAGTAAATTAATTATCCGGATTACCTGAATTCTCGAGTCATAAGTTCATGAAAAATTAGGAGAGAATTACTGGGTTTGGCACATTTGTCTTTTACAATTCTATCTATAGCCAAAACCCTATGACTGGTTTTCATTTTGCCAAGTATATTTACCTAAACTAAAAAGCAAAGACTTTCTTGCTTATATACAAATGCAGACTCGTTTCAAAACGGACCCGCCTTTGATATATCATTCGGAAAATGAAAACTTTAAATAATCTTTGATAGTGTTTCCAGGAAGAGTTGTGAGTTTTTGATCAGACCCATCTGGGAAAGTTGACAATTATCAAGGCCAACGGGACGACTATAAGCCACGATCAGATTTTGAGGTGATCTTGACTCCAATCTTGACTCGATCTTGACTCGATCGCTTTTGAGTTGTCCTTGACTCCAACGATCCGGACTATTGCCGTCAAGTGTCCGAACGTCGTCTCGATACCATTTAATGAAATGAAATCTCTACTATTAATCGCATAAATAATCGCTTTTTATATTTTGGAGTTGAATTTTTTTATCAACTCGGAAATGAACAACATCAAAATTTGAGAAATAATGAAGCGCTTTAGTCCGGAAGATTGGACAGAACTACTCAAGAAATACTCGGTATGTCCAGTTTGTTCGGTATGTTCAGTTTCAAACGTAATAAATCGTCGGTTTGTTTGGTCTCTTAGATTTGGTTCTGTTTTAAACGTAAGGTAATTGCCGGTATGTTCGGTTTCATACATTTGACAAGTTTGATCTGTTAGATTCGGTATCTTTGGTTTTAAGCTTAAGATAGTCACCGGCGTGTTCCGTCGCTTAGTCTCTTGGAATCTGTATTTCCGTTTTTTAGCGTAAAAACTATCAGTATGATTTTGGTTTCCTCTATTCAGTACGTTGATTTTCTCAGATACGGTATGCATGGTTAAGAACTTAAATCAATCTCGCTTTTTCCATAAAACTTGTTTGTTTATAAGGTAGTGAAATGTCATGGTAACCTTCTAACCACAAGAGTTTCAAAATCTTGGAGACGAATTCTTAGAAAAAAAGGGAAAATTGGTTGAATTTTTATCGCTCATTTATCAGTCTATTTGAGCAAATACAAAAATTTGTGTTTGTTTTTCAATTTAACTTGAAAACAGAATTGCTGAGGATTGATCTGAATTCAATTTATTCAAGCACATTCATGGGATCTTGGTTTGATAGAGAGGAATTTAGTACATAAGTAATTTTCTCATACGTTCCGAATCATGCCAAATCTAAGAAACGAATATACCAGCATCATCTTACGTTTAAAACTGAGCACACCGACAATTTCTTGCGTTTAAAACCGAACATACGGATAATTAAAATCGTTATATCACACTCACCGATTCGAGAAAAGATTATCAGAACTCAAGTACAATCGTGTTCCTCTCGTGTTTTCCTGAGGACTAAAAGCGACCATATCAACGATTACTTACTTTTCAAACCAAACATACCGAATCAATGAAACCAAACATACCGTCAATTTCTCACGTTTAAAACAGAGCAAACCGACGATACGGAACAAAAACGTAAGTGCTTTCGTTAATTTTGTCTAACAAATAACAGTTTTTGAAGAAGAATAACTAGACGTCTAAAACAAAAAACATAGCAGGACAAGTCCTGACGTACAATTCAAAGAATTTTCATTGACTAAACAAAAAACTAGACCTAGAAAGGACTATGAATGGATTGGGAAAACCATTTAGAAAAAAATCCGGTCAAAAAAATCGAAAAAACAGAAAAAATCAAAGCGAAATTGCCGCATGTGAACAAAAAACCACTAGCTTCAAACACCGTTTTCTCACTCTACTTTAAATTTAGAGCGAAAAAATTTCACGCCGCAAAACCACCTGCTTTTTCGCTCCACTTCCTGTTTCGGCGTGACCAAAATCACTACTCCAATTTGACTTCAAAAATCATGAAAATGTGTGAACAGATCTTAAAAAAAAGACAGCGCCCCAATACAATTCAAATTCTTTGAATTGTAAAAATTCTTTGAATTGTAAAAAATGGACTTACAATTTGCGGTAATTCACAGATAATTCTACTCTGAATTTCATTTCTGCGGTGTAAATTTAAAACCAAAGGAGTGGTTGCTTTCACTGTCAGTTTTGAAATATCTGGCCCTCCGCCCCTATAATATTTTTGCAACATTCCTCTGTAAAAATCTCTGGTGTATAACATTCTCTGAATAGCTGCCCAAAGAAATCAAAGAAAGGTTTTTCAAACATAATGTATACAAATTTTTTAAAGCATTTTATATAGTCTATTGGGTGATTAGCCACACATCAAGATGTTATCCTGCTGAAATTTGTATTGTTAGTAAAACCAGGCAAAAATTAAAAAAAACAGTGGTATCAAAAAAGATTTTCACCATATAAACATATGTAGTTGTTTTTTTCTTTCAAGGAGATACCGAACAATAAAGCCAAAACTATTGTGCCCTCAACTTTTTTTTGCTGAACATCGTTTTAATTCTGATTCTAAAATTTTGATAGCACTTTTTAAACAAAAATACGTTTCTTACTCAAAAGAAACTTTGATAGAACAATCTGATAATCCAACTTGTTTCCTTTAGCTTTGCGTATTTTGGCTAAACATTTGCACTTGCGAACCTTAACCATGTGTATTGTGCCTATATCTAGTTGACTAGTTCTAATTTGGATTGTTTTGCTACATGTTTGCTGCACTTCTTTACAGTTGTAAAATAATCAGATCGACAACCAGATGATAAAAGGGTTTTTGTGTAATATTAAATACATATCTGATAAATCAGATCAAATTATGTTTTTTTTGGAATTGTTATGCTCAATCAATGTGAGTTGGGTCAATTGTATCGCGATTGGTATTATCCAACTAGAAAGTGGCAATTGCGTCGCGAATGGCGAATGTGTTATCTATCTTTTGTCGATTACTTAGCGATTAGGCAATCGCGTCGCGAATGGTTGATTTCTATTTAGTTAGTTCAATTGAGAAGCGTTTGACAAAGATTTAATTCAACTGAGCGATAGCGCTGAAATGAGAAGAGTGACAACTAAAATTAAACAAAATGAAGAAAAGGATTTGTTCAACATTTGATCAAACATCCGGGAAGTAAAATTAGATTTGTTTACAGTATGAAATCATTAGACAGCATGAACAGACATTACTTGCAAAGTGGGAGGAAGTTAGTAAGAAGTTAGCAACAAAATGAACTAAATAGGCATTCGCCCTTCAAATGGAGTATTCAAACAAACATAGACTAAAAAACGAGTCTAGATACAAGAAAGGTATCTATCACCGTACGACATTTCTCCCCTCTTGGAAAGAAAATAAATTATTAATTAAAATCAGAAAATTAGTAAATATTCACCGGTCAGTAAGTAGTAAAATATTAAATAATAATTAAAATATAAGTTTGAGAGAGAAAGTTTGTTTTAATAAAGTTTTTATTCACTGTCACTTTGCTCAGCCGTTTCCGCTTGTAATACAGTCATCTCTCTCGGCTGTTCTTGTCGGTCATCAATACTCTGATATGAATCTCCTACAGTTTCGATGTCTTGATCGTCGACATATCCTTCGGTATTGCGAACCTTTTCAACTATTGTCTGGGTCTTCTTTTTCTTTAACGTTCGTTTACTTCTTCTGACAGATGAAGTATCAGAGTCCGATGTGTCGCTTATGGTTAAATTACGTTTTGAAGTTTTCTTCAAAATTGGTGTTGGGTGTGTAGGTGTCGGTGATGTTGTTTGTGTTGTAGATGGTCCTGCTACAGTCGAATCATCCATTTGCGGCGCAATTGGACTTATGTTGAGTACTTGTACTAAATCAGGTCTGTTTTGAAAAGCTGTGTCGTATTTTGGATTCCTTTTCGGAATACGCATCTTTAGTGATCGTGCGATGTTGCTTGTTGTTGAGATACATGAACGTCCAGAAGAAACTATACTTACATCGTCGGCTTGTCGTTTATTCCTCTTAATTTTCTTGTCCCCGGTGTTTTTCCGAATTAGGTCTTTTTTGTGAAGTTGAATTTTCTGCTCTAATGTTTTTTCTGTTATTTTCTGCGGGCGGCGATCTATATATTCTATTAATTTTGTTTCGCGTTCGGCTCGTGTCCCGAATTTCGCGATGTCAGAGTTCCTGACTCTAACTTCCTGTTTATATGGCTCCTTTATAACGCTCGTTGTCGGGCTTATTTTGCAGACGGTGCTCCCTGGCGCTAGTACTTCATAGAGACCGTCTAAATTCTTTTTCTGTCGTTGGCTTTCGTGACGCTTTCTGGCCAATTTAACTTGAATACTTCTTTCGGAGCATGGTATCTCGCGGCAAATAGCTTCGGGTTTAAGGAATCTTGTTTCTCCGTCCTTGCGTTTTTCTTGTTCCAATCGTGCGCGGGAATTTGCAGCGCAAATGACCTTTTCTATTTCTGTGTCGGAGCATAACGCAGTGTCGGCCCATTGTTCCTCCGTTAAGTACGAACGACCTGGGATTGTGTCTTCGTCTAAATAATAATTAATTATGGCATTATAGTTCAAATTTTTATTATTAGGTTTAGTAGTGATATTTGATATTGGTGTATTACATTTTCTGCCAAAATGTGCCTCAAATGGTGTAATATTTAATGTTTTTTGTTTTGATATTCTTAATCGTTGTATTATTGCTTTCAATGAATTTTCTAAATGAAATTTTTTATTTAATTGTGATTTCATGCAAGATAATTGTCGTTTAATTGTTTGAATAATACGTTCTACTAATCCGACTGCTCTATGGTCATTTGCTGGTGCATATATAGGTGTAATATTATTTTCAGTACAAAATGTCTCAAAATTTTTTCCTGTAAAACACTTAGCCTGATCTAATCTAATAGTTCTGGGTACTCCGTGTTGATATATATAATTATTTAAGATTTTAACTACATTTGGGCCTGATGCATTGTTTACTATTTCTGCCGTAGGGTATTTAGAGTATCTGTCTATACTTGTAATAAAATATTGTTCTATGCCTTTCTCATTTAAAATTGGTCCACCGAAATCTAGTTGTATTTCCTCATTCGGTTCACTGCACTTAGGTAAAGGTGTCCATTTGCGGTGCGAAATCACCGGTTTAAGATTCTTACCTATTTCAGTGCATGCCTTGCATTCACTAGCTTTTGCCAATATATCCCTGTGGATATAAGGCCACCAGATATTCTGAGCCAACGATAACATTGCAAAACTGCCCGGATGAGTAGAGTGTATGTCCTCGAGTACAGCATCCTTTATAGCTTTGGGGATTGCTATTCTTTCGTCTAGACAGACGCATCCGTTTTTTACACTCAAGTCTCTCCAATATGAATGGAGATACGGACTAATTTCCTGCAGTCTTTCGGCGTCGTCTCGTAATACACAATCTCGTACCTCTTTTAAGATTGCATCCTTCCCCGTTAATATCGCGAGGAATTTTTTGCTGAACACTTTCTGAAGTGTTTCGTTAAACATCAGGTCATCTGTTTCATCGATCATGCTACCTGTCGGAGTTTCAGTACGGCTTGTATTGTTTGATTCTGGGGTCGATGGAGTTGTATCAGAAAAGGTGACTCGTGCTTTTGTTGGTGTTGATTTTGAACGAACTGCTTTTGATTTTGACATAATTCTGAGGCTGTTTATAGTATTTTGTGATTTGAAAGGTTTATTTTCTTTATTTACGAAGTAATTGTTTGAACGCTGAATTTGGGCAAAAAGCGATTTGTTTTTGGGTGTGTAGTATTTATACTCGAATTTGGGTATTTTCGCGCTTAATTTGGTGTTATTTGGTGGATTAGTTGCTTTATTGCCATTAATGGGTTGAATTGGGACTAATTGTTCAGATTGTTCACATTCTTTACTGTCTGACATTTGCACCTCTTTTGCAACGAATTTGCTAATGGAATGTGAATTATTGACTTTATGCTGATTTGGTACGAATTGTAATTTGCTGGTTTTAAGTGGCATTTGCGACGCAAATGGATGATCAAAATGAGTATTAACATTTGAATTTCTAAGTGTTAATTGCGATGCGAATGAAGGTTTCAACTGTGAAGTTGTTAATTGCGGTGCAAATGGTAATTGAAATTTTGTCGAATTAATGTTTAACTGTGTGGTTAATCGCGGTGCGAATGGAGGTTTTATTTGTTGTGGTGGCATATTTGACTTTAATAGAGTCTGAAATTTTTTAGTTGTTGTTTCTTTATTCGCTATAAGATGTTTCATTGAATCACGAATTTTAGAAATTGTTGCTACAACAAAATGTTCGTCATAAGTAGATATCTTTTTAGCTCTAGCGAAGGGGTTTCTGGAAATGTAATCAACAAGTCCCATTTTTGCACCTGGCATATGTTCGATTGTGAAATTGTATGGTAACAGTCTATCTATCCAGCGAGACAAACGGCTGTTATATGATTTATTAGAGCGATGTTCTTTGAGTATTGATAATAGAGCTCTGTGGTCTGTTACTACCGTGAAATTTTTTCCGTATAGATAATATTTAAAATAGTCAATTGACCACACTATCCCCAGTAGTTCCAATTCGTTGACACTGTAGCGTTCTTCTGTTGTATTGAGAAATCGTGACGCGAATGCAATTGGTTTGCAACCCTCTGGTGTATTTTGTTCTAAAGCTGCCCCCAATCCTGAGCGTGAAGCGTCACATTTTACTCGAACGTCTAATTTGGGATTGTAATGACTATTTTCAGTACTATTTGCTATTTTTTCTTTAATTAGATTAAAGTGTTTTGTGTGTTCATCTGTCCAGACGAATTTTACTGATTTCTTTAGTAGTGGTCTAAGAGGGTGACATAATTGTGCTAGGTGTGGTATAAATTTACCGATATAGTGGACTGATCCTAGAAATGATCTAAGACGTTTTAATGTTGTTGGTGGTGGTATTGTGAGAATTGCAGCCGTTTTGCTTTCTAATGGTGATATACCTGTTTGTGTGAATTTGTAACCGAGCCATTCTATTTCTGGTTTTGCAAAGTGACATTTTTGTAAATTAATTCTCAAATTATCGTCATCTAGCTTTTGAAGACATTTGAAAACTAAAGCTAAATGGTCTGCTTCAGTGCCTGTACTAACGATTATTATATCATCCAAGAAACAGTATGTGTTTTGCAAACCAACTAGAGTATAGTCCATGGCTTTTTGAAATTCCGCCGGCATGTCTGTGAGACCATAGAAACCTGTTTTGAATCTATATGTACCAGTAGATTCACCACATATTATAATAAAATTACAATGTTTTGCTGTTTCGTGATGTAATTTTAATTGACTATATGCGTATTTAAGGTCTAATGTGGTGAAATAGGCTTGTTGACTGTTGTGTGTACTTGTTAAGTGTTGTGAGATGGTATCAATTAACATTTCAATATTTGGCATTTGATATTTGTTTTTGTGTATTGCTTTATTTAGAACTTTCGAATCTAGTGCTAGCTTTATTGACTGGTCTTTCTTTACGGTTATTACGATTGGGGATATGAAGTTTTCATCCGAACAACTAGATAATTTTTCAATATGGCCTTCTGTCTGTAGTCTTTCTAATTCATCTGTAACTCGCGGTTGGAGATTTATCGGAACACGTCGGCCTTTTTGATGCTTTGCTGTAAACTTTTGATGAAACTTTGATTTTGCTACATGTGTTTTAGATAGACCAATTCTTGATACTAAATGTGGAAATCGCGTCGCAACTGTCTCTTTAATTTTACATGCAGAATTAGTGATGTTATTAACACATTTACCAGTTTCTGGTTGTTGTTGGACAACTGCAATCCTCAGTGGGCCAAACAGATCTCTTCCAATTATGTTTTTGTGGCCGTCATCTACCACTGTCAACATTGCTGATACATTTTTCCAATGGTTGTAGGTCACTGCAGTTTCCAAATGCCCGATGATTTTGATTGGTTCGTTGGAGAACGTTTTTAGGTTCCTTTTTTCTGACGAATCTGTCCATCTTGCAGATTTAGTTGATTGTAGGATTCTGTTTGCTAGACTTTTTGTTATAATACTCACAGCACTACCAGAGTCGATCATTGCCGATGTTTGTATTTCTCCAATCTGTACTGCCACATTCAGTGGTTCCAGTTGATGAACTGAATCTGAAGATATAGCTGCCACGTAGTCGTCTGAGTCACTTTCATAGTTTGAATCGTATACTTGTTGGTACAATTGTTGGTAGCTTGTTATATAGTTTACTGATTCCTCGTCATCGCTTTTTTCTGGTGATTGTTCAATTTGATTTACGTTTGCTTTTTGGTTTTTCTGTGTTGAATTCTGCTGCTTCTTTGGTTTTCGACATTTTCGAGCAAAATGTCCCAAAATACCGCAATTGTGGCATTTTTTTCCGTTCGCGGGACAAATCTTTTTGTGGTTGTGACTCCAGCGAAGACCGCAATCGGTACAAATACTTGTATACTGGTAGTTTGCAGGGATAGTTGGATAGCGTGTGAAGTCACGTTTTGCTGGAGGTGCATTCGCGTTACGATTGCGAATATAGCTATTGTTGATGTAATTTACAGATGTATTACTTGTCATTAAGTTTTGGTTAATTTTCTGTTGATTTTGTGCTCCCATTTCCATTTGTATGGCAATTTCTAGTGCTTTTGGTGGTTCCACAGTTTCCTTCAACAACTCCTTTTGAGTTTCGTGATCGAGCATATTGAGTATGAAAGCATCCCGAATTAATGTTGTTTCTTCGCTTCCGAGATTGCAATTTTCTGCCAGTTCTATGAGACGACCATAGAAACTCTCTACTGACTCTCCCTTTTGTTGTTTGCATGAGTAAAATACGAAACGATCGTAGGTTATGTTACGAACCTTTGTGAATGATTCTTCCATTGCCTGCCACAAATCTTTTAGAGGTTGTTTCTCTACTTGAAAGTGTGGGTATTTGCTCTTGAAGATGCGACGCCCCTCTGTGCCAATGCTGTTACAGCAGCGATATCGTCTTCCAATGCAGATACAGCAGCGATATCGTCTTCTGCTCACAAAGTGCCAATGGTTTGTCTCCACAGAGAATTCCAATTTCATCAACCTTCTTGCATCTGTTTTGCCAGTTCACTTTCAACTGCTGGTTTCGAACCTTACGGTCTCTTTCTGTGGCCTGCGTATGGTTTTCTACTGGTTCTTCATATGTAGGTTCTGGTGGATAGTTCACTGATGCAGGAGGATCATCTAAGAGAGTGTCAAGTTGTATTCCTTCCTTGGCGAGAAGAGCAAGTTTCCAATTTTGTGTCCATTTGTCCCACGTTAGAGTGGGTGTTGCTGTGGGTTTCTCCCAAAAGGCTTCTATGTGTAGTGGAGTTTTCTTTGAGTCCGCTGCTGACTGCGCCATGTTATGCTCAATCAATGTGAGTTGGGTCAATTGTATCGCGATTGGTATTATCCAACTAGAAAGTGGCAATTGCGTCGCGAATGGCGAATGTGTTATCTATCTTTTGTCGATTACTTAGCGATTAGGCAATCGCGTCGCGAATGGTTGATTTCTATTTAGTTAGTTCAATTGAGAAGCGTTTGACAAAGATTTAATTCAACTGAGCGATAGCGCTGAAATGAGAAGAGTGACAACTAAAATTAAATAAAATGAAGAAAAGGATTTGTTCAACATTTGATCAAACATCCGGGAAGTAAAATTAGATTTGTTTACAGTATGAAATCATTAGACAGCATGAACAGACATTACTTGCAAAGTGGGAGGAAGTTAGTAAGAAGTTAGCAACAAAATGAACTAAATAGGCATTCGCCCTTCAAATGGAGTATTCAAACAAACATAGACTAAAGTACGAGTGTAGATACAAGAAAGGTATCTATCACCGTACGACAGGAATGAAGGTGAGATTTCAATTTCTTACCGTAACAAGGACTCGCTGCAATGTGCATTTATGCATAGCGTTCAGACTACACTCATTCACTTATCAGTCCCCTTTCATTATTGGCTTAATTGTCTGCAAAAAGAAGTTGAGATATGAAATATTTAAAATGAAACATATTTTTCCTCAAGGATACTCGAAGACTTCTCTATCGTAGACAGACGTGTATATAAACGAAAAATTGAACGTGTAAAAGGTGAACTGGACATTTGGTAAGAGAAATGGTAATAAATATACTCAAACAGAAAAAAAACAATTTTTTTCAAGAGAACATCTAATTTTGCCTGACAAAAAATGAAACTCATTTTCTAATTTTATCAAATTCAACCCACAAAAAAGAATAGACCAACAACTTGAATTTAAACTCTTGTATGGTAAGAGCCACCGTTGGTTGTCTACAAAGCAGAAGACATCAGTAAACAAAAAATAAGCATTCGCAGACATGTTGAAACAAATAATAAGCGTTCGCTGAGCACATATAGCTCAATTGCGACAAAAATCGAGAACGAAGGCAAGGAAAAAAGGAATAAATGGATGACTGCAAAAATGAAAATAATTATGAAATTTGGTTGCGTAAATGCTAAAGGAACGCATAACCAAATATCAAAATTATTAACAACTTCATTCGTATCAAAAACAATTTACCAAAAAATCTTTATTAAGAGATGGACCCCAAGTGCACAAAATTGGCTGCCGAATTGTAGAAATATTCGAAAAATTTGGCGTTTTGAATTTTTTCTGGAGGTTTCGATGATTTTATCATTCATATAATAGTGTAACAAGTCTTTAATTACAAGAAAAGAAATAGACAAAACATTTACCTGACTGCCATCAATTTTAGAGCAACAGCCGTTAATTGCCAACAAAACATATGACCCTTCGCAAGCGAGAAAAAAAACGGAGATCAAAAACTGGAAATTTGTTTTTTGGATAAAGGTATTGTTAAAAGTGTCAAAGTAAAGCACATCATGCTGACAAAGTCCAAAATACAACAACAACAAAGAAAATCACACGCAAAAATTTATTAATAAAAAAAGAGATGAAAACCCAACTAGTGAAGACGTTTAAAAATGGTCATCTGTTAAAACTCAAAATTTTTTGAAAAATTTTGGCGCCAAGGTCAGTAGCACATGTAATCATAAATCAAATCCTATAATAAGTTCATAACATTCAATGCTAGAGAGCACTGAACACTGTTTTCTATTTCCATTAAAAGACAAAATGACGAAAAAGCACGAGACAAAAAGTTCTCTCGGCAAATAACATTAGATGTAAACTGTAGACATTAGATGGCTTCAAAATGCCACTTTGTAGGCAGATTTGAATTGAATATATCTAAAACTGTTTCTTTGAGAAAACAGAAAAACAACAATTTTAACAGAATTCAAATTAACAAACGGTTTTAAAAAAACGATTCGAAGAAAACTGAAACAAATAAAACTGTTCAACTTCACTTCGATTTAAAGATATATGACATGAAAGAAATGAGACATAAATTTAAAATCGACCAAAATAATACCTGATTGGATGGAAAGAGAAAACCTCAAAATTAAAAAAAAACAATTAATAAACAAAATTAAGTAAAATTAACATATAACTAAGAACTGAAGTGCTCGAGGGTATATATATATATATATATATATATATATATATATATATATATATATATATATGTCAACTTCTGACAGTTTAGAAAAAATCCAACCTGCTTGCTCTGAGAGCAAAAGATAAGACTACAAAAATAGCGACATTTAAAACCAAAGTCACATAGATTTTAAGTAGGAACAACTATAAGTCTTCAACCGAAAAAAAGTACATTCTAATGGGCACGGATACTTTCGTAATCATTTTATGTGGATGCGCAAATCTTGCGAAAATCTGTTAAGGCAACAAAATATAAGAAAAATATTGGCAAATCTGAAATTATCACAAATATTTTCGTATCGGTGCTAAAGTCATTAAGATCAAAAGCTTCCCTTTGATCGGTTCTAACAGCAATACGAAACATTAGAACACATATATTAAGTAGCATTTGTGAGCATATCAACAGAAAAAACAGCAGAGAGAAGAATTTAATTAGTGAGATATTAGCAGTCGGATATAATGTAATTAGTTTTTAATTGCTAGGTTCTCATAGTGCAAATGCTTCAA
>NC_134472.1:15236328-15377204 GCF_964194025.1 Convolutriloba macropyga | reverse complement strand
TAAAAGTTAGTTTTTTTTAAAGATTTTTGACAGCGAATTATCATATATCAACATTTTGTTTACAGAGTAGCCTTGACTGTGAATACCTTAGGGACTCTCAAAGTCATCCAACTGTGCCGGAAGTTGCCTCAACTGAAGTGTGTAGTCCACGTTTCCACTGGTTACTCAAACTGTGATCTCACACACATCGAAGAGAAAGTCTACAGATCCCAATTCAGTGCAAGCAAAGTTATTGATGCACTTGAGTTAGTAAATAAATTTATGATATTGTGATAAAAAATAATAAATATTTGTTTTTATGAAATTTTTGTTCTTAAAAGTTTACCTATGTAACAAACACATTCAAGACAAGCAGTTATAAAGAGTGTCTTGATATCATTACAAGCAATATGAGCGCATATTTTCATATGAAAGATTTTGATCCTTTAGCTCTCTCTGCGGCAAATTGTGAATTCACCTTTAAAAAGAATGAACGCGATGTTCAATTGATCTCAAACAAAGTTTTTAACAATTTTTTAGATCCTGTTGGTCTTTACCCGTGAATTTTATACGGTTCATTTCTTAATGTTTGCGTGATCTAAAATGATTTCCTTGCAGTTTACTGCTAAAAAGACAAACATAAACATGCGCATATTGATTTCAATTTTCACTTCCGACCACTATCGTGAAGCTAATAAAAGCAGTAAAAAATAAACATTAGTTCGAAATATGGAGGTTATTGCAAAAAGTCTGAATGCGTGGTTCAATAATGTTTCTATGCTTGTTTCCACACTTAGTCACACTGTTTGAAAATTGCTACAGCATTGTTCGCCAATAAATTCACCAAATTACTGAGTAAATTTTTTGTTCCGACCCCTCTTGAGGGGGCAGGAACTATATACTCAAATGGGTTTTTTTTTGTTCAGACAATTTTGGCCGATCGATATAATAATCGTAGAAAGATGTCAGTGGTATCATTAGAAAGCACATCCAGCGTAAAACATGGAATTAAAAAGATTTTTTCAATTTTTGTTTTTTATAGGGAGTTATCGAGGTTAAATTTTTCGTGAATATTAGTCGTAATTCAGCTGTTTTTATTCACATTTTTTACCACATTTTCGTCAATTTTGAACAAATCTTAGTCCATTTCACTAAAATTTGTTAAAATTGTTAACTGTAGTATTATTGATTTTATCTCTGAAAATAGAAGAGTGCTGCTGAAATGTTCGATCCGAGTTTCTTGGCCAGAATTTATGATAAATTTTTCAAAGTTTAGACATTTTTGTCAAAAAAAGGTTTTTTAGCACATTTGCTTCAAATTTGCTGGCAGTAGACATCTTCAAACCGAGTCAAATTGTTCTTAAGCTCAAAAAACGCTAGTTGTACACCCGCTGGCTTAAAGAGCCTTCTGAAATTATAAATGTGCCATTTTTCTGCAAACTTAAACTCTATAATTATACAAAATGCAGTATTTATTTTTGACAACCTGAAGATTTTTGTAAAGAAATCAACTATTTCGCAACATATTCAACTGTTGATGGTTTTGTAAGACGCGCATAATATCGGTGCTGATCGTGATCTCATCATGGATCCTTATGATAATTTTTTTTTAAGATTTTAAAAGTGTGTGAACATTTTTAGAGGTATTTCCACATGTAAGTGCTTTTTATACAAATTACGGAAAAAAATTCCTATCAGGGCTCTATTATTGACAGCTATTGTTTACAATAAGAGAGACACAATGAGATTATATTATATTTTCAGAGTTAAGCACATGGATTTATGGCTCTGACCAATTGCTTTCGTAAAAATGTTATGGATTTCTTGCACTTTGCTTTCATTTCTTATACTTTTGTAGCCCAATGACTTAATATCCCCAATCTAAGATCCAGTCAGCTTTACGATGGCATAAAGGAACCTAGACATTTTTTTAGTTGTTTTCTATTGTCTGTTATGACTTTGAATATTTTTGTTTTGAGAAATTTTCGGTGAACTTTTTTAAATTTGCCATCAATTTATCTCATTTCTCTCAACTTCGGGCGCAGTCTCAGTAAAAACACGCGAAAACCAACTTCCTATGAGTTACAAAATTAATGTCGGTAAAGGTTTTATATTCAACTAATGGTTTCTTTTTTTTGATACTACGAGTTTCCAATTTTCTTTTTCTGATCATAATTGAATATTTTAAGATTTCATTTTGTTTCCTCATTACCACATTATCGAGATGTCAAATTAAAAAAAACATTGTAGGGAAAAACACAACGTTGGAAAAAAGCGTATCTTGACGTGTTGATTGTTTTTTTTAGTGGCTTCTGATTTTGGGGAGAGACACAGTTATCTCGCAAAATTTTTTGGTTTAATTTAATTTGCCTATGCTTTTCATTCTTTTCGTTGTTGGATGCCATATACCCGATAACGATAAATTATTTCCCCAAGACTTATTACTGAAGCTGGTGAGAGATTTCAATCTTTAGCTGTTTGTTTTGATTACTTTCAAATTAAAATTAAAGTTTTTTTTCCAATGTCTACTTTCTGCTTTTGTTTTTGTCACCAGTCTCACTCATTAGAAGTCTCAATTACTTTTGCTGATTCAAATTGTTTTTGGAATTGGTTATACGTTGTGTTTGATTGCCTCCACCATTTAGTTTTAAAAAAAGTTTTTGAGATTTCTATAGTGTTGAATTTTCGGGTTTCTTTTTGTTGTCATGTCTAAGTATTCCTTTTCATTGAGAAGACTTGTTGATGTTAAGAAGAAGGGAAAATGGCAGTTCTTGCAGGTAACTTTTTTTAATTATAATGTCTTGAACAGTGTCATGTCAAAAAAATTGTTTGAAGTTTTTGCTTATTTAGGTACTGTTTTTTGGGGGCTTGCGACTTAGTCTAATTATTCACAGGCGAATTTGGCTCCCTGAGGTTTTGAAACTTTTTGTTTTTCATCGTTTTTTGTTGTAATCCTAAGTCTGTTAGGTCTTTTAAAAAAAAAAATTTTCAAAAACAAACTTTTGAAGCTTCAAAAATTTATTTCTCAGCATTGTTACTACTGTTACTGCGAGACTTCAAAAAATATTCTATTTTCTTATTTTGGTACTTTTCAAAGAATTTTTGGATTATTTTTTGTTGATGACATTAATCGTTGATCTCATTGGCATTGAAATTTTGCTTAATCGAACATTGGATAACTACATGTCTCAATTGCTTCCTATGTAGATAATAATGAACATTTTAATTGTAATGAGCATTGTTGATATCTAATAACATTAATAACTGAGCCTCCTTGTTTTTTAAATGCTTGAACGCCTCAAATCATGCTTCTTGGCAAAATAATGGAAGCTCAGTTAAGACGAAAAAATTCAGCTAATTTATTTTGCAAACACATTCAAGATTACTAATGAATTAGAACATTTAGCGCAACTACAAGTTCTGAGATATTCCAGGTACGGTTTTTCTTAGCAAAACAGAGCGAAATAGGTTTTGTTTTGTTTTGCTTGTTATTTTGTCATAGAAAAATTAGCCATAATAATTTCTAATAGGATTATTTCAAGCCTCTTAGTAAAATTATAGGCTCAAACTGGTTTTCCACACAATTTTGATTACTCTTTTTGAGACATTTTGTATATACAAAAGATATAATATTTTGCTTTGAAAAAAGAGTTAAAATCGGCCTTCTCTTGTCTGTTTATTTTGTTTTGTCGCCAAGATTTGATTTAGAACAATATGGCGTTACGTTCACTTCAAAACAGCTTTTGTTCCTTCCCTCGCGTATTTTTTTCAATAAAAAGCATGCGTGACGTCATTTTCAGACTTATTGTAGCAATGGGTTTTGTTCGATTCTGTGATTATCTATTGGTTACACCACGGTATTTAGCTCTGCTTCGAAATGACTTCTCTTTTCTCTCAAATGGAATTTTGCCTGCTTCGGTCGGTGGAGTGGAGGTCAATTGAGGACACACCTTAATCTAAGTGAAGATATTACGGTAGGCAAAACAGTTTCAATATCTTATAGGTCTTTAAAAGTCTATAAAGCTATAGCGTTTTTTTTTCAAACCACCAACTGTGTCTTACTTTACTGTGTACAACTGTATAGTACTGTATAGTACTACTTTATAGAGGAAATTTTTGTAGTTACATTTTTTCATGAATGAAAGTTCTAGGACAATATTTTTTTCTGAACTGAACATAAATAATGACTGTTTTACTTTGACATTGTTTATTTTTGAGTGCATTAATGCATTTGGTATCGCAAATTTCTACCTAACACCGGGCGAAGCAGACAGAAAATTTCCTCGTTTTTTTCCATTAGAATTATAATCATCATATTGAAACCTCTCACTCAAAGTTCAAGGTTTAATTAAAGATTACAGATTATGTTTTCCTTTAGCTCAAAATTCAAACAGGTTTTAAATATTGTTTCACAAACGCCACTTTTTCAACGAGGACAAAAACGATTAAAAAAATTAAAGCTGATAATTTTATTTGGTTTTGTTCAATTTAGCAAATTATATGGACTTCTTGACCATAAATTTTTCAATTTACAAAACTTCAAACAGATTTTCGACAAAAAAGTTCAGGTCCTGCCGGTTGAAAGCTGAAGAATCATAAGCATTTTTCCGTATAGTTTTAGAAACTGGAGACTGTTCTGATTAATAGCCGCATCAGCAATTTGAGGCGCTATTATTGTGCTCCAAATTTTTTTTAATCGTCGAACATATTTATGTTTCATCTTACCCTGACTTCTTGAAAATGACTTTTTCAATGACTTCAGTGACTTCTACTGCTTTGCAGTTAAAATTTGTGTTCGTTTCGTCATTTCTGCTTTTAGGTCAATTGCGTGACTTACTTCACTCACTTATGGAACTTTAAATTTTATGAAAATTTACTAGTTAAATGTCAATAGTGTGCATCTAAGTAGTGCCAAACTTATATGCCCTAATTCCTGAGTAATAGAGCCTTGTGCTTTAATATCAAATAATAATTTTGAAAAAGCTCCATTAGGGCTTTTTCCTTGTAGAGCAAATGTGTCTCATATAAATGACAGTCCGATTCTAACCCAAAAAGTTTAGTGGTCTATTAATAAGCTGGTGGTCGATATGTCAATCTTAATTCTTTAGTTGTTTCAATTCATGGTAGGCCACAAGAGTCTATCACGGCTATTTTCCGGCAATCTGCTGGCTTTGTTTTTTGTTGATTGTCAAATAATGATCGATTTAATTCTCAACCACAGATTTTTTAAGATCTAAGTGCCTGTTTAATTGCACTCAAAAAATAATTTGTAGCAATTGTATGAGTACTGTCAGTCTTTTTTATGCGATTTATGGCTTGGCCGATTTTTTGTCTGACCCATTCCACTTTTCCTCCTCAAAAGCGGAATGAACATTCAGCGCACGGAGAAAATTATTTGGCCGAATGGCCCCCTTAGAGCCTTACGCCTTACTAGTCTCTAAGTATGCAGTTCACCAAAACTGTTTTGAGGAAACAGCTTCAAGGTGTGAAGAGTGGTTCTTAGTCTGAAAAGTTTTACCCCTCGTCAGACGCTCACACCTCATTCACCCCACCCCCATCTCCCGACACCCCCGTCCACCCCCTCCCCCCTCCAATCTGGCGATTTGGATCCCCCTCTCCTACAGCTCTCCCGCACACCACATCACTTAAGCCCCCTCACCCATTCCGCTCACCCCCTAATGCCAGCATCCCTATGCCGCAGCTGGCCACTACCCAAGTCAACTTTTCTCCCGTCCTGTGAGAGCAGTTCGACTGACATTAGTTGTTTATGTTGTTGTTATTACCGTTTCAGCAATAGAAGAAATCCAATAGGATTCTCAATGCTCTTCCAATATTGTACTGTTTAGTGATCAATTAAAGTCTGTACTGCCTATTTGAGGCCCTACTGAACCTAAGATAAGACCCAATTCGTGTGCAAACTGGGAAAAAGTCTGATTAGAGATCACTGCCAATCAGTTTTGTATTTAAGGTAGGAGAATGCCCAGTCAAAAAACTGGATAGTCAGGTCAAAGATCATTCTGTCATATGACGCTTAGAGTAGAACTCCTTTTTGTGAGGGTCGCCTTTTTGTAGTTCATTTTCATTTAGGTCTGTGAAAAATTTTCGTCGTAAATGCATGTTATAGTCTGATCAGAATTTATTTTTCTTTAGGACGCTTGTGTCAGTAGTAACTTTTGTCTGGGTCCTCAATCTGGTTTTGCATGGATTAAAAAATAGAAAATTTGTTTGTTTTGAGGTGGGTTCCTGAAAAAGCTCTTGACATGATAACTCCAATTCTAATCGGAAGCAAACCGAACACGTACACATTCACAAAACAACTGGCGGAGAATCTGTTCGTGGAAGAAAACGAGAGTCGAGAGTTGCCCTATGTGATTGTGAGACCCACAATTGTTGGTGCTACATTGAAGGAGCCTTTCAGAGGATGGATTGACAATTATAGTGGAGCTTCCGGTCTTTTTGTAGCGGTTAGGAGCCTTAGCAGAATCTTTAAATATTTCTTTTCGAAACGATATAACATTGTCTTCAATGCTAGCCGAATCGAAAGCAAAAATTAATTTTGTAAAATCTTGAATGATTCTTACAAGATTCTCACAAAATGGTTAATTGCTTACAAGATTCCTACAGGATCTTACAGGATTAACTTTTTTTCTTAAAAAGCATCAAAAGTGAAAAAAAAACTGTAAATTTTTTGTCAACATAAAACTGAAAATTATGAGGAACAATGACCGATCAAAAAATGTCATGTCTTATATAAATTTGACCGTTTTTAACTGGTCTTCTCATATGGGGTAGATATCAGTCTTGCCCTCTCACTAGAAACCGCTTTCAATTTTTTTGCCTCTTTTTATCTTTGCAAGGATTCGGCGGTGAAAAAAAAAAGATCGTGCAACATTCTAAAAAAAAAAGGTTTTTAATTTGTTTTCTGTGAAAGATACCTCTTCATTTCAGTGTGGCATGGGTTTGTTGAGATCCATGATGGCGTATCCAGATGCAGTTGCCAATTTGCTCCCAGTGGATATTGTGACTGACATTGTGATTGGTGCACCATGGTACAGAGAGGAGCACAAACGCAGGTACAATCCTTAGTGATAAGTTCAAAATCTAAAATCTAAACACCAGAATTTAAAGCGAACTTTCGACAGAACACAAATTTTGCGTCAAAGAGTCTGCAACGACTATGAAAAGTCCCTATCGTGCTTTTTTAAGCCGACTGCGTTGTTTTTTTACCAATTTTATAATTACTTTATAAAAAATTCCTCGTTTTGGATGTAAAATTAATTGTACCTAAAACATTGAAAAATTTTTACTCCTTTTTCCGAACTTTCCTTTTTCAATAAAAATTTTCGAAAAGAAGTGTGACAGTTTGAATTTTCTTTTCACCGTTTTCTTTTACTTCATTATTTCTTCCTAACCCAGTATGAGGTTCCACACCTTCTTCATTGTCATTCTCAGCTAATTCTTTTCTCTAGGCTTAAAATGGTAAAAAAGACGATTAAGTATTCATGTTACAACTCTGCAATGATAAAAAATACTGAAAAAGAAAAGATAAAGTTTTTGCCCAAAAAACATTGCATAGTCGTGCCTGTATTGATTTTATGGGTGTACTAAATAAAGCAACCATTGGCAAGTCGAAGCAATGAACGAGAAGATTCCTATTGCAGTATGTGAAACAGGAGCGTGATGTTGATAACACTTCTCTCAGACAATTTTTGTTTGTGATCTGTGCAAGATTTTAAAAGTTATTTTAAGTTTTATAGGAAAACAAAAATTGATTAAATCGTTGCAGGTGATAAATTTTTAATATGCATCAAGATAGTAAGATTTTTAATAGCCGCCCTAATTTTCTCAGCCGGCTATTATAGTGCTCCTACCTTTTACAATTCAATTTGAATTTGAATTGTATTGGTGCGCAGAGTTTTTTTACGACTCGAAGAGGACTATTGGAGAAGTCCTTTTTTTAAATCAATTTTATTGGAGGGATTTTTGAAGCGGGAAATGAAACGCGCAAAAAAAATCTGGAGTGATTTTGGCGCTGAACAGTGAAGAGCGGAGCGAAAAGAGAGTGGTTTTTGTTCATACCGCTGTTTTTGAGAGAGCGAGAAATTGATGTGTGAAAAAATTTTCTCAAAGCAAGCGAAAATTTTTTGTTCACGTGCGGCATTTTGAAGCAGTTTTTTTTTCATTTATTTCGGTTGAGAGGTTTGTTTATGATTTTGTGTTAATTTTAGGCTGGTTTCGGTAGTGGTTTGAAGGTTTCTGGAAATTAATATGAATTTTATGATAAGACGGAGGTTTTTAATGTATTTTGCAGATTTTCGGGCTAATTTTTGCATTTTTTTGACGATTTTTTTGTTTTACTGGCTCAAATGGGTATTGAAGAAACCCCTTCTACTTGAGCAATTTTATGATAACAATTGGTTACAGTTTTGTGGGTAAAATTTTTTTTTTGTTGAGAAATATGACAAAAGAATGGCGAAAATTGGAACTATTTTTCTTAATTTTTTGCAGTTTTTCGTTTTCTGTTTTTAGCCTAAGTTTCTTTGCCGTTCATGATTTGCCTATTGTTTTGCGAGCATCTGAATACCCTATTGGCGGAAGGGAATTTTTCTTTGGATTTATATGTTTTTGAAATATCAAAAAATTTGGTAACCTTTTCCAGTTTTTCAGTGAAAGTTGTTTTTAAGAGCTTTTTTTCATAATTTTAGCCTAAAGTATTTTTTTCGAAATTCACATAAGTGGTTTTTGTAAGTACAAGTTGTTTTGATGAAGTTATTTTGATAGAGATAGTTTTTTCGGGATCTCAATTTATAACAAAAATCAATCAGATTTTTTATCATATTTTAACAGAATTGATCTATTGTTTTTACTTTTTTGTTTTATGACTTTGTTTCAAGATAATCATAAATTAGTGAAGGCACGTTTTGTTTGATGAATAGTGGGATGGCGTTCAGATGGATTTTCACTTCGAATCGTCTCCGGAATTTTTCCGGCTATGTTTTTTTAAGATGTGTTCACACATTTTGCAATGGCTCTGATCTTACAAAACGGGGTAAACAGGTAAAGCCCAGCGGGCATTAAGTTTCATTAGAGGACCAAAGTGGGCTTTAGTAGTCCTGCAAGTGTTTATAGTAGTGCAGCTGCTGGGGTGGCCCTAATTTAAGGTTAAAAGGTCATTTTTAGGAGTTTTTGGGCTCAAAATGGTGCAGTTTTTTTTATTTTTTTGAGTTTTTTTCAGTGGTTGGTCTTAATTTGAAGTTTTTAATAGTTTTTAATAGTTGATGAAGTCCTTTTTTGAGACAAAATTGCTTGTTTTGGCCATTTTATGAGCTATATGTTTTTGTACTACAATCACAAATACAAAAAATGATAATAGTTTTTGCAATTTTTTCAGGTTTTTTGAAAATTTTTGTCATTTTTTGAGTTTTTTAGCTCTAGGTGTCAAGAAACCTCCTCTAGGGATCGATAAAGGGTTTGATGATAGATTACTGCATAGGTTCTAGGGATAAAGAAATCGTTTCAACTTTCTGCTATCAAGAACATTTGCATTTTTTGACAAAACTTGCAGTTTTTTTCACATTTTTTGACATTTATTGTCATTATTGAAGTTGTTTGAGTCCCAATGGCCAGAAAATCTCATTAGGGTTTGAATAATAAGTTACTGAAAAATTTTATGATGCCAAAGAATAGGTTTCAACTTTTGAATATCACAAATTTTAGCAACTTTTTGACAAAATTCGCATTTTTTTCAGGTTTTTAAAAATTTTCATCATTTTTCATTTTGTTCTGTTTCAGGGACCCGGCAGTCTCCTTTGATGTTTGTTTATAGGACACTGCATAGTTTCTATTAACAATGGAATGGTTTTTAACTTTTTAATATTTCGAAGTTTAGCATTTTTTGGATAAAAACTGCAATTTTTTCAAGGTTTCCTTAAGTTTTTGTCAGTTTTTGATATTCATCCATTCTCAAGTGCGAGAAAACCTATTCCACGTTCTGATAATAAGTTACTGCATGGTTTTCAGTTTCAATGGATTTGTTGTCAACAATTTAACCTTCGACTCTTAGAAGTTTTTTGATAGAATTTGCAATTTTTTCAAGTTTTTCAAAACATTTGTATTTTATTTATTTTTTCTTGCTTCAGTAGCTGAGTAACCTCAGCCAGGGTTTAATAGTATGTTATTTAAAAGTTGCAAGGGGGCTATTGAATGGTTTTCAACAATTTAATAGCACGAATATCTATTTTTTGAAGTTTTAATTTTTCTAAAAATTATTGCCTATCGATCTATGAGCCAATGAGTTTTTAAAGCTTGGACTGATTAGAAGTGATGAGAAATGATTCTGAAGATATTTATATCACAACTTTATATTTTACATTTTAGCAAAACACTCTTGAAACGTTGTTTTTTTAGACTGAAATTGACAGAAAGTTCATTGAGTAGGCAGCACTCTCAGAGTCTTACTAGTCTAAAAGTATGCCAATCAAAGGGTGGCCAATCGAAGCTCGGCCTTTACTGGATAGCCTCTAGAGACAGTGAAATGATTCTATAAATATTTATATCACAATTTTCAACAACATTTCCTGGTAATTATTTTCAGGATGTTTATTTCATATATATGAGCAAAACACTCTTGAAATGTTTTTTTGAGACTGAAATTGACAGAAAGTTCATTGAGTAGGCAGCGCTCTTAGAGTCTTACTAGTCTCAAAGTATGCCAATCAAAGGGTGGCTGTTAAAAATTGATGACCCCTTCCCCGGCCTCAACTCCGGTCACCCCATCCCCTGCCGCTCCCCGTTCATCCTCCTCCACCTCCTTCGACTTGTACACCACACCCCCACTGGCTCTAGTGATTCGCGTAATCTGTCAGATATCTTTCATAGCCGCCGTCAACCTCCGAAAGGGTTATAAGAAATCTTTTTTTTTCAATATCTATTCTTTCAATCCCAATCATGCTTATTGGAGTCAACGGCGGCTATTTTCCGGCAATCTGCCGGGTATGTTTCTTCTTTGCAAAAAAAGAACTAACTGACTTAGTGTAACCTGCTTTCTTTAGTTTTGTCAACTTTTTTGCAAAACTAGAATTATAAGATCATACTGAGATGCATTTTCGCTGATAAACGAAAGTATTATTAGTTTAGTATAAAACCGGGTCTGATAAATCGATTTCCAAAAGCGGTGAAAGTGCAATATTTAATTGACTTCATATTTACCAATCTTCTATCAATTCTCAAAACTGGACAGAATTATAATTATTGTTAGAAGAGGTGACAATTCCTCAAATAACACGATTTTTTGAAAATGAACAGAATGTCTTCACATTCGTCAATTTACGAAAACCATTGTTCAGTAATATATTTTACCTGCCGTCCAAAAAGTTAGTAGCGTTGGGTCAGGTTGGTCTTACGGATTTTTTTCAGATCTATTTTGGCCGTTTTTTTCTGAATCAGAAAATGCTGAAACCCGAGGTCAGCTGCGGCTATAATCTGTCATTTATTTTCTAAGTGTGTTTCAGCATCACATTAATTCACGGCTGATAGAGTTATTTTCAGGATGTATATTTTATATTTTAGCAAAACACTCTTGAAATGTTTTTTTTTGAGACTGAAATTGACAGAAAGTTCATTGAGTAGGCAGCGCTCTTAGAGTCTTACTAGTCTCAAGGTATGCGAATCAAAGGGTGGCCAATCAAAGCTTGGCCTTTACTGGATAGCCTCTAGAGACAGAGAAATGATTCTGAAGATATTTATATCACAATTTTCAGCAACATTTCCTGGTAATTAGCATTTGATTTCCTTTTCTCAAATTTTTTTGTCATTTTCGAGTTAATCGATCTTCAAGGGCCAATGATTATTTTTCAGGTCTTGCAGATATAATCCTGGACCAATTTCAGAAACAAAGCTTGGTTTCGAACTTATTTCTGAAATGAGTATTTTTAAAGGGAAAAAATTTTGCCTTCGGTTTGAAAGCTTCAAGAGTTTTAGCAATGAGAATGTTTTTGTTTAGTTTTGATTATTTTAGTTTCACAGTTTCTATCTTAGTTTTTAATTTTTTGAGATGATTTTGGCATTGTTCAATTGATCGGCTGGTCAGGTAGAGTACGTTTGAGCTTTTCATTCACTTCTTTGAATTGTATTTCAAGACTTGTCCCGCTATGTCTTTTTTTTACTTCGTCGAACAAAAAAATGTTTCGCTTTACCTCAATTTGCCGCTCTTTCAACATTTTGCGTGAAATCTTTTTGACTTCTCTAGGCTAGTTTCTCTCTTTTCTCATTCTGCTAAAAGTGATTTTGAACATCAGTTGCTCAGCAAAGCAATTCAAAATAAACACAGTCAGTATAAAAATGGAAGTCAGAAATAGAAACGGGATAAACCCATAAAGCACAATTTTAGATGCCCGCTATTTGAACGTCGTTCCTATAAGTATTAGTTACCTCTCTCTAATGCTTATTGGTATTGATAGTAGCCCCTGTAGCCTCTCTCTAAGAAACAGAAGTATGTTCAACTACGAAATGTCATCAAAATAAATTGGACTAAAAATATTTTTTTTTGTACAGAAATCTTTTTTTTCAATACCTATTCTTTCAATCCCAATCATGCTTATTGGAGTCAACGGCGGCTATTTTCGGGCAATCTGCCGGGTATGTTTCTTCTTTGCAAAAAAAGGACTAACTGACTTAGTGTAACCTGCTTTCTTCAGTTTCGTCAACTTTTTTGCAAAACTAGAATTATAAGATCATACTGAGATGCATTTTCGCTGATAAACGAAAGTATTATTAGTTTAGTATAAAACCGGGTCTGATAAATCGATTTCCAAAAGCGGTGAAAGTGCAATATTTAATTGACTTCATATTTACAAATCTTCTATCAATTCTCAAAACTGGACAGAATTATAATTATTGTTAGAAGAGGTGACAATTCCTCAAATAACACGATTTTTTGAAAATGAACAGAATGTCTTCACATTCGTCAATTTACGAAAACCATTGTTCAGTAATATATTTTACCTGCCGTCCAAAAAGTTAGTAGCGTTGGGTCAGGTTGGTCTTACGGATTTTTTTCAGATCTATTTTGGCCGTTTTTTTCTGAATCAGAAAATGCTGAAACCCGAGGTCAGCTGCGGCTATAATCTGTCATTTATTTTCTAAGTGTGTTTCAGCATCACATTAATTCACGGCCGATAGAGTTATTTTCAGGATGTATATTTTATATTTTAGCAAAACACTCTTGAAATGTTTTTTTTACTGAAATTGACCGAAAGTTCATTGAGTAGGCAGCGCTCTTAGAGTCTTACTAGTCTCAAAGTATGCCAATCAAAGGGTGGCTGTTAAAAATTGATGACCCCCTTCCCCGGCCTCAACTCCGGTCACCCCATCCCCTGCCGCTCCCCGTTCATCCTCCTCCACCTCCTTCGACTTGTACACCACACCCCCACTGGCTCTAGTGATTCGCGTAATCTGTCAGATATCTTTCATAGCCGCCATCAACCTCCGAAAGGGTTATAATTTAGGTGCTGTCATTTTCTACGGATTGAAGAGGTGTTATGTTTTCAATATTTTGATAAGTGAGCGAGCAAAAACAAACCTGAAGCTCAGGGAGTGAAGGATGTTTCAGAAAGTGGTTTGGCAGAACCAATTCGATGAGCCGAAAAAAATTTGTTATTTTGTTTGTGTATTCTTTCGAAAAAGAGCAAAAAATTTATGTGTAAAATTTTTTTGCCAACTGCTCGAATATTTGTTCACGTGCAGATCTTTCAAGCTCTTTTCAGGTTTCCAAATTGGTAAATGTATAAAGAGCTATTGTCGACAATAGTGGTACTTTTTGGGTGATTTTGAGAGCCTTTTCTTGATTTTTTGTAGGCTAATTGAAATTTTGTAAATTATTATTTGGACTTGCATAGGCAATCCTAAAGATTTTTGGCCTATTTTTTGTTTTATGGGATTCATTTGGTAATTGCAATGGAGTATAATGCTTTTAGATATTGACTAATACAAACTGATTAAAGCTTTTTCGGTAAAGCAGTTTGATCTAGAAAATTTGATTGAAAATTGAGAAGCAAATATATCACTATTTTTGAAGCAAATGTATCAGTCCAGCTGTCTCTTCTTATGCAATTTTTTGCTCAACATTTTTTTGTCTGACGCTTTAGATTTTGTCCTCAAAAAAGAATAAATAGGAAAAACCCAGAGGGAATTTAGTGGCGGGCAGCTCTTTTATAGATGTACACAGGTCTACTGGTCTCTAGGTAAGCGATTCACCGAAACTGTTTTGAGGAGACATTTATTAACACTGTCTATGATTGTTGCTTTCTAAGCTAAAGAGTTTGTTCCTACCCCCAAAAAAGCAAACTCACCCCAACCCGAACTCAACACCCCCCATCAGTCGCCGGTCTCTTTTCAGCGATCTGATATTTAAAACCAATTTTCATACCTCTTAACACTACAACACTTGATCCTCACTCCCACTCAACTCCGCCCCACCTATTTCACGCAATAATGCTAACAACCTGAAAATTTTTGAATCCCAGCTGGTTACTACCCGCTGAAATTCCTCTGATTGAAAGCAATTCACTCTACATACGTTCCATGAAACAAATTATTTCATTCGAATGCCTACGTGAAGCATATCAAAAATTAATCTAATTTTCCTTATTTTTAGGAGTAAATGTTTTGTCAATTTTTTAGATTACTTACCATGGGTATCTTATCTTCTCTGATGGAATCGTTTTTTGCAATTTAGCCTTCGTGTCGTTTCTCGAATTCCTCCGGCAATGTTTTAAGTTCGCATTAGGTTTAGATCACGTTTTTGTTTTACACAATGCACAATTTTGACTTCTGATTTACTTAACTCATTGTTTCAACTGAATGGATTTTAAAACACATTCAAAACATTTTACGCATTACAGTGATTACTGTCAAGGTCAAAAGGAGAAAATCAAAGGAAACGGGATAAACCAATAAATCTCGGTCATTAAGCCACAGTGCATCACGTTACCAGCGTTCGTGAAAGCGGTTGATAGACGGCATTAGTATTAAGTTTAAAAGTTTCCAGTTTAGATGCCGAATTGAGGGTAGTTGTATAATCATCGAACTCAAACTGTACACCAAATCAGAACATTTTTGACACCTGCATGAGACACAGGCTGTCAATTTGAATGTTTTGCTTTCTTTTCATTTCTTCAGTCCTGATGGGCGCCAAAGATTTTAGCGGCGGCTTTTTTCCGGCGATCTGCGGGCTATGTTTAATTGCTCTCGAGCCAAGTTCATAGCAATTATTGTAAATGTGTCTTTTGTATGCAAAATTTTTGCTACACAATTTTGACTTTTCTAGTGACTTTTACGCCCTTGACTTTTTGCGTTTCACGTGATCTATAAATCTCTCTCAATCACAATTTCAATCAGCCGAACTCAATTGGCAGTAATTTAATACTAAAAGTCAAATGAAAAGTGCGCCGAAACTGGCTCTCACTTTCGGCTCTCACTTTCGTGCTTAAACTTTAAATCTTAATAGTGGTATATGTTAACCTCTATTGTGATTATTTGAGGCGTACTATTCAACTTCATAGTCCCATTTAGCCCCCCCCCCCCCCCGGACTGAAGCAGGCTGCAATTGATTAGAGCTTTCACTAATCGTTCGAGAGCAATTCTTCCGACGTTTAGTCGGTTATGTTTATTCTTTGATTTCTGAAAACAGAAGATCGCTTGGCAGTAATAACTTTTTTTCAATCAAAAGGTTGCCAAGACTATTGGATTTTAAAACAACAAGTTTCTAGACAACAAGTTTCTTGTTTTTAGACGTTTAGAAGGACTGCAATACAACTACTCGCAACCGAACATAGGAATAACGCGCTATTCCCAACCACCAACCGAAGATATTGAATCGATTAGGGATGACGAAGACAGTAACTTGGTCATCAATTGTGATTCGGGATACATTGCTAGTCCACTGGTGTGGGATACGGTTCCGAAGTTGATTGAAAAGTTCTACTGTGAAAATCCTTTGGAGAGAGCAGTGAGGTACCCAAGATTCAGGGTAACAAACAGCAGGTAAAACCATCTTTGTTTACTAACTGGATCTATAATGGTTCGCCTGGCCCGTGCGTTCTTGCTGGTCCTTTCTCATTAAAATTTTATGATAAAAAACAGATGAAGGATGTTTACCTCTTAATTCAAAAATGTCTATTATCTTTTCGCCAATTCTTAGATCAGCAATGCTTAAAAACAAACACAAAGCACCGCAGTAAAAAGCTATTGAAAATTATGTCAAATAATATTACCATTGCAGTATGACTTCAATTTTACTTTTCAGACTAAAAAACTACTTCTACACAATGTTCTCTCACCACGGAGTAGCAATGATTATGGATCTCCTCCTCAGGTGCACAGGCCAGAGACCCAAGTAAGTCAACAAAATTGAATGAAATATTTACATACGATTAACACAAACTAATTAAAAAGTTATGGTAAATTTACCTGAAAAAACACCTTAACTCACCTGAAACGTTCAGGTAGTACTCTTACAGGATGTGAAAAAAAGTGACCATTTGAATGAAATTGAATGATCAACAAAATTGAGTCAAACAAAATTGAATGAAAAAATGCCACAGCATAACACACACTAAAAAGTTAAGATAAATGTACCTAAAAAACACCTTAACTTACCTCAAACGTTCAGGTAGTACTTTTTAAGGACGGGAAGGCGAACAAATGTGACCATTTACAAAATACACCAGGAAAAAGTTCGGGTTTTGGATCAAGTTTTTTAAATCGTTTAGTTCATCTATTTCTACGACTCGAAGATGAGTATTGGAGGCGTGTTTAATTGCTTTCAAAGGAAGTTTGTAACAGTTATATTAGTCCTGTCGGTCTTTTTTTTGCGATTTTTTGCTTGACCGATTTTTCGTCTGACGCCTTTGACTTTTCGTACTCAAAAACGCGATAAGCAGGTAGCGCCCAGTGGTCATTGAGTGCTCTTAGAGCCTTTCAGCTCCATTTCAGTTGAAACTGTTTTGGAGACTTACACTTACGCTGTGAAGGGCGGTTCTTAGAGGTTGACCCCTCCCCCCACTATTGCCCCAACCCCCCACCACCACGCTGTTGCCGCCCATCTCACTTTTGGCCAACCCCCCCCCCCCCCCTAAATACACTCTAAATGAAGTTAGGGTAAATTTACCTGAACAAACACCTTAACTCACCTGAGCATTCAGGTAGTACTCTTAAAGGATGGGAAGGCGAAAAAAAGTTACAATTTGAATGAAATTGAATGATCAACAAAATTGAGTCAAACAAAATTGAATAAAAAATTGTCATACCATAACACACACAAAAAAAATTAAGATAAATTTACCTAAAGAACATTTTAACTTACCTGAAACGTTTAGGTAGTATTTTTAAAGGGCGGGAAGGCGAAAAATTGTGATCATTTACCAATTTCATCATGAAAAAGTTCGGGTTTTTGATTCAAGTTTTTCGAATCGTCTAGTTCATCAATTTCTACGACTCAAAGATGGGTTTCGAAGGCGTGTTTAATTGCTCTCAAACGAAGTTTGTACCAATTATATTAGTCCGGTCGGTCTTTCTTATGCGATTATTCGCTTGACCGCTTTTTCATCTGACCCGTCTGACTTTTCGCCCTCAAAAACGAGATAAGGAGGCAGCGCCCAGTGCGCATTGAGTGCTCTTAGAGCTTTTCAGCTCCGTTTCAACTCAAATTGTTTTGGAGATTTATTCTTATGCTTTGAAGGGCGATTTTTAGAGTTTGAAGACAGCCCCACTGTTGGCCCCCCTCCCCACTATTTTCCCCACCCCTACCACGCTGTTGCCGCCCATCCGACTGTTGGCCACCCCCTTTTATTCTCTCCCCATCATCCCCCCAGCCCCCCCTACTGATGAACAACCGACAGCTAAAATAACAACTTTCTACTAATTTTCAAAATTTTTTGAACTTTTTTCAAGATAATTTGAAAAATTTCTTCGTTTTTTGAGGTGTTTTAATCCAAGGTGTCCTAGGGTGTTATAAAAGGTTACGGCATAGTTTCTACTGGTAGTGGAATGGTTTCAACATTTTAACATTACCAATTTTAGCGTTTTTTTGACAAAAAGTGCAAATTTTTTCAATGTTTTTCTCATTTAGTTTGCATTAATCAAGACCTTTCAGAAGCAGGGATCAGAAGACGTTCATACGGGTTTGATAATAAGTTACTGAAAAAATTTATTTGCCATGGAATAGTTTTCGATTTTTTATTACCACCAATTTTAGAATTTTTTAAATAAAAGTTTTTTTTTCAATTTTTTTGAACACTTTTGTGGTTTTTTAGGTTTCGCCAGCCTCAAGAGCCAAAGAAACTCCACTAATTTTTGAAAATAAAGAAAACTGTGTGGTTTCAAAATAAAATGGGATATTTTTCAAGATTTCAACAAAACGAAATTTAGCATTTTTTTAACGAAACTTTTTAACAATTTTTTTTTCAATTTCTGTGACCTTTGTCATTAATCAGGTTTTTCAACCTTACAGAAAATCTTCGTTCCGATTTGACAAGAAGTTACTGGAGAATGTTTTTGGCCATGGACTAGAGTTCACCTTTTATTATCAAAAATTTTAGCAGTTTTTTATGCAGTTTTTCAAACTTTGTGTCTTTTGTGAAATTTTGTGTCTTTTTTTAGGTTTCTCCTGCCTCAAGAGCCACGTGACTTCATCCTGGGCTTGATTATGACTTACTGCATAGCTACTAGATGCAATGGAAAGTTTTTCACAATTTTAACATCAGCAATTTTAAAAAATAAACATTTGCATTTTTAAATAAACATTTGCAGTTTTTTAAAAATTTTTAAATTTTTTATTTTTTTTTCGGCACCAGGGTCCTAGGGAACTCCTCCAAGGCTTGATGATAAGCTTTCACATTGTCTCTAGAGTTAGATGAATTTTTTATCAATATAATAATGGCTCCAGCTTTAGCAATTTTTTGATAATTTCTTTTCAAATTTTTAGAAATTTTTTATCAAGTTTCAATTTTATGGATCTTTATGAGCCAGTGAAACTATGTAAAGCTTAAAATATGGATTCTCGATAATCTCTTGAATCAATGAGTTGGTACTGAAAGCTTTAATATCTTGAATTGTAGCAAGATTTTGTTAAAATTTGCTATTGTTTCAAGGATTTTGAATATTTTTGTCATTTTCGGAGTTTAACGATCATTACTGGCCATCGAAACTTTTCAAGTCTTGCATATGGGTTACTTGACATAACTCCAGAGACAAAAATGGGTTTGAAAATTTTCACTGCGAAATCTGGAAGTTTTTTCTTATGATTTGAATAAATTTGCAAGTTTTTGAAACATCAGTTTTTTATTTGATTTAACAAGGCTAGAAAACTAAAAGTTACGGAGTCTAATCGAGCTAAAGCTAGCTTTACTAAACTGTGGCTAGCTACTGACGACGCCAACTTCTCGCTGGTTCTTTGCGAGCAATTTGTCCGACATTAGTCTGTTAAGTTTGTTTTTGTTAAGCAGGTCTAATATTTTTTAATTGCTCTCAAACGAAGTTTGTAGCAATTATATTAGTCCAGTCGGTTTTTTGCCTGACCAGTCCATCGTCTGATGCATTCGACTCTTCGTCTTCGAAAACAGGATGAACAGGTAGCAACCAGCGGGCAAAAAAGCTCATAGAGCCTTTCAGCTCACTAGTTTTCAAGTATGCGATTCACAGAATCTGTTTTGGAGACTTATATTTATGATGCGAAGGGCGCTTCTTAAAGATTAACTACCCCCACTCTTGCCCCCCACTGTTCCCACCCCATCAACCCCCGTTTTAAGCCCCCCCGACCATCGCTGCGCTCACTTATGCCCCTTCAATTAAGCAAGAGCTAGCCAAACACTCCCAACGCCGGTCATTTTAGAGCAAATCGCCCGATGTTAGTGGGTTATGTTTTGGTAATTTTACTGCAGAACGTAAAAAATTCATTTAAGGTAAAGGTAAATTAAGGTAATTTTAACTGCACAAAGTTAAGGTAAATTTTTACCTTAACTCAACTTAAAGTAAAGTTTAAAAAAAAGGAACACTGTATTTCTCCTAATATCTGCAAATGTTTCAGTCATAGTAAATTTACAGAGATAGGCAGTGTAGAGTATTGATATTTACAACAGAGAAACTAATAATTTATAATTACTAAAATATCGACCAAATAGAGAAGTCACTTGTATTGGCGTGGAGGGACGACAGTAACATAAATTCAAAACAAAACAGAAAGAAATTTTATTGAACTTAAAATGTTTCCAAGTAATTGAACAATGTTGGGTTTTCTTCGGGTCCTTCTTGTTTTCATTAAGAAAAACTGCTTGTGTTTTTTCTTTGCAAGACTTTATGACATTGACAAATATTTTCTTGGGAAAGAATTGTTCTGCAGAACACCTCTTTTGATAATAAGTTTTTCATGTATATTGCAATATGAAATTGTCTGGGCACAAAATTTTTTGAGTTCGCTCGTGTATATAAAAACTTGCGGTTGATAATTTCAAAGCTGAGCTTGGGAAGGCAGGCTTCTTTTTATTCAAGATGCTATGACAGTAAGTGGCAGCCCTGTAATAAAAAAGCAGCGAAATAAGTAGTCAAGGTTCATTTTAAGATCTGAGGATGAGTCAAATTTTTGTCCGTGCAAACAAGCTCTGATGGCCCAATTCAACTGCTTTTCTAGTGTTTTTATGAGATTTTGATTGTTGGTTGCAAGCCAAACAGAAGAATATTGAACATGACTGAGAACAAAAGAGTTCAAAATAATTTTCTTGTATACAGTGGGAATTATGCTCCTGAGTGCATATATGCATTTACTGCCCTGGGCTTTTTTTAATAAAAAAATTTTTTTTACTTGTTTTTGAGGTCTTTGTCAATATAAACACCGAGATATTTGATTGCCGCTTTCAAACGTATTAATTAGTCTCCAACCTTTAATGTCGTTTCGTCTTGAGGATTAGAGCTAACAAAAATTATAAACTCTGTTTTTTTCCGGATTGATCTTGAGGTGATGTAATTTCAAAAATTATATGCTTTTTTCTATGGACTTCTCAAGCTCGTGTTTGCATTTGAGAACTTCATCATGAGAGCCTAATAGGACTTTGCGTATTGTATTGTTTCAAATGACAAAAAGTTGCTAAGATCGTTAACATATAGATTGACCAAGAGAAGACCTAAGACTGTTCCTTGCGGAACTGCTTGTGCCACTTCAATCCACCCTGATTTAACATTATTGATTCTGACTCTTTGTGTTCTGTTTGAAAGATAGCTCATATTTAGATTTTGAGCTGGTATCGAAAATCCAAGAATGGAAAGCTTTGGAATCATGAGCTCGTAATTAAGGAGTCAAAAGCTTTTGGTAGATCTAAAAATTCTGCTACAGTATTTTTTTCCTGTTTTTGTTGCATCGTATTTTTTCCAGTTAAATAAACGACCGCATCTGTTATAGAAAATTTTTTTCTGAAACCAAACTGTGTTTTAGAGAGCAGGGCATTCTTATAAACAGATTCATCAATTTGTTGTTTAATAAGAGATTCAAAAGTTTTTGCTAATGCTGGTGTTAACGAAATTGGTCGATAGTTTAGAGGATCATCGAGTTCTCCTTTTTTAAAAAGTGGAGTGATGTCGGTTCTTTTGATTTCAGCAGGGAATGTTTCTGTTTTTATAATTTCATTCATTAGAAAACAAAAAGGGTCAACTAGTTGACTAGCTGCGTCTCGCAATGCTCATGAGGGAATGGTAGAAAGGCCCAATTGTTTGAATTATCTAAGAGCAAGAAGCGTTTTAGGACAGTCAAGTTTAGTAACAAATCTAAAAGAAAAGGTGTTTTTTGCCTCACCATAGGCAGGTCTACAGTATAGTCGTTTTCACCGAGTGTCATACTTCATTGATCAAATTCCATTTCTTGCGCTCTGAAGTTGAGCTTTCAATTAACTGATTATAAAATTTCTCAAAATCTTTTTCATAACCGGCGCACACTTCGGCTCTCAATTTGAAGAACTTGTGGAGAGATTCTGAATTGAGGTATTGCCCTCTAAGCAGATTTTTGTTACGTGTGTTTTTTGAAATGAACCGTTTGGCAAGGGAAAACTGTGATTTGTTTTTTTTTTAAAAAAAAATTTTTTGATTGGCGCATGAAAGATTATTTGCTGCTCAAATGTGCGTAGCATTTCAATTGGAACTGTAGAGCAGTAAAACTTTTCCGAGGTTAATTGCTTGATAGAAATGTTTTTGGCAGTAATTCGTTTCATCATATTATTGTTTTTTAACTATTTTGTTCCTGCTAAGTTTTGTTGCAAGAATAATCAATTGAGCAAAATGATCTGTTTGTATTAATGAGTCAAAAATTTCACTATGAAAAGGGGTTCATTTCCATCAATAATATTGTAATCTATAAGTGAGTTCGATTCATCCTTAAATCTAGTTGCTTGATGCTTATTAGTTACATTTTGATCATATGGTAGAAGGATTGCTTCTAAACTCTGCTTTTCTTTGTTTTCAAAATAATTAATATTATAGTCTCCCATCATTATTATTTTTTTGTTTTCAGTAATTGCTCTATCAACTGATCTAGCAGACTGCTCAAGAAATTCTTCGTAAAGAAGCTTTTTTTAGGTTATAAGAAATGTTTATTAGGTAATTTTTTTTTAATCTTTGGGAAAGTTATTTCGACCCACAGATAATCAAAAAGAGTACTTTTGAAAGCTAGATCAACGCGTAATTGAGTTAAGTTTTCTTAGGAGTAATTAACAATACACCTCCCCCTTTTGAACTCGCCCATGATGCCAATTTGAATGCCATGATTGTAAATCAAATGTACATTGTCATGATACAGGAAATTATAATGGTTGATCTTTGGGTTGAAGGAAGGAATTGAGCGTATCAATCCATTCATCTTAAGCAAAACAAAATTTTCACCAAGAGATTCCAATCTTTCTTTAAGTGCAGCATTAACTTCATCAATTAATTTGTTTTTTGATCTATTGTAGTCAGTTTCTTTGAACGGTATTACCTTCATGATTACAAACGCATCAAGCTGGAACTTATTTTTACAGGCTTCAATAAGGCTGAACATGTCATCTAAAATCTCATTGCAGCTTTTTTTGTAATTTTGAAACAGTATTTGTTCCGTCTTGAAGAATTAAAGTTTTAAGTTTTTTTGCATTAATATTTTTCCACAACTTTTATTTTCCCATTGGTGGTTGACCCACGGGAAGCATGGATAGCTGTCCAGTGGAATTGTTGCATCATCTCCTAGCTTACCAATGATGCTGCTACCCAGAACCAAATTTGATTGTTCTTGTTTGAGGCGGATTAAATCAAAATCTCTTACCTTCTCTGAAAAAAACCTGTTCTTTTCGAGATTTTGATTCATGGCTTGTTGTGCCTTCCCCTTCATTAGATGACTGTTCCTATGTTTTTTCCTGCAGTTGTCGCTGATCAGTAACGAGCACATTTTCAATAAAATTTTTCCTTTTTTTGTAATCTTTGATGTAAGTCAAGATATAATTTGTAGGAAGTTTCCTTTTTAAGTTGAGTCCATTCAGTTAGGGATAGTAATGAAGGATCAGTTTGATCATTTAGATTGAAATGCTCGTGGTTTTTTAGTTGAATATTATTAGAGTTTGTCATAGACATTGCAATTTCTGTATTATTGAGTGAAAAAGGTCAAATTTATTTTTGCTATGTCTGCATAAGTGCAAAAATCGATCAATGTTTCAAAAGAAGAAAGGTCAACTGTATTATTTGAAGTTTATTCGCATTTCTGATTTTATTTGAAAGTTATTCGCTTGTCTGATTTGAAAGTTATTCGCTTGTCTGATTTGAAAGTTATTCGCGTGTCTGATTTGAAAGTTATGCGCTTGTCTGATTTGAAAGTTATTCGCTTGTCTGATTTGAAAGTTATTCGCTTGTCTGATTTGAAAGTTATTCGCTTGTAAAGCCTTGGATCAATTGTAAAGCCTTGGTTAAGTTAAACTCAAGTTAAGATAAATAAATTTATTTATTGCGCATATTATTTGACAATATATGACGTTGCGGATGTAGGTATAAGAGGCAGTGGACGTAGGCATAAGAGGCAGTAAGAGGCAAAATAGCCCCAAATAAACATCGGATTGAACGCATGCACACCAATTAATCACCCTAACTCTTGAGCTATACATAGAATTTTATGCCGTTAAACTAAAACTAGGCCAATAACAACATTCATTTCGCCAAAAATATGTATTTGGACAAAGGTTTTTGACTTAATCTTTAATCATATCAATTGAAAACAGTAAAATCATATGATAAAATTGATCCAAGGCTTTAATGAGGCGCTAGGCTCATGACCGCTACTCTTATTAGTCCATTTGAGTCGCAGGCAATGGGTTACCTTCCCGTTCAAGGTTTTTAACCCCCAAAAATATGTAGAAATGGTGTTTAATTTATGTAGAAATGTAGTTACGGTGGGGGAAAACAAAAGTTAACCGCATTCGATTGGTCATTGCACACATAATCACCGCTTCATTAAAGGCGCCAGAATTTTAATGCATCAGTTTGCGCTGAAAAGAGAGCCGTTATAAAGTTGCTCGTCTGTAACTTCATCACATTTAAAGCTAAATTATATCAAAGTTTTGGTGCAGTAAAAAATACCTGTTTTGTGTTTCCTTATATTAAAAACTCCCAAATTTCCGTATGAAAAAAAAACATTTTTTTTTGGGCTGGCTACACTAATCTTTCGTGCACTGAGGATAATCCACGCTGAAATTGGTTCAATGTGAACAACTTCTTAACCCTATTTTAGTTAATGTAATTTTTTCTGCAAATGTTTTGTAAGTTTGCTTGTGAGCAAATTTGCTAGTTTTGAACTTTTCGTTATTTTGTTCTGTGATGACCTAAACTCGCTAGTTACAGTATCTATTAACTTCGTATTGAGTTATATTTGAATCAATCTATGCAGGAATTTATATCTGTTTCTATGACTTTCAAAATTATTTGTTTTCAAAAATGGACTTGTGAACATTGTCTTTTTTTGTTTTTTCCTACTTATTAAATATGCTCATTAGGTTTAAGTCCCATATCAAGGTACACATTAGTTTGTTAAGATTAGGTTTATTTTGGTGCTAACTGGACTTTGTAACAAAGTGTTTTCTTTGTAAAATGTAGATTTTGGACCTAATTATATCCTGTTCTCATTAATGGAAGGTCTCCTCGATCTTCTAACGCGGTATTTTTTTAATTTATTTATTTGTGTGAATTTCTACCTTTTTTGAACTCTAATTATTTTCAACTGTTTTTTTTATTTGATAGACAACGGAATCAAAAACAATAAGGAGCGGACCCGGAATATTATGTATAAAAGCAAATTTCTGAGCCTCATTTTTAATTGCTCTTGAACGAAGTTCATAGCAATTATTATAAACGTGCGTATCTTTTTTATGCAAAATTTTTGCTGGACAATTTTGACTTTTTGAGTGACTTTTACGCCCTTGAATCTTTGCGTTCGCGTGATCTAAAATTCTCTCTCAATCGCAATTTCAAGCAGCTGATCTCAATTGGCGGCAATTTAATACTAAATGTCAAATGAAAAGTGCTCTGAGACTGGAGTAGTGGAAAAAAACAAGGGATCCAGCCACCAGTAAAATTTGACCCTTTCTCCATACGCTAATCGCGCATGTCGAATCGGGCCAAAATTTACTGCTTACTGGATCCGTTGTTTTTTCCACTACCATATATTAGCTCTAAATTCAATGAAAAAATTAATTAAAATCAAAATAAAATCAAAAGATCAAAGCAAAATTTTCATTTCACTCTTTGGATCTTTTCAAGAATTGCCCCCCCTTTGCAAAAGGGGGGCTATTCTTGAATAGAATTTAAGCGAGTGATTTATTAACCAATCGGAGACGAGTAATAAGTATCCGTCCGTGTATGCACATACTGTGTTAAACTGGATAGAATAAAATGCGCCATGCTAGGGCAATTAGCCGAATTGGAATACGAAGCGAAAATAATTTCCGACTGGCGGGTCGGTGGGCGCGCTTCCGGATTACATCCCACAGTGCGTGAGAGGCATGGCCGTGAACAGCGGTCCGCAATTGCGCTTAAACTAATATTCGGCTATCTAAACTGTAGGCCAACTAATATTGTGGTAAAGTATAGCACAGAAGGGGAGGCGATTCTCTACTAGGTACCAAAGGGGGGGGGGCAATTGTTGAAAAGATTCCACTCTTTAAGAGCAATTCACTCTTATTCGGACTGATTCCCCAATAGAAAGATTGCTTTTTTTCGCTCTTAAAGAGTGATTCCTTCTTTTTTGATATTTTTTTCTTTTTTTTTACTTTTTATTTCAAATTATCTATACTCTTCAATAAATTTATAATTTCTTTTACTTTTTCTATATGTAACCCATTATTAATAAGAAATGATACAAAATTATAATATTTACACGAAGGACCTTCGGTCTTGTTACACCAACATCTTTCCTCAGTTTGGCTAATAACTAAAGGACTTACAGTCTTGCTTTGCCAACTATTATTAATTGTTTTCTGACCCAGATTTCCACTAAATCCTCTAGTTAATTCTACATCTGAATGTTGTTTCTTTACATGAGCCCGTATTCCATCATATCTCACAACAGAATTACAATATGGACAATTAACTTTAGCTGAAGTACAACTTCTACATGTATACTTACTCTCATCAAAATCAGTTAGTGGTTTTATATAATTACATTTATTACAACTTCTAATTAAGACTTCTGGGCTAAGGTTAGGGTTGAGGTTGAGGTTAGGGTTAGGGTTAGGGTTAAGAATAAGGTTAGGGTTACACTCTAAACATTGTAAAAGCATTTCTAATAGGGTAAACTTTAATATTTACCTAATCATTTCACACGGTAATATTTAGCCATGATTTCAATTAAATCTTTAGTATTATTTATAGATGTGATACACTCTGCTAAATATTTATTTCCTAAAGTATTGAGTGTATTAGTTTTATATCTCTTATCTAAAATCAAATCAAGGTCTAATTCTTTTTAAATATAAATTTATAACCTCTTCTCTAAATTCTTCATTATTTCCATATAATCTGGTTAAAAACTTTCCCCCTTTCTATTCAAAATTCCCATCTCTTCATTGACAAAGTCACAGTTACACTGATTTCTATTTTCCTCTTGTATTGTATTTTGTGGATCAGTATAACCACTTCGTGGATCATTATCCAACTCTTCTCCATATCCAACGTTAACTAATGTATTTACTCTACTCAACATTGTGCTTGCTCCCATTGCTACATACCCAGCATTTCTTGATATTATATCAGGATAAATATAACTAAATATAATTAAACCTGAGCTTATAATTTCACCAATAGTTGATAAACTTTTTATACCCTTTCTCGTAATCATTTCTTAAGTTAGAACATCATTCTGTTTTTTAATATTATTTAAAGTAAGAAGTTTATTAAAATAAAACTGATAATTATCATGAATAATAACATTTCTATCTGTTGCATTAATCATTAGTGGTTTCATATATGCTATAAGTTTAATTATATCTTCTCTTTCTAAATCATCTTTTAAACTAAGAGCTTTTAAATCAAAGAAACCAACTCTTGAATCATATATCATTGTTCTATTACTATTAATAATAATAAAAGTATTTTCCTTTTTATTATATTTAATTATACCATAACGAAGTTCGTCTGACATTCCATCTGTAGGATTATAATGGTTACTATCTAACTCATTATTTATTTTATTGAAGTCATGTTCCCATTTATATATTTCATTAAAGTTTTTAAATAGATCAGGTCCATTATAAGTTGTTAAATATATATTATCACAACTCATTCTTGCTGTATTAATTATTTGAGCTGGCTTATGACACATTACAATCATTTGAATATTATAATGTCTACCTTCAGTAAAATAATAACCTATATCTTTATTTAACCTATCGCCCATATCATCAAGTACAATTACACAATTTTGAAATCTACGCATATTATTTTTCGTGATCATATATTTATCACATTTTATAATCCCAGTATAAAACTTATTAGACTCAGGATCTATCCAGTCTCTGTCATCTTTACAGACTATAACTATATTTTTAGCTTGGTCTTGGTTTTGGTTTTGGTTTTGGTCTTGGTTTTATTTTGGACTGAGTATAACTTTAAGAATTGTCTGATAAAAATATGTTTCACTTGTACCAGTTCCACCATAAACAGTAGTATGTAATGCTGACTTTTCATATTAAAAACTAACTAGACTCCTATTCATAAATCCACCAAAGCCTTCTTCTAGTTCTGTATATTTACTTGATATTGAATAATATATTATATAACATATTCCAATTATAATAATAAGAAAAAAAGTATACCGCCTTTATCCATTTTTATATATTAAATTTATTATATAAAAAAGCTCAACCTAACTTTTGAGGAACTCAATAAAAAATTTAATATTGATAATAATGCTATGAGTGATATCAGAATAAAAGATATAGGCAAAGATATATGTCTAACACCAATTGAAATTGTAATGAGAGATGAGACTCAAAATAACACAAATGATCCACAAAGTGGCTTTGCCAATCCTAACTTCAACATTATTGTGAATCTACATCCAACTGATGGTACACATTGGGTTTTAGTGAGAAGAAGAGAAGGTGGTCCTGTGTATTACTTTGATAGTTTTGGTGTAGAAACCCCGCCATTATTTTTAGAAGAATATGTTGATCTAGGCTCTAATGAGAGAATACAACAATATGATGAATCTTATTGTGGGGCTTATTGTTTATATATGATTTATCTTACTGATAGAGGATTTAGAATTAAAAGTGCTTTGAATATTCTAGTTAATCAATGTAAATGTCCAGGAATATATGATGAGCGTTTTTGTTTAAGTTGTAATGTTAATCAGGGAACTTGCTTCGCAGATGATAATGTTAATGTTAATGATCTACGAAGTAGCTTTGCTAATAATGTTATTGATAGGGTTAATAATAATGATAATGATAATGATAAAGATAATGTTAATGATCAAGATAATGATCTACTAAGTAGCTTTACTAATAATGATAATGGTATTGATAATAATCTACGAAGTAGCTTTGCTATTAATGATAATGATAATGATATTGATAATAATAATGATAAAGATAATTTTACATATCTATTGGATGAAAAACATGGTGAAACATCGGTGGAACCGGTTCCCGGATGGTTGAAGCCTCATCAAAAGGTTAAACCTAAAAACAATAGCCCTACTAACAGTATCTCAATCAGGGAACCTGCTTCGCAGATAAATACAAATGAAGATCTACAATCTTGGCTAAATGATGATGATATAATTACTGAAGCCACATTCCCAGATAATTTTAGATGTATAATATCTGGTCCTAGTGAAGTTGGTAAGACATTCTTTTTAAAAAAACTAATTCTAGCTAGTATATATTTTGATAAGCTATACATCATTGGACCTACTGGCGATCAATACAATGGATTAGAAAGAATAAACCCAAAAGCAATTATAGAATTTATTAAAGATATAAAAGATATACCATCTCTTGATAAACTACCCAAAGACTTAAAGAAACTAATGATATACGATTATGTTAGAGGCAAAGAACCAGTGATTAATGAATACTTTTGTAGAGGTAGACATAACAATTGCAATATGATATATCTTAATCAAAACCTGTTCCCTCTGGATAGGCAGGGCAGAGTGTTAGATAGAACTGTAATCTATTTATTTTATTTGAACATAGAGGTAAAGTCCTAGCATCGATATATCAAGATTTCTTTAATAATGTTGAACTTAGTTATAATGATTTTGCTAATATATGTAATAAGGTATGCAAAGAGCCTTATAATTATATTGTCATTGGTATAACTAAAAATAAAAAGATTAATGGTAAACTAAGAATTAATTGGGATCGGAGAGTTTTGTAATTAAGTTTATGTTTATGTTTATCTTTATATCTATATCTATATCTACACCAGATGGGGCTTCGCCCAGTTGACCTGAGGAGCAGCTTCGCTGATTACGTCAGATCAACAAAGTTGCTGGTTACACTAGATGTAAAGTAAAACTTAATACATCGCCATTAAAGTCTATAGGTCTTCCATGCTCATTTTTAATATGAAATTCAATATATTCTATTCTATTGTTAGTTACATTTTGATACAAGATATTAGTTGGAATAATATTTATCGAATAGCCTGGCGGTTCAGTTATATTAGATTAAAAGTATATAGTATGTCTGTATCTTTACCATTATCTTTAGCTCCAGATATAATATTGCAATGAATGTTAATATTATTGAAACCCATAATATCAAGAATTTTCTGAGATTTATATTTACTTTTTTTATAAATTATTTTTCTAAGTTCTAGTAATGAGGCTATTGAGTTTTCTATATCAAAGCTGAGTGCTCCTTGTTTTATTTCCATTAAACATTTCATCGTATTCTTATCAGGTTCTATTATAACATTACCATCAGTTTCTTCTTTTAATAATTCTGCTATGTCAGTTAACTCATATGCTCCCAGTGTAATAGTTGAATATAGCAACTGGATTCCTCTATAATTATAATTAAGTAAAGATGTAATGTTTGGGCTTGAAGTAGAGATAGGGTTAGGGTTATGGGCAAAGTTAGGGTCAGAGCTAAGAGCCTGAGCTAAAGCTTCTTCATCTTCTATAACAGTACTAGCATATACGAATTGATTTTTTCTCCTATTCACATTAAACACCGAATTGTAAACAGATAATCTAATTAAACCTAGTTTTGTTGTATTAAGTATAGGTTCACTAAAGTTAAACTTTCCTGTTGGCTTTATCATTCTAAAGTTAGGTGTATACTCTTCTTTAGTTTTAGTTAAAGCATCATGTATCTTTTGCAGTTCCCATAAGATTAAATTTTCTGTCATTTTTTATATTCAATTATTAGATTATATTTATGGTTATAACCATAATCATGGTGAAACATCGGTGGAACCGCTTCACGTTTGGGCGAGGCCCCATAGTCTTAGTTACAATTAAAAGTTAAATTTTTATCTTATAAAAATGGATTTTAATTTGGTTACAACTTATGGTTATAACAATGATATACACAACAGTAAGATTATAAAATATAAACCAATAATCTGGCAACAATGAATACGGTTAATACCAATATTAATATTATACTCAATAGAGAAGAGAATCATTTAAATTTGCGTGATTCATATCTAGAGATAGAGTTCGTTTTATCAGATGATGCTGGTGGTGTATTTGCTAATGATGCTAAAATCAGATTAGTTAATTATGCTATGATGGCATTGTTTAGTTCAATTAAGCTTGAAACTAGTGGTGGTAGGACTAATGAATATATAGATCATTGTCCTCCTAATCTATTGATGTATAAGTTATTAACTAGTACTGATGATGAATATGGGAGTGATTTGTTAAAAATCAAGGCAATAGAGATAATTAACTTAAAAATGACCATATTGCTGCACAACGAGTTCATATGTATATGATGATTAAGATGAGTGATCTTTGAGGTTTCGTAAATGATTTAGAAAAGATTATTTATGGTTTAGGATTTAAACCAATATTATAAAGAAATAATAATGATAGAGCTCTATATAGAATTAATGCTAATCCTGGTGCAGTTGCTAATGATGCTAATATAGAACTTAGAGATATATCATGGTGTGCACCTAGTATTGATCCTAGTAATGATAATAGACTTATTTTGCAAAAGGGTTTAAGTAAAAAGAAAAATGTAGACTTTAGCTATTATGAAAGAAAGACATTTTATAAGAATGTACCCAATGCTACTAACTTCTTGTTTGATCTTGGTGTGGAAAGTGGTATAGAAAGACCACAATATATTATAGTTGGTTTTGAAAATAATAATGTTAATGAACAAACTCATGATGCAAGTACATTTGATGTATTGAATGTTACTGAAGGTTATTGTAAGATTGGTAGTGAGTTTTATCCCGAGGATAGAATGAATATTAATTATGGAACCAATAATTATAATGAGGTTTTTAAAGAGATTGTTAGCTTTAATAAAGATTATAATGGGCTACCACATAATTAAAAACCATATATAAATCATAGAACAATCAAAAGTAGTTATAGAATATATGTATTCGATACTAGATATCAAAGGGATCATATAGGTCCACAACCACTACAACTTAATTTTAAATTTAGTGCTGCAGTTGCAGATGTTATATGTCATGCATTAGTATTAACTAGAAAGGTTATTAGTGTGAATAGTGATGGTAATAAGATGTTTGATATAATCTCATAGACATAGTCTTAGTTATAATTAAGTCATAGTTATAATTATAACTATAGTCCTTGTCATTATTTCCTACTAGTCTTAACAAAACGCTTATCATAAATAACATCTAATTTCTTTTTATTCTCTAGAGATAGACCCTTAGCTAAAAGCTTAATCTTAGCCTTGGGCCTAACCTTGGGCTTGGGCTTGGGCTTAGGCTTAGGCTTAGGCTTAATAACAACAAAAGGATTATACTTTTTAACTTCCATTATTTTTTATATATAGAAATGAGTCTTTTATCAGGTTCAAAACTAATTCATATTGTGTTGGTGGTAGACATTATAGTGGTACTAATAACATAAGAGGTTTTGTATCGGCGATGGGTACTAAAATGTTAAAGGGTAATTGTGTTAAATGTAGAAGGAATAAGTCAATGACAGTATCTGATGCAACAATAGAAGCAGAGGGTTTGAAAGATTTCGTTAAAAGTGTTGGTAGAGCTACGGTTACTTTTGGAAAGAAAGTAGCTAATAATCCAGTTAGAGCATTAGAAATAGCAAGTAAAAAAGCAAGTGCAGCTGCATCTAGAAACCCTAGAGCTGCTTTATCAGCCACACCTGATTCAATTAAATTTGCAACTACTTGTGAAGGTATAAAGGTAGTACAAAAAGAAAGAGGGTTATAATTAGGTACTAAGAAGAGATAACTACTTGATTATAGTCATGATTAAATTTATGATTATGTTTATATTTATGTTAATGATTATGATTATATTATTTTTATGATTATGATTATGATTATGATTCTATTTATATTATGTTTATGATTATTGATAAATCTTAATACTAGCATTATTATTTCTAAATACAATATTATAACTAAACACTAACAATTTTAGTTTAAAAAAACACTCAGCTTGTTTTTCTTATTCTTCTTATAATCCTCATATACCTTAAATAATTCATTACACTCATCATTATCTATTTTATTATCATTCATTGATTTAGTATATAGTCTATTAAGCTTATCACTAAACTGTTTATTTAAAATATACGTTTGTGAATGCTTTATAATTTTATTTCTAATTTTAACATTATTTGTTTTTGATAATGAACGACAAACAGTTGCTGTAGCAAAAGCTGTTGGTATAGGATAAGCTAATCCTATACCTGTTAATGCAACTGATGTTGATGTTGCAGTTGTTGCTATAGATGATTTAACTATTTCTGTTATCTCAGCTACGTTAATATAATTCTTATATCTACTTAACTTCTTATTATAGTTATTAGTTTCAGTTTCATAATAATTTCTCATATCTTTTATAATGTTAATATTGTTGTTAAAATTATTATTAGCTTGAATCTTTTTGTTTATCAATCTTTCTGATACTGATGACAAATCTGGATATAGTAATCTCTCACTCGGTGCTGTTGGGTTAGTCATAGTTTTGGTTATTTTAATTAGTAAAAATTCTTTCTATTTCTTTCGTTATAACTTCTTGTTTAAAAGCATAATGCTTCTCTAGACTTTCTTGTTCTTTATTATCATTTAACGTACTTCGTAAAAGTATAGCAATTATATATTGCGCTATTGTCCTTTTATTCATTAAAAGGGCTTCTTCTCTAAAAGAATTAGTCGTTTTATTAACTTCTTTAAATTCTTTTAGCCCAGTAGTAAACATTTCAACTAGTTGTATATTAGTGATATTCTGATTAAACTTATTATTATCAAATTTTTGTTTTAATTGATTATTTTTAGAGATAGTATCTGCAGCAATTTTATTACAAAACTTAACAGTATTTCTGACTTCATTTGTTGATTCAATAAACTCAATAATTAGTTCTTCATTAACTTGTGTTTCCTTTAGTTGTAATGTTTTAGTTGTAACTTTATCAAAGTCACCCTTTCTTAGTTCAGTTATGTTTCTACGTAAAATGTCTATTTTATTAGAAGAGGATAATAAATTATTGTCACAATACTCTTCATTAACAACATCTTTTTCATCTATCGGAGGATGTACATTTGTAATTTTATAGGTATCCTTCATATCAATATTATCATTATCTTCAAGGAATAACCCACGAGCCTTACTTAGTGTTAAAATGTTTGTTGATGTTGATGTTGATTTATGTTTAGCCTGATTGAATCCGTTTCTTGTCATCTTTGTGTTTGTTTACAGAAAGATTTGAATCCAGCTTGCTGGCTTATGACCGGAGGTCTATATTTAATGATTCTGAAACTTTAATATTAGATTAAAAGTCAAACTCGGATTTTAATAATTCCTGTTTGTAATTTTTACCTTCAATTATCTCAGCATTAATATCTTCAATTTTATATGTTGGCGTCTGTGTTTTTAGAACTTCATTAACTTTAAACAATTCTCTATTCCAATTAGAAGTGTAACCTTTAGAGAAGATATTACGTTTATCTACATTTCTAACAAAATCGCCAACTTTAAGTTTAGGTTTAATATTCTTAAAACTAAAAGTGTATTTAAATTTATCAGGATTATTAGAAGCTTCAACTGGTGTCATATTAATTGTTGAGTGAATGTTATTGTTAAATGTTACAACAGCATCAATTATTATATTTACCCAATTACCATCGCCATTGATGAACATAGGTTTATTTATTATGTGTAAAAATGTTCTATTAAATCTCGCTATGAATACAGCCTTTAAATCACTATAAGTAGAATGTAGTTTTGTTTCATATTCTTTAAGTAAAGATTTAAATTTTTATTGGAAAACTCACTACTTCTATCTACGCATAACTTTTCTGGTTTTCTAGCTTGAGAGCCACCCTGTGGATGTCCACTTAATACTATTTTAAAACCATTAGTTATAGATAAACCAGATTTATTCTTTAATGGAATAGCCCATGCATATTTTGTGAATATATCTATAACAGTTAATATAAACTTATAATTTTTATTGTATTTACTTAGAGATGACTTATCAATTAAATCAGCTGACCATGTTTCATCTTTATATAATGTTATGATTCTTTCTCTTCTAAACTTTGTTATTCGAGGACTGAACACTTCTTTAGCTAGTTGTTGCTGTTGTTGTTTTTGTTTTTCCACATTTTTTATGGACGTAGTCATGGTTTCACCTATTTACCATAGTTAAAAACAAAATTATCTAAGTGCTCTTGATTAATAATATTCATAGATAATAGTTGCTTAGATATATCTAGCATTTCCTCATATAATTCATCATGACCAGCTTTTGTTTCTAGTATTAATAATTCTAATCGTTCAATTAAACTATTTGGATCTGCGTAGCAGTTTCCCTGATCCACGTAGTGGTGGCAACTTTGTTGGTTAGGGTTGCTATTTAATCCCCTACCATATACATCATCTTTTACCCCTATTATACGTTTTTTGTTGTTCTATATCTAGCGCTTTTCTTATCCCCTTTTCCTAAATCATATATAATATCCTTTAAAAACCTTTTAGTTTTGTTTTCATCTTCCTCGATTTCACCAAGTTTTATATTAGGGTTAGTAAGAAAGTTTATAATCTCATCTGACAATTAATATATATATTATCCTTAACTATAAATGCATTTTCTTGGTAAATTAGTTTAACACCGTTCATTTCAAATTCACCAATATCTAAATTTGCGAACTTTAAATTTAATTGGGGATTAGATTGAACTGACAATAAATTAATAATTTGAGCCGTGTCTTTATCTACTAACATTCCTGGTTTATCTCGAGCTTCCTCTACAGCTTTGCCATTGGACTTAATTAAAGCTTCATTAAACTGGGAGCCAGCTTGATGGATCATCTTAGTTTGTTTATCTAACTCTTGATTTTGCCAATCTATTGCTCTTAATATTTGTTCACTTAATGCTAGATTGTGTTCAGTGTTTGCATTTAGTGTTTTAGTTAAAGGATCAAATAACTCTTCTATTTCTCCATAATATTCTTGTTGTTTTAATTTATCTTCTAATCTATTCTTTCTGTTTAGTTTTTCTAGATAGTTTCATTCTATAAGTTCATCTAGCTTAGTCATTTTATATGTATTGAAAAATTATAATAAGAGCAAAATTGGATAATGAAAATTCTATTGATAAAAACTACTCTGAGTTAAAAAAATGTTTAGCTTGTGGAAAACAAAATTGGGCTATGGAAGAGTTTATCGACCATACAATGATGAATTAATAATTTCAAGTTATTCTAAATATTTAGATGAAAGGGAAACCAGTAAAACAATAAAACTTATAGAATATAACAAAAACAAATTATCTAGAGGAAATAGTGATTTGGAAATAACTTTGGGAAAGATAATGATCTAATATCTACTAACTACTAATCCAGGAGATGCAATTGATCATTTTATAAAAGGAAGTATAGAATATTATTAACCAGTTTTATGTTTTTATTTAGAATTATAAATCGGTAAACCATAGATGGAGTCTGTTCATAGATCAGAGAAACTGCTTCATAGATGAGCGAAGCTATCAGGGAACCTGCTTCGCAGATGACTACGTCCATCAGTGAAACTGCTTTGCAGATCATTATATAATCTAATTTGGCTTCAATTAACTTTCTATCATCATTAGTGGTTAGTTCTAAAATATTATTTATTAACAAGTCTTTATTATATTTTTTATCTAACTCTGTTGAAGTATTATTAATCAGAGAACCTGCTGGGCGGATCTTTTTTGTTAAATCTCTTTTAAATAAGTATAAAATCTCATCATGAGGATAGCTTTTAATATTATTTACATAAAACCTTATTTCACCAAATGTGTTTAGACTAATCTTACTTGTTTTTGTTGTTGTCATGCTATCCCCAACTTTTTGTAGTCTGCTTTCATCTACTGTTCTCTGTGTATTATACCTTAGTGCATTATAATAATCTAAATGCTTAGCATTATTATGCTTCTTTATACCTTTTTCTTTAGTGTTCTTAGGATAATTTTTGAAGCTATATGTTTTGAGGGATAATGCTATAAATTCCTCAATAATCCTATTCCCTAGCTCATGCATAAACTTGCCGGGGACTTTATTATTAGTTTTATAGGTATGTCTAGGTTACTTAAGTCCATATGCTCATCACTAACTTTACCTTTCACTATAACTCAATACAAAACTGTCCGTATCCATATAATGGAGTTGTAGATCTTTGAGAGATGGTTGAAAAATATTATACAATACATCATAATTTACTTAATTCTAAGATATTAACAACTACATATACTGGAGAATCATATTCTATTTTTTTATATATTCTATTTGGCTATAATCTCTTTATCTAGTTATATTCTTAAATGTTGGTTTACTTACACTTTTCATTATCTTTTCTTCATCATGCAAGAACTTGCTTTGAAAGAAGTGTAGAGGATTCATACACATTCTTCCATATAATGAGTTATTCATTATTTTCCTTACATCCTTTTCTGCTTCAGTATTGGCTGTTGCTCTTTTTTTTGTACTGTTTTGTATATAATCTCTACATATATAATCTTGTTTAAATTTTACTACTCTATGTATTTTTGTTACTTTTACTCCCATCTTAACATAGAATTTTAACATCCTATAATGAACCATATATTGTTTTGTTGTTTTGGTCTAAGATTAATTTCTCTGATCTTACTTTGCCTCCATCTCTTTCTCTGTAACCTAATTCATTATCATTTATCTTTCTCTTATTAGGCATTAGTGCTAACTGTTCTGTTCTCTCTTTACATTTATTAGTATAATCAATATCACAAACTATATAGTAAACATGATCACTATCATCTAGAGTATTCAATATTGTTTCTAGAGTAGTAGTAGTAGTAGTAGTAGTAGTAGTAGTAGTAGTAGTAGTAGTAGTAGTAGTAGTAGTAGTAAATTGGAAGTCCTTATAAGGTAACTTTTGCATCACTGCATAACCATATAGGTTGTTTGCGTCTATGTACCATATGGTCTTACCATCACTGTTATCTATATATCTATCAACCATTATTCCACATATACCACCTCTCTTTGCTCCAACAAAATCATCTAGCATTTGGTTATCTTGTAATGTATCTAATGTTACACCGCTTGACATAAACCAACAATCAAAACTATAGCCGGGGAGACTTACATAGTGTAGGGGGTTGAGCTTAGTTTAACATATTCATTCATGCAATAGTCTAATATTTCCACATCATTCTGTAAATACTCTTTAGTTAGATCTTTACCAGTTTTATGACTGTTTTCATTATTAAAAATATCTACTTCTTCTTGTGTTGGTAGTTTGTTATGTAGTGAGGATTTGAAGTCTTCTATTTTTAGATTACCTATAAGATTATTATAGGTAGCTTTGCTACTATACGACTTTAAACCAAAGTATTCATATGGATATAATGCTTTAGTGTTACATCCGTATATCTTTGCCATTTGATCTAGAGGCATAGCTAAGAAGTTATAAGTGTCTAAGAATTTAAGACAACCAATGCTAAACATCTTAGACTTACCAGCAGCTAGTGGTATGTTATCTGTTTTTCTTTTATCATTATTCTGTTTGAAGAGTTCACTGTATAGTAGGTTGAAGTCATAGCCAGAGCCATTATGGAATAATACTGGAATTAAGTTTTGTTGTTTGTATCTTAGATTGCATATTTTACATGCTGGTCCTCTATATTTACCAGTTTCATGAGAATGATCTCTTACTTTAATAATACATGTTTTACTGCAGATATGACAAGTGTTATTAGTTTCATGATATAATTTGTCTTCTTCAGTGAATATCATCTTTTCATTATGTGTGAAATTATTCTCTGTTTCTATTTCTAATAGATCTCTAGCAAATCTATTGATGCAGCCTAGACCGAAGTATTGCTTGAAGTTACCTTGCCAGGTGTAACCCACAGCTAATGGAATATGTTCAGCTATTACTTATTTACAGTCATTAGTTGTAACATCTGTGACACCTCTTCGTGGATCAACAATGCAACATTCTATATCGGCAGTTATAATATTTTTATATTCTGACGTTTGTGGTCATTTATAAAAGTAATATGTTTTTTCTTAGGACAAACAATCTCTAGTTTGAACGAGTTGTTGCATTCGTAATTATCATATTTAATTTGTGAGATAAACCAATAGGTACACCTATCACAATAAAAATATTTAATGCTGTTTTTATTTGGTTGTTCTAACAGGGTTTCTATAATTTTTATTAGGGCACAGTGTTCTATTTGACCATTACTCCAAACTAGTATTCTTACATCTTTTCCATCTTTATTAAAATCGTCCACTTGTTTAAACAATTCTATTTTGCCCCCACCACAAGGTGTGTATACCCAAATATTAATATTCTACAATTTTTGTATTCTTATTTTATAAGAAAAATCATCTTCATGTTGTTGTCTTGTTTCAATTAGTTTATCTACAGATTTACTTTCTCGAGTTGCATGGTGTGGGGCGGGATGTAGCCAAGCAGTTATAAATAGTTGTAAGCATTTGTATTTATAACTACGTATATTTAATATCGATTTTGAGTTTTTGAGATCAGGAGGTAAATCTATATAACTACCAATAGATGCTTTAGTTGGTTCAATGTTTAACTGAATACTTCTTATTCCAAGAAACTCAAAATCATAACCATAACCTTCATATATTTCCTTTTCGAAATCTAGCCACCGATTGAAGTCACCATATTCATATATTGCATTATTATTAATATAATCAATATTGAAAAATATTTTAGTAGTTTTAACTTCTTTTTTGGTTCTCTTCTTATAATCACAATCAGCTGTGATCTTATATTTAAATTTCTTAACTTTTCTGAACTGGTAACAGTTTTTAATTTCTTCTAAAGAGTAATTAGTTGCTTCATCTATATCTTCAATGTAATTCTCGCCTTTATCAGTAATATAAAATTCTCTCATGTTTTGACTGGAGTTTATATCAAAGTCGTCTGTGTTTTCTAGATACTTACGATTATGACTATATGAGTGAGTAGTTTGAGCTATTTTATTCCTAAATTCTTCATGACATTCTTTACATTCATACTTAATTTTAGAGAAGATTGGGGCACTCGGGTTGGTTTCGGGTTGGGGTACTCTTTTAGTTTTAATTTTAATAATATCTTTAGTTTTAATAATATAATCATCTTCATCCGAATTATACACCTTCTCCAAGATTTCTTCTTCTTCAGACTCAAACATTTTCTCCAATAGTTCCTTATGTTTGAGATCGTATGATTGATGCCTGTATAAACCCTTCATTGTTTCAAAGGATAGATTTCAGACATCGCAGAAGTTTATGACACTAGTATTAGTTGATTGAGACATGATGTATTTATTTAGGGAAAAAATCAAAAATTAATTTTTCGAAAAATGAAAATTAATTGCGATAAGTGTATAAATAAACCTTGGAAAGAATGTTGTAATAATTGTAAAGAATTAGAATATTCTTGTTATGTATGTAAAAATATGGTTAAAATGAAAGATTATATAGAACATTTGGGATATCATTATTCTGATCCTGATCAATATCTAAAATGTAGTATATGTAATGTTTATAAACATATATCATTATATAGATTTAGAAATAGGAAATGTAGACTATGTATTCATCTTCATAGATATAGATATGGTCAAACTAGAAATCAATTCAGAGAGCATGTTTATAAGTATAATATTCAAATAAACTATTTCTTCTTCTGCTTTAATTTATCTGTGAAGTAGATTGATCCCTTTTTTTTAATAGATGCTAGGTCTCGAATAAATAAGGGTGAAAATCATTCATAGACTAATTCATAGAATAATGATTGATTTTTTGTTCGAATATAGAGCTAATATATAGTAGTGGAAAAAAACAAGGGATCCAGTAAGCAGTAAAATTTGGCCCGATTCGACATGCGCGATTAGCGTATGGAGAAAGGGTCAAATTTTACTGGTGGCTGGATCCCTTGTTTTTTCCACTACTGACTGGTGCCATTTTTAAATTTAAATCTTAATAGTGGTATATGTTAACCTCTACTGCGGTTATTTGAAGCCCACTATTGTCTCATTTAGTCTTCTTAGTCCCATTCTCTTAGTCCCACTTCAACTTTGCACGAATATTGAACGATTTTTTAACAATCTTGCGAGATTTTTTCGAGATCTTTGAACCTCTCCGAGTTTTTTTATTACCAAGATGTATCTGGTGGTCGATCAAGTTTTGAATCCCCCATCCCAAAGTTTACTTGTGTTGAAGCACAGAATGAAAAAAAAATTATCAATAGGTTAGCCAGAATGTACAAGAAGTTGCACCAATCACTGCAGTCTCTGGAGTACTTCACACAGCAATACTGGCACTGGGAAGTGAACAACCTGAAACAGATGGATATCCTCTTGGAAACTGTTCGCAGAAAAGAAACTTCCTCCATTGCATCAACCAAAGAGAACCCTAGCTGGGCTACAGAGTGGAACGTATCAATGCAGGGTATTGATTGGTCGAAGTAAGAAATTGTTTCATAATTCAGATTCTGCTCTGCGCTATCCAAATATCCACCCCTAATTTATTGCCGACTGCTGTAATTCTTGCGAGAGTCTTGTAAGGATACGGACCATCTCACAGTATCTCTCAAAATTCTTGCAAGTTTTAGCAAGTTTGCTGTCAGGATTGTAGGAATATTACAAGACAATCCTAATCAATAAAGCAATTAGCGAATTATTGTTCCGAGCCCCACTTTAGTGGGAGGGAGGAACTATATATTCAAATGGTTTTTTTGTTCAGTCAATTTTGGTCGATCGATATATTCATCGTAGAGAGTTATGAGTGGTAACTTTAGAAAGCACGTGCATCCTAGAAAATAGAATAAAAAAGTTTTTTAGAATTTCTTTTTTTACAGTGAGTTATCGAGGTTTACATTTTTGCGAATATTCGACAGATTTTATCCATCTTTTTGCTAAAATTTTCTCAGTTTTGCTATAATAACTCAAAATTTGTAAAAACTTTTAACGTTAGAGTGTTATTATTGGGGATAGAGATTGACGTTTGATTGGAGCTTCGTTCGGCTAAATTTTTTGACAAAATTTTCAACATTCAAAGTTTTTTCATTACAAATTGCAAAATATAAGGCCTTTTTGATCCATTTTGTTTAAGTTTGCGGGAAGTAGAGAACTAGAAACCGCTGACACAATTTCCGTAAACTGCAATAGAGAGCTAGATGAATTTTGGCGCCCCCATAGTCTTCTGTATATAAAATATTGCGTTTTTGCAAATTTAACTCACTAATCAAAGAAAACGCATCCTTGTTCTTTGACTTTTCAAATATTTCACTGAACAATTGATCTCATTTGCAAATACTTGGATTAATTTGGTGGTTTTATAGGCGTGCGGAAAAATTGAGGATAGGTGTGATCTCATCAAGGATTATTGCGATAAGAATATTTCAAATCTTCATTTGGGTGCTGCCTTTTTTTAAAACATTTTGTTTTTACTGTTTTTATTATGTTAATTACTGACAAAGTTTTCAATTCACGGCTCAATTAATGAATGCTCACATTTACATGAATATGAGGCCAAATATGTATACAGTTTATTTACAGAAAAAAACTTAATAGTTTTAATGGCTTTGACGAAGAATTTTAGTAAACTTTAACTCAAATTAGTCAAAATATAAGTCAAATTAGTCAAAAATCCAAATGCCTTCTTCAGAAGATGTAAGTGCACCTATGAAAAGCATTTTTTTCTATAATGTCTCTTATGGCATTGAATAGGTTTGTTTTAAGAAAACTTCTGTAATTTTTTGAACAAGTCAATTTTTTTGTTATTGCTGTCAATTTTTAGCTTGCTCTTAACAAATTCACGTCAAAATTTCTTTCATATAATATTCTTTTAGGCGTTTTCTTTTAAATAGCGGGCTCTTGGTTCTTTGCTAAGCTGTCACATTACGGGAAAGTTTAACTGAAAAAAAGCGTTAAAGATACGCACTGCAACAAATCTGTTTTTTAAGGATTTGCGGGTTTATGGTTTTAAGGGTTGTGACACCGTTCACTTGCAGAAATCGGCAGTTTTTTTTTCCTAAATTTTTTGTGTTTTTTTTTGTTTTTGCATGCTATATTTTGAATAATTAAAAGTTCCAATGCCCAACTATAGACATATCTTTGAAATAAATAACTGATAAACGTATATAGCTAATGGTTCTAGTGACTTTCAAATAAATTATTTTCAAAAAAGTAAAAACTGCTCTTCAATTTTCTTTTTTTTGTTCTAGTTTTTGTAACAATTTTGTATTTTACAATTTTATATCATTTTCGTAAATTGGTGTCATTGTTGTGAGATCTCGTTAATTTTTGCTGAGCCTGAAAATAGTTTATCTGTTGGTTAGAACGTTCTGACTGATGTCTTCAGGGTTTAGACAATTTGTTTTAGAAGATTTTTGTGAGTCTTAGATGAATTTCAATGTTTGTTGCTCTTTTTGTTGGCATTGTGAGGTACTCCTTTAAAAATTTAAGAGTTATTGTGAGGTTCAAATGAGACGCGAGTAAAGAATCATATTTCTCGCGATTAATGTGTTAAAAATTTAATGCCTTCAACTCTTTGGTTTCGTTTTGTTTGTGAATTTTTGTTAGTTCTGCTTGTATTTATTGTTATTTTATTGTCCTGTGATCCAGTGTCACTAATAGTAAGGCAATTAGTTTTCTAAGAAGTTGCAAGATAAACTATCCGTTCTTTCTGTTGCGAACGTATGTTTTATTATGAATTTTGAAAACATTTTTGTTTTGGATTTTTGGGCTTTGCCAATCTTGTTTCTGCCTGTTTGTACTTTAGTATCTCTATATACAAGTCACATCCCTTATCTAGTAAACTTCAATTTGCTTTTCATATCGGTTTCATTTTCCTCAAATGGTCTTTGTTCTTGGTAATACGAGTTTTCGAAAAATATTCGTGATTTTTGCATCCTCGATCACTTTTTGTAGGTTTATGTTTTATTTTCACAGTATAACAGTAATGGGCGGCCCTGTTACCCTCAGACAAAAATGAAATCAACATTTTTTAATGTTCACAGTGAACAGCTTAATGTTTAATTGGCGGGGACACCGTTTTCTAGCAATATTTGAATTTTGTTTTGCCTGTATTTGTCGTTCTTTTTGTAGCCGTATGGTATATCCTATATAATAAAAGGTCGTAATATCTTTCTACGCAGGTACAAATTAGTCTCTCAAGGAATTCAGCTGATTCACAATGTTTTCAATCATTTTGACATTATTTCTTTTCAAAAAAAAAATTAACGTTTTTTTCTAATGAAGTACAGTACAGGTTCATTGTTTTAGTATACGTTTTATCTGTCGCCTTTTTGATTTGATCATTGATTGTTTGCAAAAAATGGACAAAGAGTTTTGGTCGTAATTAGTTTTTGTAATTATTTGGTTTTTATCGCCGTCTTTTTTGGTAGTTACATTAATGACAGGTATCATCGGCTTACTAAGGTAGATTTTTTATTCATTTGGTGGTTTTTTGAATTATTTTTTAATTTTTTCATCTCTTCCTCATATGGTAGACAATTTTGTGAAAAATGTAGATGAGCGGGGCTGGAAAATTTTGTGCGAACGCACATTAGCGAGCCTCCTTGTTTTCATTAACGGGTCTTTTTTGTCCGTAAAGTTGTCGCCGGTAAGTTATGGCCTGATATGAAACTTACTGTTCAGTCCGGATAGCTCCAAAGTTGGTCTTTGAAAAATTCAGAGCGGATGCTTGTTTTTGCAGTTTTTGAGCAATTTTTTAGACGTCTGTCTTGCAATATCATGTTAGTCACCTGCAGTATAGGCGTCCGAATCCTTTATCTTGTGAGAAAGCCCTCATTTACGAGAATCTTGCAAAATCCTGCCACCAAAAGCGTTAATTCGAAGAACCTTGAAGATGTTTCAAGATAGGCGTCGGTCTTAGACTAGGGCTGGAAAACTATTTAACCCAAACACATCCACGCTCGCGCACCCACGCGCGCATACCTACGTACCACTATTTCCACTATCAGGAAGATATCTGCAAAATGAGCCCGCTTCCCAGAAACATATTTGGAAGTCGCCTGATTGTGATTGGAAATCTCTGAAAACAACGTGCGATGGGAAAAACAAAACTTCAGAATTAACTAATTCAACTATAAAATAATTTATTAAACCGCCGGTCAACCTCTCAGCGAATATTATTTCGAAACTCTATTTTGTACAACTTGACGAGGTTTAACTGCGATCTTCTGTTTTTTCAATCTCTTAAGCGTCAATGAAACATGATAAAAAAGTCAATCACACACAGAAAAAGATAGCGTTCAGGTGAACATTCTGAAGAAAAGAAAAAGCAGAGTTTTGTGCATGAAAAAAAATTGAGAGCTAGCGAGAAAAGCAACAATCAAAAAATTTTGCGTAAGCGTACAGAAGCTTTGTTCATGCATTTTCATTGAAAATTTTAATTCTTCTCAAACAATGTTTACAGCAATTATAACTGTTGAGGTTCTTTTTTGCGATTTTTCACCTTACCTACTTTTCCGCTGAAGCTTTTAAATTTTTGTTCTCATAATATTGACAGACAGGTAAAACCGGCATTGAGCACTGGTCACTGAGCACTTCTCTTAAAGCTCCGCTAAACGTTTGACGTACTAAATCCGCACCCTCTCCCTTGCCCCCACTCTTCGTCTATCCTTAACCCCGCTAGCTCGACCCCAACCCCTCAAGATCCCACCAGCCCACTCTCGCTTCAACTCCCCTCCCCCCACGTTGTTATAAAAATAAATTGTTCTCGAGTAGGATGTACACTTGTTTGCAACACATATGGTATAAATTATGTACCAAAATAGCAAATCTACTCGACAGGTGATCAATAGGTCCAAAAGTTTCTAGTCTAGCGATGACCAGTACCATTACTATGAGCAAGGTGTGAATGCGTGGCGTATCATGTAAAGAGAAAATAGGGGGAAACCTCAAAACCTTATTCTGAATTTTATGAGATCTATGGAGTTTTTGTTAATAAAACAAAGCAAACAGTTTTAAGTTGTCTACGAAAAAATTGTCCCTGAAACTAGATGAGAATTGCTTAAGTTCTCTTGCACTCAGATGTTGCACTTCTAAAACAAAATTAGGATAAAATTTCAAATTGAAGTTAAGCAATTTTCGTATTCTTACTCCTAATCCTTTAGGATTTAGACCGCTGCTTTTGTTTGAGTTTTAAGTTGCTTTGATTGGATTCTTTTTGCTTGCAGTGTTTCAATTTGTTTTCTAGTAATTACGTTTTTAAGACACTCAATATGGCATTCTGCTCTTAAATTTTCAGCTAATTTTTTCAACAGTTCAAAAGGTGCTTGACTCTAATCGAATAAATGTGATTTGATTCGGGTTCCAGGTCAGTGGAGGAGGATTTAGGTTTATTAAAAATAAGTTGTGTAATTTGTTTTATTTTCGACACAAGCGGCAAAATTATTGTTTTGGTACTTGTTCCGTAGACTAGTGGGCCAGAGCTCACAACAGGCTGGATATAAACTTTGTATGTTATTAATATTTGTTTAACAGTTAAAATCGATCTGAACCGGTAAAAAAGTCCTGAGAATGTGTTCAGTTTTGAGCAAAGTTTTTAATATGTTCGCCGAACTTCAGATTCTCATCCAATTCTATACCTAAGTATTTCAGTGATGATCTCTGTGTTAGGTTTATTTCTTTCATCTTTAATTGTTGATTTGAATTTTTCCGTCTGGCTTTCATGCTCATAAAACAAGTTTTTTCGTAGTTCATAGTCAGTTTGTTTTTTATGAGGTAATCACTAACCAGGTTCAAAGATTGGCTGAAAACTTCAGTTGTTGATTCCCCTTTTTGTTTAACAACAGTATCGTCAGCGTATGAGGTCAAACAGTTCTGACTACAGTAATTATCTCTGTCGTTTATATACACAAGAAAAAGAAGTGGTCCAAAACTGACCCTTGTGGTACCCCATAATCGACTTCCGCAAAATTGGAGTATACATTTCCTGAATTTACACATTGCTGCATTTTTCTCAGATAAGTTTTCAAAAAATTTTGCATGTGACCCCTCAATCCCCAGTTGTTTAGTTTGTCCAAAAGAACACTATGTTTAACTGTATCAAATGCTTTTTTGAGATCAATGTACACAGCTTTAGTTTCTGTAATACCATCCTCCCAGTCTTGCCTGACGCTCTTAATAAAATATACCGAGGCTTCAACAGTGCACTTTTTCGGCCTAAACCCAAATTGATTTTTGTTTAGAAGTTTGAATTTCTCCAAAAAATTTAGCATTCTTTTCTGAAACAATTTTTCAATCAGTTTTCCTATTGTTGGCAGCAATATGATTGGTCTGTAATTTTCAGCAACTTTAGGATCTCCTTTTTTATACAGTGGAATACTTACGGCTTTCTTTAAGCAGTTCAGGAAAACGGTGTGATCAAAACATTTGTTGACCAAATATGTAAGAGTCGGGACAACAGCAAACTGTCTTTTCTTGAGTAAAAAAATTGTTGAGTCCATCAAAATTTGAGCTGTATTTATTTTTCAGGTTTCTGATTGCCCCGGATAGCTCTTTTTCGCTGATCTCGTGTAGAAACATGCTATTGACGGTTCTGTTTTTTGGTGTTGTTTTTCCTTCTGTTACCAGTTTATCAGCTAACGTTTTTCCGATGGTGGTGAAAAATTTGTAGAAAATTTCAGTCTCTTCCTGCGTTAAATTAGCTTGTTGTTTTTTTGTTAGTCTCCTCCTAAGTTTTTGAAAGTATTGAAGAATGTTTTGGTAGTACGCTTGGCGTTCCTAACTAAAAACGTTTGATAAAAGTTTCTCCTTTTTTCTCCTCTTTTTAGTAGCCAATTCCTAATTTTATTAAATCACTTTTTATTATCATTTGTTTTCTGTTGCATGTATCTTTGATAAAATTTTTGAGTTTTTGCTGCAAGGTTTTTAATTGAGTTGTCAATCCATGACTTATGTCTGAGAGCCTTTGATTTCTTCTCTGGCACATAATGTTTTATTTCATCAACAATATTTTGCTTAAATTTTTCAAATGATGAGTCGCAGTCCAAGAGACCAAAATTATCTTGAAAACCTTGTAATTTTTATTTCAGTTTGAACACTAGCTTTTCTAACACAGAATTGTTATCTAGTATAGCCCAATGTCTGTAGTACTGTTGCATTCTTAAACCTGTTTCTTTTGTTTCCTCGTCTAGTTCAGTTTTAACAGTGTAGTGATCGGTTAATGTAGATTTAAAACTTCAACTTTCAATTCATGTGAGCAATATACTAATTCAATTCTTGTTTGAGAAATAATGGTCTCCCTGGTGAATCCTGTCCGAGACATATTGTTGAGATCATACCCTCCGAGAACATTTTCTAGAGTCAAAAATTTTGCATTTGTTTTCGAGGGATCAATATTTAAATCTCCACAAATTAGATGCAGCTGTTTCGGCTTGAGTGTTATTTTTTCAAAATGTTCCTGGAAAGTTTTTGACAACTCTGATAATTTGTATTAGGTTTGAGGTATATAACAGTCAAAACGAGATCGTTTTCGTAATTTTTGCGATCATTTTGATTGTTAGCAATTGACTGTTCCTACTTTCTGTAGAAACGTTTTCACCACGCCTTCCCCTACAAATGTTGCTACTCCTCCTCCTTTTCCTATTTGCCGGTTGCTTGTATCAAGCAGCTGGTAACTACTAAGCAATAAACATTTGATGTTGCTGTTATCTTTGGGCCACGTTTCGGTTAGGCATATAGCCAAGGGCTGTGTTTCTTGTTGCTACAAAAAAACCTCGAAATGATTTAAAATTTTATAGATTGATCTGACGTTCTGCAACAAAATATTTTTTTTCATCGTTTAATTTTTTGCAAGCTATTACCTGAATTAGAACACTTTTACCACTCGTTTATTGTAAAATGAACTCCCTGTGCATTCTTTTTTTTACACGGTTATCATATCAAAACGAAAGAACACCGACTGGTTGACACGTTTTCCGCGAATATCACAAAAAACATGTTTGCAGTCGGCATTTGATAAATTTTTCAGGTTTTCTCGAGGATTCATTATCAGTTGTCATTCGTTATTTGCGAATATCACAAATTCCAAACGACTGTAAATGAATCTCGAGCTGTAAACAACTAATCTGCGTATATCGCAAGACTTTTATTCCTCCTGATGTTCTATTCACTGTTAAAAAACTAAAAAAAATTATGTCCTGCTTTGGGCCGCGGATATCGCGAGCACTAAGGCGGAACATTCTAAAGCTTAATGAAAAGAACCTCAATTAAAAAAAAGAGAAAAATTTAATAAAAACCCTAGCCGAAAAAAGACAGGCTGCGTTTATTGCAGCTAGTAGATAGTGGAAGGCACGAAATTTCACATTTAAATTATGCATGAGCCACTTTTCTACAATAAAGTGAATTACTGGTACTGGATAGAAATCAAAGCCAGCCTCAAATTTTCAGATTATTATAAAAAAAAATTATTGAATTTTAGAAATGTGGCAGGTCTTTTCCAGTTTAGTATTTCCTCTGCCTTTTCATTTCAGGAGAATGTTTTTCTTGTTCGTCTGATGTTACCGTTGGAAAGTAATTATTGTCAAATTTTGGTTTTTATCTGGCCGGGTCTCTCAACACGGCATTTTTGAATTTATTGAGGTCGTTGACATAGTTAACGTGTTGGAACGAAGTTTCGTTTTGAGAATTCCGGACCATTACGGATACTGCACAATTTTTAGTGGATGTAACCATGCCCAAATTTTTAGCTTCACTGTTGATTTGCGCTTCATGCTTTGGTAGCCTCTCGTTGATATACAGGTTCAAATTGTTCAGTGGGTTCTTCAACTTTTTCAATTTCCTTTTTTCGCCTCAAATACTCAATCTTTTTCGTCAAAATACACGAACATGCATATTAATGAGTCAAGGCAAACATGTGACCCCGTGCCAGGAAGAATATGGCAGGTTTTTTTTCTGTCCTCCCGCAGTTTGATTCCAAGATATTTATCAAAAAAAAATTAAAGTATTTTTGAGCACATTCCGTTGATCTTTTGAATCAATTGGTGGATTACAAATGATCACACAGTATTTGCTAGTATAACGTTCTTCTGCTCTCAAGCGATCGTTCATCTCTTGCTGCTTTTTTTTCAACTCTTGAATTTTTAATTCCTGATTCTTATTAGTTTCGACAAGACCAACAACAATTTTTGATTGTTCATCAAAAGATTTTTTGACAGATTTGTATCACCACTCATACCTGATGTGTCGTTTGCAAAATTACTTGACAATTCTCCAATGTCCATGACTTGACGTTGTTACCACAATCAATTTTGTAAATAATGCACCTTACTTAACAAATAAATGGTAGAAGTGTTCAAAAAAAATTACTCAAAATTCATAGTTTTTTTGTTGTAACTGTGATATAATGCAATTTTATAGTATGGGAAAGCGGTTCGCGTTCCTCTGTAAAACGCTTCAAGCACAGTTCTTTTTGTCATTTCAAAACATTCAACTTTAAATTTTTTTTGTCACACGGGTTATAAGATATAAGTTGAAATTGACGTAAGCAATGGTTTGTTTTCTACAGCTTAAGCTTCAAAGATAGAACGAAAGAAGAACCGACTTTTGCTGCGTTGCTCTTTTTTTGACTCGACATCTTTTGTTACGACCGACATCCTCTTACCCCAATATTAGCCTCCCTAATCCCATGTTGCCTACTTCCAACGCTAACCGCTTGCGTTTGAGAGTCAATGGACGACGTTCGCCTGTTACGTTTTAACGCCGTTTTATCGATCAAATTCGTTCTTTGCACATATATAAACTATTAGCTTTACTTTTGTAGTCTTTTGGCAAGTTTGTTCATTGATTAGATATCTAGATGCAGTTTTTATAATTTGGCTTTTTCTTCTTTTTCAAATTTTTAATCTCAAAGAATTTTTTTGCTAGCGAATAGTACTTTTGGCGGTTTTGGTAAACTTTTTTTGAATAGATCTTAAGCTCTTTATGTCAGAGAAAACAAAGTAAAATAGGTCAATCTTTGGCTTGTTTTTGTCTGCTCCAAAGAATTTCAGTCTTTTTCTTCTGTTTGGCTCAGTTCTGGATAGTTGTTTCAATTGCTTGTTCAAAGGTATTTGATGGCTATCGTTACTGAGAGCAGACAATCAAATGTTTGATCGAATTGTTCGTAATGAAATAAATGAACAAAAAATTGTTTTTTAAGGAAGTGTTTTTTTTTGCTTTCATGCTATTGTGGTTTGTAATTGTTTACAGTGCCGTATCTCTTGTGGGTGGGCTTTCACAGTAGAAAACAACTTAGAGAGAATCTCTTTGTGGAATATTTGTTAACATATTGCAAGTTGTATAATTTTTGTCACAAAATTCTTTAAATGCTTTGTTTTTATTCATGTTTTGCGAACAGTTTTCTTCGTCTGTTCTCTTGGTATATGTCCTTGTAATTGTTTTGTCTATCTTTAAGCTAATCAGCGAATAAAGATGAACTGTATCTCAACAGAAAAAAATGACTCCAGTTTGCAAGTTGTGTTATTTGCCATAGACAGTTTTTAAGGCTTTGCTTTTTTCCAATTTTTGTCCACCATCGGCCTCCCAAAGGCTATTATTTAGGCTCCCTCCTGTTTTAGTCCGCTCTACTTTTTTTTGTTTCCCATAACTCACAATTTTCACGGTTGATTTGCAAATTACTTCAACCACTGTTTCGACTAAATGGAATTTAAAATTCATTCAGCAAGTTCACCCAAATATGATGTAGGTCAAAGAGTGAAGTCCCAAGAAACAGGGTGCCCGTACCTAAGTTTCAGTGACAATCAGTTCTGATTCAGAACAATTTCAGAGAAATTTTATGATTTACTACTGATTCAGAAGAATTTCAGAGCCAACTGTGAAGTGATTTCTGAATTTCTCTGAATCAGAACAAAATTCAGAGAAAATATTCTGTATTCTTCTGAATCAGAAGATAATTCAGAATGAATAATTGAATCAGCTCTGAATCAGACAAATGTGAAAAGTGCAAAATGTGACCTGAATTAGACTCTGACTCAGGACTGATTTCGACTTAGAGTTACGTACGGGTGAAACAATAAAGGCGGGGAACAAAAAACTAAGTTCTGTAAAAACTTAGTTCACTAATGACTGCTAATTGAATTATGCTCACTGCCCTCCAATTCAGAGGTTGAAGTCACTAAGTTTCTCCAATCTAAAGAAAACGCGGACAAGCTTTGAACCCTTTTTACTCTTACGCTGTTCATCTTCAATTTTTCTTTATGTGTTCCAATGGTCAGTGGGGTCAACCGCGGCTATTTTCCGACAATCTGCAGGCCATGCTCGAACTTGCTTTCTTATACGCATATAAAACTCCTGGTGTTTACTAGTTCAGTTCACTGAAGACCCAGACCAATGTGACCTAGGATCAGACCGCTGCCAATACGCCAAACTAGGTCACGCATTTGATCAGGCTGAATGCGGAATATTTTGCACCATTTTCTATTTTGAGTTTGATCAGAGGTCATTTTCAAAGTGCACAGCAGCAACATGGACTTTGTGTAAGCAAGTAAAGAGAAAATTAGCCTGCAAAATTTTGTATAAAGGTTGCGAACTGGCTACCAATAATGCATTTTTTGCAGAACGCTTACGTTGCGTAACGTTAGTAACTACAACAAATAATTGTTCCAATCGTAATATTATTCGGGGATTAGGAGCTCTATACTAACATGGTTTTTTAATGTTAAGACATTTTTGGCCAACCGATGTCTTCTCCGAATCTATACCATTAGAAAACTCGAGCCTTTAAAAAGAGTTCTAATTTTTTCGTTTCCAAAGACAAATTATTCTTTAAAAAATTTTCACACAATTCTGGCCTTTTCACCACCCAACCCCTCAAGCCCCCCCCCCCCCCCCACTTCCTCTCCCCTACTCCACCACCCTACTCCACTTCATTCCGCCCGTAACCTCGAACAATACCCCCCATTCTAGCTCACCTACCCCCTCAATTAGGCTAAAGCTAGCCTCCCTAAGATGCGCAGCTAGCTATTGACGAACCAACTGCTCGTCAGTCTTTTTTGAGAGCAACCGATTTTATTCAACCTCTCTACTTATTCAACATCTGTTGATTTTAATCAACCTCTCCACTTATGAAAATGGATTTTTTGCGCTCATTTAAATTGAATTTCTGAGCTAGAAAGTTTAAGTTGGCAGAACAATTTCTCAAATGCTCTTCAAAAATGTTGCACAGAAAACGCATAATTAAGAATTCTACGTTTTATTTAATTAAAGAGCTGACCTGAAACAATTATAGAATTAGTTTTAATATCTCATTGATTAATGATAGGCTTTGCCTCGTCTTAACTCTGTTCATAACAATAATCAAATGACACATGCGATGTTGTTATTCAACTTTTTTTTACTGTTAATTAAGCTTAATAGTGCTAAATTTAGAAGCTGAATTTGACCAACACAGAAATTTTTCGACACTTTGAGAAAAACGGTTGTCAATTTGTATATTGCATTCACTGCTGTTTAATGAAGACCATCGGAGATCAGGTTGTGATTCACGACTAGTTTTTGGCAACCTGTTGGCTGTATTTATTTAAAAAAAATGGTTGCTTGACTTTGCAGGTACATGGAGTTCTACTGTCTGGGTACGAAAAAATTTGTGATGAAGGAGGAAATGTCCAAAATCGGCACTGCCAGACGACGCATCCGAATGTGAGTTTCGTGTGCGGGCTCTCACGGTTTCACAAAATTTGTAAAATGTCAATTGAACATTTGTAAAGATCTAAAGTTGCATTCTGATAATCTCTTTCATATATGGAATCCCGTGTTTACGTAACCTGTCAAGTGCCGAATATTTGCAATTTTTTAATCTTTATTAATCTCTCTCGAACGAAGCTTGAAGCAAATATTGTAAACGCGAGTGTCTCTTTTCATGTGAAATTTTTGCTTGACCGATTTTGCGCTTCTGTTCTAAGACATTCTTTGACTTCTTGAGCGACTTTTTCAAGCTTCACTTCTTCATTTTTGAATGAAGTCAATACGCCCTTCATTGTTTGTTGCGGATATCAAGCCATAAAGAGCAAAGAATTTGTAGCTGAGTGGTTAAGGTGTCAGACTGCTATGCTAACATTGAGGTGGGGGAGTTCGAATCAGGATGAGGTCGGAGATTTTGCACCCGTGAACAAAATTCTAAGCTACATCACTAAATTAGATTAGCACATTAACAGTTCTTCCGACGTTATTATTATACAGGGAGTAATGATACCTCATGTTAATGGAGGGAGGGGGGGGGGCTAAACGGTGATCTCCCTTTATCTTCTGTCACCATTAATGCCAGATTTAAGAAGAACGCGCCAAAAAACGAGTAAATGAGCAGAATGAAAATTCAAATTTGGTTAGGGCGAATTACTAATTGCTCTCCAACAAAGTCTGAAACGATTACTTTAAAATTCTGTATCTTCTTTGTGCAACATTTTGCTTGATCGTTTTCTTCTGGAACATTTTTTCAATTTCACTTCTTGAGTGACTTTTCACGGTTGACTTCTTGATTTTTGTGCTTATTTTGTGCTCTTATTGAGAAATTAAGTATGCGTTGCTATAATAAAAGTGATTGTAGGCGAGGAGGGGGCATAAGGGCCTTATAGCCAAGTGGTACTCTTGGTGGCAGTCTAGGACATCTGAGGTCACGGAAGCGAAGCGTTCACTAGTCAAAATTTTTGGCAACCGAAATAATTTGCGAAGAACACAACCAAAGTAAATTCAGGGGAAGATCATTTAGGCCCTTTTAACATCAGAAAACCCCAGCCATAATAAATTACATTGTAGATTAGAAAACAATTTTAATAAATATTGGTCAAACTTTGTAAAAAAATTGCTTCTAAAACTAATTTTTTCACTACATCGACAGGAGGAGAAAATAACTGCTATATGGAGCCCCCTTAGTGAATTTATTTACCCCCTCCCCCACTGACTGAAGTAGGCTGCAATTGATTCGAGCTCCCACTAGTCTTTTGGGCGCAGTTTTTCTGAACTTTTGTTTCAGGTTGAAGCTGATTCACTATTTGATGATCTCTCTTTCAACTGTTATAAGCGTCAAATTAACCCACCTGATATGCAAGCTTGTAATCAAAGTCTACAGAATCGTTCAATCTACAGACATAATGAGAGCTCTGTTGCCCAAAATCAAACACGTGAAAAAGATACAAAACTCAGTTACTGTCTGAGAAAAACAGTTAATGAAATGTGTTAATTTGGTTGACAATGAAATATGAATTTTGCTTAAATTCACATCATTTTATTTATAAACAACAGAATAAAGTTGTGATTTACAACAAATATTGTTATTGAAGAAATTGTCAGTAATAAACAGAATTTGCTATTAAAAATTTTTCGAGTCATCAGCGTAATTGCCCAGACCAGAGGAAGAAACACAGTTATCAACGATGGAGCTTAAATTAATCGCAACCTTTTTTCATCCCAATTAATTTAACCCTTATAGCTTAACCCCAATTTAGAATTAACCCCTATACTAATTGGGGTTTCCTGCTTTTCCCTCCATTTCTTTTTAATCACCTGTTATTACACACCATTTTTCTCATCCCTTTATTATTTCCCCTATCAATTTTCAATAGCGAACGCGACAAAAAAATTAAAAGAAAAACATTCATTTGGTGAGAAAACTGCGTACCCTAGAGCGAGGTATCAAATTAGTTCAGTACTGAATCATGATATTTCAGTCCTGTAATTTTACTATGGTCATATTCTGATCATGTCACTTTTTAACATGACATGAGAAAAATTCAGAAATAAAAAACCCGTGCGTGTACCAACTAAACAACTCTGAACAGTTTAAAAGTGCATTATTAGTTTTTTCTGGACATCTAAGAAATTAGCTTGTCGATTATCTGAACAGAAGATTGGCACCAGTGAAAAACAATTTTAACAGACAAAACTGTATTGATTAGCTACAAACATGAAGAAAACGATCAGTTTTCATTTGTTAGAAGTTTTTGGGTCGCTCCCATCAATTTGAAGCCCACGTTGACTCTTGTTTTTATAACTAGTGACACCAAGGCGTTGGGCTCCATTCATAGCAGCACAATCCCCAAAAAAGCAGGTTCTGTCACTGTCACTGAAGGATATTTCGATGGAAACATCGTAATGGAAATAGGTTAGCTCGTGGATGGAAACACCATGAAGATATCACTGAACCGAATTTGAGATTTCCAGCGTCATCGGATCGTCTGGTGTCCATAACTGACTCTTGTGTTTATAAGTGGCAACTCTTCTATTTTTCTCTTTTCTCTTTCTCTATTATCTTAACTTTCTCCTCTCTACCGAATATATAGCTTTCACAAATTCTTCTCTTTTTCCACAAGACTGAAGATAGGATCAGTTCTTTTCTTCTTTCTCCCCAGTCGGGACTTACGAAAGAAAATATTAAATCTCACTAAAAGATTTAATAGGAAAAGTAGCTCACACAGTGGCTAAAAGATGGATTTCCACCAGAAGGTTTCCACTGGCCAGCACACCCTTTAACTGGCGCCCTTACTGGTTCCACAAAACGAACCTCTTTACTGACGACACTAGTCACTACTTCACTGACAGGGACTCCAGACGACTACACAAGTCACAACCCACTTCAGAGAGGACACAACTCATCACTCACTTCACCCTACCCTTCAACAAGAATGACACATTCAGCGTATTTCTGCTACACTTCACCAATTCGGATTTGAAACTCTCAACCCCGGATGGGTGTAGCAGTGGAAATACTGAATATGCACATTCAACCAATCAGAGACTGAGAAGACACAGAGAGAACTGAACTAACCATTGTCAGTCTTTTAGTTAGATACACCATGTGTATATTATTGACTCCGGTGCTATACTTCATAACCACCGTAACAATAGAAGTTTACTCTCAGTGTTATACAGAGTCGGTTAGTCTTCGAGATATAGGTAAGTCTACTTCGCGCGCAGAAATAAGTAGCCCTAGCTCATTATACTTTTAGGCTGTAAAAGGAGCCCACATCGGGTCTGCCTTAGCTGGTGCGACCAGTGAGTTACCAAACTCTAACCGTAAAAAGAACTCACACAAAACACTCTTTTCTCTCTTGAGAAAGAAACTTAGAACTAGATTACATAGCTTTTTACTTTTTATTTACTTAAAATTTAAGAAAAAGGGGAACACAGCCCCAACAAAACAAAAACTACTAACATTTAAACAAAAGAAATAACCAAAATGGATCATCACATTGATCGACTCTCTTCTCACATACCGACACACTCGGACCAATTACAACTAGCTGTTCTTACACAACAGAACAGGCGTTTAACACGCGAAATTCTACCCTTCGAGGTTAAACACTATCAACACAAAAATGAGCCAAATATACTCTTAAATACAACAAAACAGCTTATATACCACTACTTTGCAGTAGAACAACAACCTCACCTTTCTTTACCAGAAAAGGCATCACAGGTTTCACGAACCCCCTTTCTTTCATACTTAGTTGAAATTTACGGAACTCAACTCACAAAACGTTCAGCTCTTTTCATTTGTGATGCACTCACAAATAGTTATATCTCACTAATACAAAATACTCTATTTCACCCATTTTCAGACACATTATTTGAATTCCTTAACGGAAAATGGTCTGAAATGCAACCCTCAGACAGAGAAGGATGATTTAGAAACCATTCCTTTGAATTTCTTAAACACCTTGCACCGGCACTTAATACTAATGCTTTACAGTCTCGAAAACAAAGCGTACACAAACTCGCCAGACAGGAAATGGAAGGAATCACTCAACTTCTCAAAATATATATAAGCTCTGTCACAGATGCAGACTTAAACGAAGAAGAGATTTTTGATTCTCTTACACTTCTATCTTGGTATCTACACAGATTTTGGAAAAGTCTGGTTAGACACATCTTTCCCGACACCAAACTAATAGCAGACACTTATCCACGAATTATCACCAAATTACCAGAAACACTCTATTATACATATGACCCAAATTAGATTCCACAAAAATTTCGTAAATTACAACAATTATCCATTAACCACCAAAACATAGAAATTAAAAACAATAATTTGGAAACACAACCATTTACCTGTACGAATATCACAGAAAACAAACACTTCTTTAGAAGTCTCACTCATCGAAAATATTGAAACAATAATTCAGTCTCAACAATTAAAAAGTCCTACAAACGAAACTACAGAAACAGATTTCAACTCAACAATTTTAGATGATGGAACACTCTTTTCATTCACGGTAAACACATTAATTGATCTTGAGGACAATGATCAAGATAATAACTCTACAGCTAATACCAGCGAAAACACAAAAATTTACCAAAATCATCAACACAGACAACCTGTGAACTCAACTCAATTGACACAAAATTCAAACCCATTAAACACAACAATAGCACCATTACCAAATGTAAACACACCTTTACAACATCTACACAGACAAAACTCCGTACACTTTAATACCGAACCCATCATTTTAAATAATTCAACCCAACTCGCACAGGGGACTAACCAAAGTATACAAATCACTCCACAACAAATAGTAAATATCGTTAGACAAATAAATTCACAGAGTACACAACAAAGTACAAACGCACCGACTCCTTATTTTTTACAAGCAGCGTGTACACAAACGCTATCACCTGTATTTCGTAGGAATACACAAATGATGTTTCCCTATCAAGGCGGCTTGGTACCAATGCAACAATCTTTACGACCGTTTGATGGTACTGATCCCACCTATACAACAGAAGATTTTTTAAATCCTATCACAGCAAATATAAAAATGACAGCAGGACCAGAGCAGACTGATTTACCACTCCATGAAGCTTGGACCTTGAAACGGATTGCTATGATCCCAACGGCCCTAAGAGGACCAGCACAGCAATGGTATTCACATCTTCCACTAGACATTAAAAAGAAATGACAACTCTTTTGCCGTGAATTTCAGAAAACATTCGAAAATCAACAATCGCAAATACAAGCGAAATTGTTACTAGAAAGCATAACACTTGCCTCTGGCGAACAAATTAAAACGCTAGCACTAAGAATAGAATAAATGAATCGAAAAGCATGTTTTAACAATGCGGCGGATATGCGGAATGCACAAATGAATGACGCACTCGTTAAAGCACTTGATACACAATTAGCTAAAATAGCACTGAAAAAAATTGCAAATCACAAAGAGACCGCATTTCAACCACAACTTCCATTTGCACAACTTGCTGAAGAAATGCATCAAGAAGATATTACAAGAACACATATTGATAGACACAAATTAAATACAAATTCCACTCTTTCACGGGATCGATAACCTCACAGTAGATGATATACACGCAATGGAACAAGATATTGCTCACGGAATAAATGTAGTACGACACAAGTACTCAAATGACCCTAATTTTAAAGGAAAACCACTCTTCCTAAAAACTTGCAAAATATGCTCACGTTCAGGACATAGTATTTCTACGTGCCCTGGAAAAAGGTAGACAAAACCACTGGAAAAACCTAATTTTCGAAAACAAACTTTTAACCAAGCAATGAAAGGTAATCAAAACCTTCCCAACAGACAAGTCAAATCGAATAACATGACAGGTAAACCACTACCATTTTCACATCGCTCTCGCAGCAATAGCAGAGAACAAAGAAATCACTCAAAACACAGAAGTCCAAAATAATTCTCACAAAATAACTCAAAACCCTATTACGGAAATAGTAATTTCAAACCACCGAATAGAAATGGTTCACCATACCCAAGACCGAATTTCCAAAACAATTCACAATATAATTCTAGACCACAATCACCTCACCATAATCGAGACGGAAATCGTTCACGACGACCGCTCTCACGAAATAGACTAAGTTATGTAAGGACTGATATCAATTCATTACTAGATCAAAAACGAACAGACAGCACTACGTCGAACACTGAAAATACAGACACTACAAATGTCTCCGAGGAAACACTCCTCGAACAACAATTTAATGATTTACTTTTAGAATTAAATCAGGATACACCAGATGAATATTTTAATTGCCAAGAAGAATGTAACACTCTCACAGAAGATTACATTCTCTCCAGCTCTTGCAAAAAAAACATATGGTTACTACCACTTACAATATACACACAATAAACACTCGATCATAAAAGAACAATCTCTCCACCACATCTAGAAATAGATTTTCTATTAGACTTTGGTGCAACACTCAATATACTAAATACTGACACTTGGAACTAAATCAAAGAATATCACAGATTACAATTAAAAGCATCAACATTTGTTCTCTCACCAGCTCAGCAGCAAATAATTCTAAATTACAGTCAAAGGGTACTGTAAAAGTTACACTCTACCCAGATGTAACCAAGAGTCGAACTCTCAAAAACACTTCGCTTACACTCACTTTCCATGTATCGAACACAAAATTTAATATTCTAGGCACACCCTTCCTAGAAAAATATGTAGATTCAATAAAATGTTCATCTCATACACTCGAGATTAAACATAATAATGATATAAAGTCACTAAAATTCTACGATTCATCAATTAAACCACCCCTTATTGTTCACGATTATTTCCAGTAATTGGAGATCACTCAGTATATTTTACACCATCTGAACACCGTATCTTAACATATTCCTTAACCGCATATGAATGTAAAAATAAAAAAGCTAGCGGTACATCCTTCATGCATCTGATTTCTCATTTATATCACAACGCAAGAATATGATTTTCTCTACAATGGATAAAAACAATCTCGAACACCCTTATCAATCATTTATTCACACATTAATACAAAATCTTTTTCATTACCCGTTAACGCTCGTAAAAGAAATAATTGGATATGCACAACAAGATATTTCACTCAACGATTACAAAACCACAAAATATCGCATAAATGAACTCACAGAATTCATGGATGCTTATACCTTAAATTACCTCACCCAAAGTACGTCAGAAACACTTAAGAAACTATATTGCTTAAATCTTAGCAAACAACATGAACGCGAATACAAATCACAAAATTCACCATACCCTTTGATGTCTCAAAATTCACTGAAAAAGATTAAGAATTTCTCAGCATGTTTAATTTCGAACACACAAAATAACTCAAACACAATTTGAAAAATTAGCACAACTTCTCACAAAATTTCAAAAGTGCTATGCAACTTCGAAATTCGATGTCGGGAAAATTAAAGTAGAACTGAATCTCCCCCTTAAAGCAACCGCTATCTTTAAGAAGCAAAGAGCTACTCGTATTCCACTTCAATTGCAAGATGGAGTACAACACTTACTTGACATTTTAACACATTTTGATGTCATAGCACCCGTAAATACAGACTCTTTAACCAACTTAAATACATTTATTAACCCAATAATCATTCTCAAAAAAAGAGAATCTCTAAAAATCGTCTCAGACGCTGGTCAATTGAACACAATGGTTGACGGAACAAAGTTTAGTTGGCCCATAGAACCAACCCAAGTTATTCTAACACGGATTAAAGGACCAATTTTCTCCATAGCTGACATGAACAGTGCATATAATCAAATGCCACTTGATAAACCATCACAAAGACTCACAAATTTTGTGATTGCTGGACAAAATACTGTTTCAAACGCTTATTCTATGGTATTTCTATTGGCCCAGCAGCTTTCTCATCTTTTATCAGCAGTATTTACAAACCACTAATTAGAAAAAACAAAATAATCACCTATTTGGTTGACGTTTCCATCCAAGACACAACAACAGACACAATGTTGCAAACAATTACTCAATAGCACAGTATTTTAGAGAATGATAATCTCAAAGCCGCTCCAGACAAATCTTTCTTTTTCTTAGTTTCGATTGAATTTTTAGGACACCAAAGTCAAAATAATCAGATACACCTACTCAAATCAAAAATAGACGGATGTTTAAAAAAATAAAACCACCCAAGAATGAAAAAGAAATTCAAAACTATGTCGGATTTCTCACCTTTATTTCAAAATATATATACAATCTACAAGTCATTTTTCGACCTTTTTATCTCCAACTCAGAGATACAACAGATTTTAAATGGACTCCTGAATTACAACAAACATTTGATAGAGTCAAAAAAAACTTACGGACGGAATACTCCGCCGCGCAAGTCCTAATTCAGAAAAACCTTTCTATATTCTGTGCGATGCCTCTAACTATGGCATTAGAGAAGAACTTTTCCAAAAAATGATATTGGAAAAATGGAGATAGTATCGGCAAACTCTCGTCTATTTTCTACCACAGAACTTAGATTATCCACCATTCTTCGCAAATGCTCCGCCATCATATTTGCACTTTCAGAACATGAGTTCCTATTTCAAGGATCTAAACACGCAATAATATTATAATTCATTTTATTTATTTTATATTTTTATATTTACTTTATTTATATTATTTAAATTACAAACCAATTTTATTCTTATTTACACAAACGAATAAACCAAATCACAGAGTTTACAAATTTCAATTAATACTAATGAAATTTCCAAACTTACAAATAGTTTGGCGGAAGGGAAAAATCTTTCACATCAAGATCTACTTAGTCGCTCACTGACGACTACAACACACGACGAACACCGTCTTCTCACAGTCGAAATACCAGATTCAATTAAACTCTTTATGACATATAACCAAAATACAAAACCTATATAATGTCACTATGCTGTATCAAAAGGACAAAATAATTCAGTATCTACAGACAATCAAGTAGAATCACCACGTTTTCCAATCTACTTACATATTAAAGATAATTATTTCAAAGTACAATTAGAAAATGATCTTTATCTCCCAATCTCACACTATGAATTTAGAACCAAAGCACAGCCTTTGGAGAATATACACCATCAAAAAAGACAACAATTTAAAAATAATTACTCATCCCCAGAAAACTATCCAATTATACTACACACAGGTGTCACACTAAACACAAACAGAACAGAACCCTTCAAAAAAATCCAATCACGACGCAAACTACGCCGAAATAATAATTCGTATAAAATTTTCACTCCCAACAATGGACGACTTTATACCAAAGTCACCCACCATTTTTAACTACTTCTACGAAGAACAAACTGAAGTAAACGATACACTTCTCTATAAAACAAAACAACAAGACCCAGTCCTAAGACCACTTTTACTTTGGAAACAGTATAAAAATTTCCCCCCAACCCCGTCACTCACAATACAAGCAAATAGAGGATTACTGCACTATTATCGACGTTTCGAAAATTTAAGCATCAACGAAGACAATAATCTCCTGTATTACATACAAGAAACAACATCACCCGAAAATTTGCTTACCACTCTTTTTTCTCCTAGTCATTTTTTATAAAGCACACTCTCATGTTCTTTCAGGACACCCTGGTCGTGAAAAAAACACACGCAAAAATCACGGGGAACTACTATTTTCCAAACATTATTACCTTGATAGCAATACTTACACAAGATTGCTTAAAATGCCAAACGACCAAATCCATGCCAAACCTCTTAATGGTACCACAACAGCAATTCTTAGAAGTTTCATCGTACTTCAATCACCGTATTTCAATGGATACAAAAGGTCCATTTTCACCGTCTTCTGATGGAAACTCTTATGTCTATGTTATTGTGGACCCATTTACACACTATGTTGTCTTCCACCCTTCACCCAAAAATGATGCCACAAATGCACTCACTATTATTTGGTCACTGGATTGTTAAATTCGGCATTCTAGATATTTTGGTAACAGAAAACGGAAATGAATACATTAACGGTGAATTCACACATTTCTGCCGTACATGTAATGTACAATTCAAACCACGTACGCCATACGCACCGTGGTCTAATGGACTCGTTGAAAATAGTAACTGCCAAGTAAATACATTTCTTCAAACAGTCCTGGACTCACAATACGACACGTGGTCACATAAAGTGAAAGTCATTCCGTTTGCATTCGATTCACAAGTTAGAACCAACATGAACCTTTCACCAGATGAACTTGTATTTCGTCGAAAACCCAAGAAACCCATAATGTTTAGCCTATCTTCCACTACAGGTAGCTTGGGAAACTGCAAACCCACAGAAAATTCACCCTGTAATTCATTACCAAAACATACACATACTGACCACTTAGGTCATCACCCACAAATTAAAAAGTTACAGAAAGGAACCTTTGCACATTGGTTTCTTAATCGTGAAAAGATACACTCGGAAATTTATAACGAATTACATAACTATTTAAACCAAAATAAACATTTACGCACACTTATAAATCGCCGCTTTGGAACGGCGGAGCTACTCAAAATAAATACTTAAGTTTTAGTTTTAAACAAAACCACAAAAATTGGATTATCAAAAAAAATCCAACCACAAAAAATTGGACCTTAAAAAATAATAAATACTCCTACATTGCTTACGTATAAACTAGAAGATTTCTCTGGCAAAAAAAATCACCCGTCATAGAAGTAATATAGTACCATATTACCCCGAAGAACTTTTCGTTCAAGAACATAGGGAGAAATGCTTCTCGGATAATTCCCTTTTAAAACACCATCCAACGAAGCCACCACTTACCAAGTCAAAAACTGTCTAGTTCAGTCTAGACAATTTAAAGGTACCATCCACAGATGACCTTCCACCCCAACTACCTAGTAACCTGTCTGAAGAGCCCGAACACACTTCGGAAAACTACACTACACGAAATAGTCGACTTTGACGACAACCAAAAAAGGACTATAGAGTCTTTATGCCACAATCAAAAATTTTGGTTACCGCGTTAAATTGTCGAACACAATTTAATATAACACGCTGAACAGCTACAAAATACACTGCGGATAAAAATACAATTCTCTCGTCCTCCTATACGAGGGGAATAATTCGGATAGTTCTTTCACCCCTCTACCCCGTAATTCAATTACTTTCACGGGGAAAGTTAATCAAACTCCTTAACTCAGTAAACAAAGCACACGGACTATCTCTTCACCTGCTACCCTAGCAGAACCACAAAAACCCCTCCATCAGGAAATGAAAATAAGGGAATTACAGGCCATTCCCCACGATAATAATACAGAGGAAATTAACTAAAAATTAAGTTAATAACCGACCATCAGCTCGGTCCGGGAACAAATCCCTAATCTCATTTGTTTGCCAAGATATGATTCGATAACTATTTTCTACCCAACTAAAAAGTCGTGGTCAGGTAAAGTCATATATTCTGAAATCACTTCTTAGTCCACCGCTCTTGAAACACATATTTGCTTCTTTCTTTCTCTCTCTTATTTCAACACTATTTGAAAATCTCCTACTAAACTCTCTCTCTCTCTCTCTCTCTCTCAACTCTTCTAATTCACAACTTAGAAAATCTCCAATTTTCTAAGATATCGTCACTGTTCACTTCTTATCTCTTAACAAAAAAGAACTGGCTCACAATACAGTTCTTCATTCTTTCAAACTTTCGACCTCTGACATCGCTGACAGGTCACAGAAAGCTCTCAAATTTGCTCAAGGAAGCAACAACAGCCACAACACTCAAATTACAACCTTCAGTCTCGCAGTACTGAAAGCATCCTCTTCAGAAAGACTTAACAGGTATGCACATAACTTCTCAACACAGAAGTATTAATTAAAAGAACACCCTACGCTGATACTTTTAGATACATTCAGAATTTTAAACCTAGACAGGTCCGCTTTCAAGATATTTTTTATAATCTAGATCACATTCTATATTCACACACTTGTTGTGAATGGGTTTTTTATATTAGAGATTTTAATAACGAACACATCGCTCTTTTCTATCTTCATATTTTCCCACCACAAGCAACAACTAAACTCTCTGAAATTCTATATACAGATATTGTTTACACTGTTAATCTTGACGCTATCCAAGCCTCATATGATATTAAATATATTAAGGAACTCCTAAGATTGGATGAACAAAACCAGCAAATTGTTAAACAACAACAATCCACCAAATGAAACTACATACCCACACGTTACCTTTTCATTTGAAAGAAAAGATTATACAATCGCTGAATTATTATACGTTTTTTCTGCTGATTTTTTAGATCTCATCTATCTCCATAATTTCCTCCCACCAGAATCACCCTGCGCAGCAACCCGAGTAAATGTACCCACTTTAAATCTCCTAATAATTGTTATCCCCACTTCTACTGATTATAAAATTTATTATTGCGATAATTGCCCCACTCTGGGCCAAAGATTATCGTCACAATTGCGTCCTCTAGTCAACAATCAAACACTAACTTAAGTGCGCCCCCGTCTCAGAATCGCCTAGTTGCTCATACAGCGAAGCAACTAAACAGTCAACACCAAAAAAGTCATCAATTAAACTCTTTAATAAAAAACTACAAACACAAGATACCGAGAAACAGCCATACTCAGCCATTACTACTGCCAAGTCTACAGATAGACCTCGTCCTACTGGACACTCCCCCCACTTTACCCCACAATCGGTAATCCCATATCCCCCATCAAAGTCATACGCAAACACACCAAACGCAAACACAAAAACAGCAGCAAATAACTACACAAACTTTATTACCATACTCTGGTTCTCTTCCAAATACGACACTCCCTCCACCCACACTTATACCAACTCCTCCACGAGCACCACCACCTGAATTACCTAACTATTCAAACAGTCCACATTTTTCTACTCAACCAAAAAATTTGGCTAACACCGATAAGACTAGTAGCTCCGAATTGCCACAGCCAACTCACACTGTCTCAAATATTCACGATACCAAATATGATATTAGCCTACTTTCTGACACTTCTAATTCTGATCCAATTAGTTCTCATTTTTCTTCATCTACTGCATCACAAAGTGCAAATAATCCTTTTAATCCGCCACAAGGACAAATAACTAATTTTGAACGCTTGTTATCACAAACACACTGGAATCACTCTTTTAACATAATCAATTCATCACCATCATTTCAAAGTTCACTGCAACTCAGTTTTCCGGGTACGCCGCCCATTATCAGTCTAAGCTCTAACTCACCGACACCAGATCCTGATAAACATTCTCATCACTGTATTGGGAAACAACCTGACACAACACGATCTTACCCAACTCTAGCACTAATATTAGACCCCAAATTTATTGTTCCCCCACCCGCCCTGTTTGGAGATCATAACAACGGAGAACAATTACATAATTGGGCTAAACAAAGAAATTCTAAATCGTATAAAATAACACCAGTTCAAAAGCAAAGAGCTCACGAATTATTAAAACAAGCGAAAATCACATTCTCTGTTGAAATAATTGTTGAACAAGACAAACTTATATTTCACCCTTAAGCGGCGGCACCGCCTATCTTTAGAGTGGAAATCAAACCCATCACCCTTCATTTGTCAAGAAAAACGCTACAAATTTGATAGATACACAAAAAACATTGCAGGCTATTTTGTTTTCTATAATCCACACTCCGGACTCTCCTACACATGTCCACAAAAATCTAATTCTCATATTACTTAATTGATTCTTTTCATCTCCACTTCCAATAAAACAACCAATTAAAGTTGACCAACATAATATTTCCACACCTAAAACAGGCATACAAGATCTTGTCGTCACGCACTATGATGGTTCACCAAAGCATATCACAAATATGCATTATTATAAACTCAATAAAATTGGCAAATGCAAAATTAAGCCTGCCGATTTTGAAATCCTCCACGCACAAGTACAACTTTGTTCACAAATCTCATTACTCAAAGTACGCGCTTACGTCATACACAAAAAAAGCAAATATCCGTGATGGATATGTCATTCCACAAGAATCACAATTATACCACAAATCAGAAAAATACGAATTATTTAGAAAACAAAATTGGTTTGGTACTGTTCATCCTATTATCCAAATCGATGCAAAACTCGATTAAATGATCAGTCTAATTTTGCTCGAATTGGATGAAACAAGCTTGAATATTTAAAAGAAACTCTGCGACTTAGACCGCAATTTGAAACAAACCGCTTTTATTCTACTCACACAGAAATTTCCTTTAGTTGGTTATATAATTACAGGACAGCGAAACACATTCGCTGAACTTAAAATTCAAAATGTAATTTCACTCTTTCAATGTAATGTTGTTTCCTCACCCTTTTATGTATTAGAGAATCAATGTTTCGAACGTATTCCTATATACTATCAAAACAAACTACAATTTGTAGACCAAGTCACCCGTAAGACCTTCCCTTGGTCCATTAAAGCACCATGTAAATCCGAAAATTTTGATCAACAAATCTCACTTGACGCAGAAGGCGATGACACATATCGCTTAACACTCTATCCAACTAAGGCGCGAAACCCCGTTAAAACTTTCACGCCTGACGAAGTTGAAAACCGCTTCACCCACGCTGATTTTACTGCGCAACAACTCCGAATTTACAGTCAACACGACTGGACTAAATCAATAGATAACATGAAATTTAACCAATTAGTGGGTGACGCAGATGAAAAATTTGAAGTAGCACGCGCAGTAAATTTTGCAGATCTTGCAAAGCAAGAACTATTACAAGCACAATTCTCACAATTACGCACCGAATATAATGATTATTTTAACAAACTCTTCATTAACGGCAAAGAATTCACTCTCCGCCGACTTGATCGGCGTGACTTGGTTAATGGCAACTATTTAAAAGACTCCCTCATAGGAATCTTTGAATACCCTTGGTACGTATTAAAAGAAATAGCCATAATATGGACTGTATTTGATTTTGTACAGTGTTTTTTTGGCCTATTTCGTAGTGCATTTAAAACCTATAATTCTAAAATCACTTTTAGGACCCAATATCACATTGGCTAAAATTAAAACCTCTGGAATTTATGGAGTATTTTCACAAACAATATTCCATGTGCTACAATCCGACTCTACACAATATAAACCACCTTCACCTAAAAGACGACGTCGACACTAAATCGACAGTTGCACTCCACACTCACCACATGAATTGAATTTATTACACAAAAAGTTTGAGAATTTCTATAAGAAATTCTCCTCACCAGTACACAATAATTCAAATAAACGCCAGACATCCTTTTTACCAGCTTCTATTTATCAATGCTATGAAACAACAGTTGATTCTCGCACGAAATCTGATTTTCAGTCTTTACACCTACACATTTTTCAACCTAGTAAGCGTAAACGCTCACGTGGAATTTCTCTTTCAAGTGACTCTCTTGATAAAGATCCCGACTACCAGGAAATTCCGGAGAAACTTTTCCTCAACCTTCCAGGTACTCCGTTTTAACACTCTTTTTGTTTTAGTGACTCCACTGCAGTCTCTACCCACCAAGAAGGAGGCTCACCGATCCCCCCAAATGTCGATCCAACAGCATACTAACGCATCATGCTGGAGGTTGATGACATTGTGCCATCACCCCTCACTCCGTTGGTACTGGCACCCACAGTACCCAAGCCAGTTTGCGAAATGCAAACACCCGACCTCTTCACGGTGGCGCAATCTTCCCCACAGCCACGGTCTGTGGACACGGCAAATTATGCGCGGGTGAACCCACTGCCTTCACCCGCCACTTCTTCTTCAAGTTCAGGTGAACGTCACCTATACATCGATAGTGATACGAGTTCACCCTCAGTCCCTGCAAGACCGCAAAGCTCGTCACAAGAGCACAAGAGCTACTTCAAGGAAACAGTCAGGGGTCACAGCCACACCCACTATTTTCAACTGCGCACACAGCAGTCCCCACAATACAACCATCAATTCAGCCTACGCACATTCCATCTTGGGTTGATGAATTGGCCACAGCGAAACAATCTGGTCACTCTACACCAAAGACGGTTGTCCCCAATTGGGCATACTCTGGTGGACCCGTGGAGCACGACCACGATCACAGCCACTGGTTTACCCACCGCCAGTGATGCCAACATCGCATACACAATGCCCGACGGTACCCTCACCGCGATAAGGCCCGGCTTTACCACCTCTGAGGCCGCAAAAATCTTTTCCTCAGCAACCCCCTACGACCGACTCATGACAACCGACAACTACCCTTGCACTGACCCCTCACCTAGGAGGCGTCCACGGGCAACAGCACATGAAATATACCCAGTTCGCTCCTCACCGATACAGGCTTTACAATCGCCTGCTCGTCACACAGAGAGCTCTTCACGAGGTCCACAGCCCTCATCTTCTCGTGGAAGGCCTAACCCTTTCACACCAACACACGGCATTCCACACCGGTCACAAGGACCAAATTTCAGATTCCACGAGTTTACAAAGCCTCTCGGCATTAATACCATCCAGGAAATACACGTGCCAGAGAGAATCAGCTATACCTCCACCCCGCCTCAGCACACTCTGAAGCCAAGAAAGATGTTCTTGTTCTCTCGGACAACTAGAGAACGAATATGTCCAAGAAGGACGGGACAAGGACCTGCCCCTGGAATGTCTGCACTTCCCCATCATTTCTCGCTTCACGGAACGATTTTGGCATCTGTCGAAGTACTTTTTTGCACTCGCAGACCGCCCGAATGACTAATTCAACACGTTTTTTACTCCCGACACTGCACACTACAAAATAGACGCCAAATACGACCCCTTTTATTTACAATTTGATTTTTTACATCCCACACAGATGGATCTTAATAACACCACTCGCAAAGTGAATCGGGTGAAAATGCTTCACACGATGCACAATGACTTATTTGTGCAGCATCATTTTCAACACACCAACCCGATCATACACATGAATTCACGCCTACAATATGTTAACACAAAGCTGACCTCACCATATTATATGAACTCTGAGAAAACTGAGTACCAGGAGCGAGGTATCAAATTAGTTCAGTACTGAATCATGATATTTCAGTCCTGTAATTTCACTATGATCATGTTCTGATCATGTCACTTTTTACCATGACATGAGAAAAAATCAGAAATAAAAAACCCGTGCCTGTACCAACTAAACAACTCTGAACAGTTTAAAAGTGCATTATCAGTTTTTTCTGGACGTTTAAGAAATTAGCTTGTCGATCATCTGAACAGAAGATTGGCACCAGTGAAAAACAATTTTAACAGACAAAACTGTATTGATTAGCTACAAACATGAAGAAAACGATCAGTTTTCATTTCTTAGAAGTTTTCGGGTTGCTCCCATCAATTTGAAGCCCACGTTGACTCTTGTTTTTATAACTAGTGACACCAAGGCGTTGGGCTCCATTCATAGCAGCACAATCCCCAAAAAAGCAGGTTCTGTCACTGTCACTGAAGGATATTTCGATGGAAACATCGTAATGGAAATAGGTGAGCTCGTGGATGGAAACACCATGAAGATATCACTGAACCGAATTTGAGATTTCCAGCGTCATCGGATCCTCTGGTGTCCATAACTGACTCTTATGTTTATAAGTGGCAACTCTTCTATTTTTCACTTTTCTCTCTCTCTATTATCTTAACTTTCTCCTCTCTACCGAATATATAGCTTTCACATATTCTTCTCTTTTTCCACAAGACTGAAGATAGGATCAGCTCTTTTCTTCTTTCTCCCCAGTCGGGTCTTACAAAAGAAAATATTAAATCTCACTAAAAGATTTAATAGGAAAAGTAGCTCACACAGTGGCTAAAAGATGGATTTCCACCAGAAGGTAAGCTGGTAAATTTTACTGGTTCAAACCTTGTACCAGGTGGAGATAAACAGAAATCTCCTCGTGCAAACCAGACAGAGACTACGGACTACAAGCGATCCTCCAACTGGGGATAAATCCTCACCACAGGACAGTGAGAGCAGTTGGGCATACTCTCAACAGGACTGGCGTTACTAGCCAGCACACCCTTTAACTGGCGCCCTTACTGGTTCCACAAAACGAACCTCTTTACTGACGACACTAGTCACTACTTCACTGACAGGGACTCCAGACGACTACACAAGTCACAACCCACTTCAGAGAGGACACAACTCATCACTCACTTCACCCTACCCTTCAACAAGGATGACACATTCAACGTATTTCTGCTACACTTCACAAATTCGGATTTGAAACTCTCATTTCCGGATGGGTGTAGCAGTGGAAATATTGAATATGCACATTCAACCAATCAGAGACTGAGAAGACACTCTTCTCTTTTATATAGAGAGAAATTAACTAAACATTGTCAGTCTTTTAGTTAGATACACCATGTTTATATTATTGATTACGGTGCTATACTTCATAACCACCGTAACAATAGAAGTTTACTCTCATTGTTTTACAGAGTCGGTTAGTCTTAGAGATATAGCTAAGTCTACTTCGCGCGCAGAAATAAGTAGCCCTAGCTCTTTATAATTTAAGGCTGTAAATGGAGCCCACATCGGGTCAGCCTTTGTACTTTAATCATGCGGCGGGGGGGGGGGGGGTTTGACAAATTGCGGAAAAAATCCATCCAATATTAATAATTTTAATTGCTTCTCCACTCAAATAGCAGACTTAGGCGGCCCGTACATTACAATACCTGAAAATGAAACAAATTAGTTCATAACCTTTTTGCTAAGCTAGTAGCTACTGGTCTAGTGAACGGGTCTTTGACTGTTTTGTACTGGTATTGTTTATAAGTTACTGGTTTTTGCAGATTTGTGCATTGTCCAAAATTTCCATTTTTTTCAAAAATTCCAAAATGTGTGATGATTATTTTTCCTGAACAGAGAAGGGAATCAAAACCGACTGTGTATGCCAAATTCAAGATAAAAATGTTGTATGAGATCATTCTGCGAAGTCTTTGAGCAAAAAAACCCTTAGAATACTATGACACAGTACTGATATGTCATTTTACTATTGATATTTCATGAATCAGTACTCATTTACTATGAGACTAAGGTCCAGGTAGATCCAAGAAAGTAACAAAAAGTCTTTTTCACCCTGATCCAAAACTGAATGCTGCGTTGTTCATACATCATAAAAGCTAGGAAACTACAATGAAAGGAACAAAATTTTATAGTCATCAAGTATGTACACACTACAACTTTTTGCCACTTCTGATAACTGATGATATTTTCTTTTAACTTACTATAAAATTTCAACATCCTTTCGATCTTTTATTAGAATAATAAAATTCATTTAAGGATTGTCATATTCGTCCCTGGGGGTTGTTTCCAATTGGTTCGTGCGGATCGGGCTGCTGTGAAGGAAGACCAACGCCTCAAAGTTGCAAGTTATAAACACAAGAGTCAACGTGGGCTTCAAATTAACGAGCGCGACTCAAAAAATTCTTTTGGATCGCATCGGATGTAAATTAATCCTTTTTTGTTATAATAGTAGAAGTCTTAAAAAGGTATTCATCTCATTTACAATTCTTTCTACTTTTCATAAATCAGTTAATGACAAGACATCAAATGTCAAGGTTTAGAAATGAAAAGTATTTTTGAGTTGACCTCATAATCTGATCAAACGAGCATCGATTAATTGTTTTACTGACGCAAGTAAACCTACGAGACTAAACGAAATATCAATGAAGCTATTTTGATCACGTTGATCAAGTAGTTTAGGAAACAATTAACTTCGAAAATATAATACGCGGTCATTTAATGTACTGCATTTTGCTGATGCTCGAGATTTTTGGAATTCTAACATTAAAACATTTCATTCCGATCTTTAACTATTCTGTCAAGTAATTAAAACCGGATGATGGTTTGAACTTTCAAAGCCCAAAATAGCTCGAAACTCATTACTTCGCCAACCAATTATTCAGAATTACTTTAAACGTTCAGGACAAGTATCAGCTATTCTAAAGCAATGAAATACAATTTAGACTTGGCTATAATCCTGTTTCAAGTTTTATCCCTGCGAACGGCTTTTGCATACGTTGGCTATGTTAAAAACACTGACCCCAACTTAGTCAGGGAAGTTAAGACTTACCCTCGACCCTGGGAAACGCTACCCGCGGACTCCATGCCAACCGAATGGGATTGGAGAAATACTGGTGGGAAAAACTATTTGGGTGTGGTGAGAAATCAACATATTCCACAATACTGCGGGTCCTGCTGGGCTTTCGGGTCGACCAGTGCTATTGCAGACAGGTAGTTATTTAAAAGCATTTCCGAGCTCATAAATCAACCGAAGCTGTAGGTCAGAAAATGCTTTGAGTTCGAGCAGAGTTCCCTTTGTTCTCTATCCTTAGCCCATAATTAAATACACAGATGTACAGGTCAATGTTTAACTTGAAAATAGTGAGACAAGGGAAAACATTTCACGGGAAAAGTTTGTACTGTGACAAACTACACAACTTTTTTTGGACGGTCTTAAAAGTTTCATGCAAAAATGTCGCAACAACACTTCCCAGGTTGGGGTGCAATAAGGAAGTGACCTCTGATCAGACCATCCCAGACCAATGTATCCTCTGATCAGACTAAAGTCGCTCGAAACACCGTGTGCGCTCTAAGTGCGGTCGAAACTGTCTCTGATCAGACCATTGTCCAGACGATTGTGCGAACATGATCCAGACCAAACCCAGACCATCATCCAGACGATTGTGCGCTCAAAATCGCATCTGATCAGACTATTATGCGCTCAAAAGTCACTCCTGATCAGACTATTGTGCTCTCGAAATCAGTTCACCGCACGAATTTTGATATAATACATTTATTTCATAAAAATTGATGTTTGCATTATTAAAATCATCTAAAGAAAAGACCATTCTAAAAGTATTTTTGCTAAAGAAAAGAAAATCTAACTGCTGAGAAAAAAATTTAATCAGTACACATTAATGCATATTTTGAACTCAATGGACGAATTTAGATCTTTCATATAAAACGTCGTATTCTATAGTTAAAAATTTCCGTGTTTGGGGATTGGCACGTTCTATCAGCTGGACCCCTTTGGTTCTGATCAAAGACATCGCACTCTAGATGTGTCTGTGATCAGAATGCTGCTTTTTGTTTCCTCTTGGCTAAGCCAATACCGCTCGGTGAAATAAAACAAAAAGCAAAAAAAAATTCCGCTCGAAATGGTCTCTGATCAGACCATTCCAATACTGAAGTGACCTCTGGTCATACCATCCCCAGACCGAAGTGACCTCTGATCATACCATCCTCAGACTGAATTGACCTCTGATCATACCATCCCCAGACGGAAGTGACCTCTGATCATACCACCTCCAGACCGAATTGACCACGAATCATACTATTGTGCGCTCGAACCAAATCCCAGACCCTGTAATTTTGGTCTGGGAACACACCGTGTGCGTTGGATTTGGTCTGATCAGAGGTCACTTCCGGATGGCACCTCAACCTGGGTTCAGATTTGCGTCGGAATAAGACTTTGTGAGACATTTGATCAGCTCTTATACGATAAAAGTTTTTAATCAAGACTGAAGGTCGAAATTAATTGGATCAAATTTCTACATTATAGGATCTTACACGTTAACTTCTTAGGAGATATAATATCTCCTTTTAAGACAATTACGCCCATAGGACAGGAAAAATGAACAAAAACTCTCTTTCAAAAATAACTTGTTGCAAAACTGGAGAATCAGCGTATGCAAGTTCCTACGTGCAGGACCTAAACGTGAAGCACAGATGCTGATCGATTGATTAGAACATGGGATCTTATCTGTTTGTGCCTCCCTGCCCCCCCCCCCCCCCGCCCAACAGAACGTTATTACGTTATGCACCACCCCCCCCCCCAAGTTACAGAGCACGTGTCATTATATAGTAAATCATTATGTAAAAATATCGCACGTGCCTGCGTGCGTCTGAGGGGGGATTCAGATAATATGCACCCACTAAGCTGGGACACAAACTGAAAAGATCCGGTAAATATTTGCAAGTTGAAATATAAAGTTCTTAACCAGACGTCGAATAGGTTGTATGAAATGGAACCAAATTTCAATGTTTGTGACCTGTATAGGTATGAATAGAGCGCTGCTCTTATTTCACGATGCTAAAACGGAAACAAGGTAAAAGTATCAGGTATTTCAGCAATACTGCCAGAAATTTTAATTGCATTTACAACAAAGTTTCGGTGATATAAATTTATCTTTCATAAAATTAACAATAATTAACTGCTTACGGCTGGATATCAAAAAGACCACCAACAACACCACAATTTGTGATTCAAAATTTACTGTAACACAGACCACATCATTTTTGTTAGCATATTGAAGAAAACCTCCAGCCATGAGAAAACTAGTATGTGTAACTGACCAGTTTTAGAAGTGTCTCTAGTCAGCCAAAAAAGTGTGAAAAAACATGTGAAAGACGAATATACTCAAAAAAAGTTTCATTCAATTAACCAGAGGCCACTCTTATTAGTTGATCATTTTCTAGAGTGAGCTTGTTCATAAATTTTGTACAACTCATTTTATTTCACGTAGCTTGTAGTTCTTGACATCTTTTACTCATCTTTTCCATCTTCTACAAACAAGGAGGCTCACTCAGTAAACAGCGTTTGCACATAAAGATCCAACCATGCTCATCCACATTTTTACTACCAAAAATTAACAAAGTGCTCAAAAAATTCTTGCTTGTGTAATGAATTGTTTCAATCTCAAAGCAGTAAAAAACAATGCCACCTCAGCGGGCCTATGGGAACTGCCATTTTCCTACGCAATCAAAGAAAAACAAAAAATAAAATAACAGCAATAAATATTATTTAGGATTAAAGGTGATGACAATTTATTAAAACGTATAAAAATAAAAAAAATGAAAATAGCATCAGATAAAACCTAAACTGCACAAACCAACTTGTACTTCACTAGCGAATAACAATAATTACAAGCAAAAACTCAATTAAATTTTGAATAAAAAATGGCGAAGTTGCCCAAACCATGCAATAATCACCACGACACTTTTTATGTCCAATTGCGCAATCTTTTAATTTTAATTGAACTTCGCATTGATTTGTTAAAACTTCAAGGCAATAAAGACTTGAAAATTTGTCCTCTCTTTACTGCGACTAAGCGAAAAGTCGCCAAAAAAACGATAAAAATAGGCAAATTCGAAAGTGCCAAGATACTTTGTAAACACATTTTTACAAAAACCGAGATCAACTTGAAATTTTCCAGTAAAAATAACAGATAAATAAATTTGTAACACCTAAGGACGCCAATGGGACCTTTTATTAGTTGAACAAAGTAACAGCACTAAAAACAGCAAAAAATAAAAGCGTAAAATAAAATTATTGAAGTATTCTTATCAATTTTACATTTCAAACCTATTTTTAAGCGAAGTTGACAAAAACTTCTGCAAAATTACGGAAGAATGGTGAAAACACAATGGAAACCAGTTGAATTTCAACAGAAATTTGACACCCAATAACTCTTGGAAAACTTTAAATAGCTCTAATTAAATGTTTTACGCCAGATTGGTTTTCTAAATATAGCACTCACACATCTCTTTGATGAATATATCGCTCGGCTGAAATTTACTGAACAAAGAGAACCATTTGAGCATATAGTTCCTCCCCCAACTAATACTGGTTGGGAACAATAAAGGATAATTTTAAACTCTTTTTCGGTTGAAATAATAAGACGAGCGACTGACTATGTTATGAGCATTTTTATACAGCAGATGTGCACAGATACTTGCCTCATAAGATCTAAAACAATGTGATCCTATACCAGTGATCTTATAAAATGTGAAATTTTCTTTTGCATGTGTCTTCTTAATAGCATTTTTGATATGCCATAGGACATTAGTTAAAAAACCGGGCTTTTATCTGATTTGAACTGAAGTAAATTATCGGATCTTGCGCGGTAAAAGTCTACGTAAGGCAGAATTTTACTTATTTAACAAATTAATTTCGTGTGATGTAATTTGTGTGTCTGCAAATAGTCGTTAGAACTTCAACTTCCTATGATGGTCATTGTTCAAATATTGGCTGCTCCTGTTCACAACAGGTTCACGATAGCCATGTACAGAGAGAGCGACAGCAGCTATCTGGACTCTAGCAAGGTGCTCTTGTCCACTCAACACGTGTTAGCTTGTGCCAATGCTGGGACATGTCACGGGGGAGACACGTTACCTGTGTACAGGTGAGTGACATTGTAGCACTACTCGGGTCAAAGTAATTAGCCTCGTCACCTGAAAGAGTCGTTGAGGATTTTGCCATATTGATATCGGAGTCCTCCCGCAGTATTGAACGGAGAATTGAACGCTGGCCATTTCAATATGCTTCTTTTTGAAATTATGATTAAATAAAGCCCACGGTCTTCAAACTGTATGCACCCAGTTTATACCGCTTGGGTGCACTATTGTATTTACGGAACTTCTAAATGACAATTCGTCCATTTTTGTTCACCTGTTTTAATTGCAGCGACTTGGTCAACACGTTCAATTAATAATAAATAATAGCAGAATTTATAATAATAATATTTTAAAAATAATTGCTAACTTATATAATATAAATCTTCGCATGGTTTTTATTTATTGGTTTTGATTTGCTTCAGCTACATGCACACCCATGGAATCCCACACGAGACCTGCAACAACTACCAAGCAAAGGACCAAACTTGCACCGATTTCAACCAGGTTATCATTCGAAAATCCATAGTGAAATTTTGGGTCTTTTCTCCCTCCCCAGATTACAGGCTCCCTCTCCCCAGCCCAGATCGAAGGTAAAATAAAACTATCTCAACAAAATGAACAAAGTTTTCCAATTTGTGGATTGATTTTCTCGTCAATATCGCTTCGGATGTAGTATTTGTTGCAAAGGGTGTCCAATCAAGGCTATTTTGCGGAAAAAAACTTGCACATTTTGTTTCCACTAAAATCCTAAACAGTGTCGAATTCGGACCAAATGATGTCGCAAGTTCGGTGAACAGGAAGCAGAAAAATAGTCATCAGTTGTAGCAAAACAGTACAAGTTATTACTCTCAGTTCAAAATTACAGCAGATGTTGAAAATTTATCAAAATTGAGAGAAACTTGTTGACCTACAAAATTATCTTACAACAAAAATTTCAGTGAGGTTCGGGAACATAAAATGAAAAAATCATCAAAAATATTAGACAAAAACGGAACAGTTCGATATTTCTCTGTTCAATTTTAGTATACAGCAAGACTGTTCCTTTCTAAAGTTCATAAATTTTCTGTAATATTCAAAAAACTATTTTTGGCGGGTGCTCAAGGCGTCACCAGTCAAGATTTTCATTCTACTTTTTTGCATCCCTATTTTTCTAAAATCCTATCTTTAACTGCCTTTTTGTACCCTTTGGTCATTTAACCGAAATCACCGTTTCAGCCATTTATCAAAAAATTAAATCTCTAACACAGCATCCAAATGAACTATCATTCAAAGCAAAGTCTCAAAAAAACGAATCAACGTGCAATAATGATATCGTGTTTGTTGCGACTCTAACTAAATTGCTTTACTTTTAAATCGCAATTTGAAAAGCAGAAGCTTTTTGTAACAAATGTTTGTAATTAAATAAAGCTTAGTCAAAAGACAAGCAAATTGACAGAAACAGGTGGCAAATTTGATAATAAATAAAATGAATGATGGAAATTTAACTCGTCCAAAATGATTGCATAATTTTTTTTATCAACACAACCAAATCTTAGCTGAGTGTTGCCGAATGGAAAATCTGGTATGAAAATACAGTGGAGTTTTTGACAGCAGCAAGCAGGTGTGGATTGATATAACAGACACATAAATTATCAGCTTTTTTCAATAACCGAAGTATTTAATTGGTTTTGATGGGCCATACATGCAATTTCCTGAACAATTAGTTGATGGTTTCTCCTATGCTGTCAAAGTTGATAACAGAGAATGACTAGCATAGTTCGTTGTTGAGTTCGTCGAGTTAATAATGAGTGTTAAGGCGTTGGGTAGCATATTGTACTTTTCGTCTGGTATAGCGCAAGATTGCAAAATACTGGCTGGTGCAAAAAATTAGACGTGTAAGATGTAACTCGGCAGCATTCTTTAGTAGAAAAATTCTGCGAATCAGTGGTAATTTTGTTCTTGTGTTTGACATAAATCTCAGAATTATAACTGATAGTTTAATTTTTTGGATTTTTGAAAAAAAATTGACTTGGAAATTATCAGATATCATGTTGAGGGACATTGTGATCCGACATAAGACGCACACTACCATTTGCAAAGTTTGGCACTAATTAAAATATTGAGTCCAAATAGATAACAAATTTTTGGACATACTCTGATGCCAGTTTATACTTATAAATGCTCATTTTTAAAAGATAACTAAGAAAAAAATTTGCATATAACCTCTAACTCGTTTTCTGAATATGTTTAAACCACAAAGTTATTCTTTTGGTTCTACTTCTTTTCACCCCGATTCATTTAATGTCATAAATAAGTAGATAACTTAATCCCATGTTTGGTTGTGATAGTTCATATCAAGTCCCACGGGCCGCTAAGACATGGCCATGGCCCGCGAGTCATGGCCAAATGACTATATTGCTAATTAAATAGTCCTTATTTTACAAAAGAATAAAATCGGGGTGAGATGATAGAGGGGTTAAATGATAGAGGGGTTAAATTATGGAGGTGGAAAAAATCGGGGTTAAATGATAGGGGGGTTAATTAAATAGGGGTAAAAAATCGGGACACCATTCTTTTAGCGCACACAAAGAATCAAATGTGGATTGCAAATGCGATATAATAATTTATTAAGTCCTCTGACTATATTATACGAGAAATTGTGGCACCAGACAAGGTTTTATGTGTCATATATGACCTTGTATGACTTCCAAGAAATTTTTTCAACTTCAATAGAAAATCAAAATTATTCAGTTTTCAGTCTTCGAAATTTTTTGTTTGATCCCTGTATGATTTCTAGGAAATCATATATGATCCTTGTATGACTACCAAGAATTCGTACAAATCATATATGACCAAGTATGGTTAATAAGAATCAAATATGACCTAGTACGAAATCAAAGAAAGTTTTATGATCGTTGACCCGGGGACACAAGGAATGATGCTTCCATTCAATTCGCAAGCGTGATGTCGATAAAATATCACTTGATTTTGTTCAAACTCAATTAAGGCAAGAATCAGTGTTAACCTAATCTTTCGATTAGCGAAGATGTACTGGAGTCTTTTTTCATTTGTCCGTGCCCACCAGATTAGTGGGTGCTTATTATTTGCAGCCCCCACAGTACGTGTCAAATTTACCTGATTAATTACTGCCTATTGGCGCGTGCTCTGTAACTGCTGGGTGCATTATGTACTGGGGGTACAAAAGCAAAAATATCTTGATATTCTTAATCCGTTTAATTAATGTAGATAAACTTTGGTTCAAAAAACCGAGATGTGAAAATTCTATTGCTTCCATTACCTTATAATGCTTAATGAGGGGGTTAATTAAAGGAATTAAATTAGGAATTAATTGTGGGGTGAGTACAGAAGCAAGAGTTATAAACAAGGGTATCCTGCTTTTTCACCCCTATTCATTTAACCCCCTATCATTTAACCCCGATTTATTCAACCTTGTATCATTTAACCCCTCAATCTTTTAAGGTGCCTATTGAAGACTATTAACGTGCCTTTTTCGTGCCTATTGAAGACCCATGCAATGTGGAAGAACCTATTTCATGTAGTTTTAAGAATTAAAATTTTATCTAAAGACTAATTGTTTTTGCCGAAACATTTTTGACGTGTGTTTGACAACGGGAGGGCTGCAATATAAATAGGCGTTACATCTAGTATGATTGCAGTGTGGTACATGTTGGGGCGAGGGCAAGTGTTACCCTGAGACCAACTACACCCTGTACCAAGTGGGAGATTACGGAGAAGTGATCGGACGGGACAAGATGATGAGTGAAATCTACGACAAGGGACCAATTGCATGCTGTATTGAGGCAACCGACGAGCTGGACCAGTTCACAGGCCAGTTCATTATTGAAAAAGGGCCCTTCTAGTATTGGCATTTGAGCCCAAATTGCAAGTTATCAGTTGTCAGGTAGCCTTTACTGTGTTCAAGAGCACGTGCGTGTTGGAGAGGGCGGGGGTAGTTACGTTCGCCTACTCGAAGCTTGCTTCAATTTTCTTCTCTTTTTGCAAAGAACGGAAATTCTCACAAGTTCTCTTATGAAATTCTCAAACTTGAAAAAGTGACATTTCTACAATGGCAGTGAAGCAAATTCCTTGGTGAGGCCTCTTAAGCCAGTGCATAATATTCTGTTCTCAAAAAAATCCGACCACCCCGCGATTTAAGCCGAAATGAGTAATCCAATTCGGGAGCAAATTCGATTGATTAGGACCAATAAAATCTTAATTCAAATTGAAAAAAAAAATCTACCTACTGGGTCTCAAAAACAAGCCATTATGTGATTTGCAGGTGGTTACGTGTTCCAACAGGATGTGAACAGCACGACAGCAACCAATCACATCATATCAGTGATCGGATGGGGATACGATGACACCCCAGACCCACAGGGTGGTATTGGGCCGGTTGGGGAGTACTGGATTGTGAGGAACAGCTGGGGCACCTACTGGGGAGAGGAGGGGTGAGTTTTTGTGCTTTGGCGGAAACTACATCTATTCTGAGTTTCCGCGGATGCCCCAACTGTCTGTCCTAAATTTCCTTGAACCACACATGCAAATTTTAAGTGAAGTGAAAAACTGTAAATTTATTGAAGAATTTTTCCCGCTGGTGCAAGAATAAAATTGTTATTAACGTTTATTCAATTGATTTAAACAGAGTTTTTTTATTCAGTATCCCCATCAAACCTACTTCGGTAATTTCACGACAGAAACAAAATTGCGCTCTAAATATTCTTTTTGACGCATCCAGTTACTAATGGATAGCACAAAACATTTTATAACGGCTATCAGTATAAAAAAAAGTAGGCCGATGTGCTTTGCACGTGGAGGATAGGTCTTACAAGATAGGTCATAATTATTATAGGATACAGAATCACTCTTATCTGTGATTTAATTCAAGTTGAAATCACTTGAAAACAAAAGAAGCTACTTATCTAAACTATTTTTTAAAAAAAGCTGCCAGCTTGGTGTACTTTGGATTTCTGCCAAACAAAGCCCAAAAAAATGCTCCCGAAGAACACACACCGGTCTCAAATGTAAAAACATACGCCGCGGACTGCAGAAAAATAGCTGCCATTGTTTCGCATATCACTGTTTGGGATTAAAGGAACAGAAAAGCAATGATAAAAACTGATTGTTGCACAAACACAATTTTAAGTTGCAAAGTCTTTTGATTGGGTTTCGTAAATATGCATACTCATGTTATTTAGCGAGAGGTTGCTAGGGCTAGTACCAATACTAAAAACCATTTGAGATGTAAACAAAGACTTATAAGAACAAAGTTCAAGCAGCGGGCATCTGAAATTGGCTATAGAAAGTTCATCCGGTTTCTATTTTGATTTCGTCTTTCGAATCTCATTTTGGTTTGTTTTAGATTGATTTGCTGAGCAACTGCTGTTTAAAAGCACTTCTAGTAGAATGAGCGGAGATTGAAACTAGAGAAATCAGAAGGATTTCATGCAAAATTTTGAACAAGCTGTGAACTCAAATAAAGCGAGACAACTTTTTAATTGACGAAGTAAAAAACATAGCATGACAAGTCCTGAAATACAATCTAGACAATTGAATGAAAAACTTAGAAACACTCTACCTGGCCATCAGATCAATTGAACAATGCCAACTAAACAAAAAAGTAATAACTGCAAAAAAATCTTGAAAGTTTTACCATGAAAGCCAATTTTCTTTTAAATATAACAAAAAACCCTGCAAAAACCTTTCAAGGAATTTATTGGCTTACAAAGATAGAAATTAGCTCTAGAAATATGACAAACACTTTACAAAAAGCTTGGAAATGCCAATCTTATTTAAAAGTTTCTAAACTTCGGAACTTTACTATGTCCAAAACAATCTTTATGTCTCTCGAATCTGTCCAGGAACTCATATGTAAGACCGAAAAATGTTTCATTGGCCCTTAAGGACTGATAAACTCCGGAAATGACAAAAATTTTCAATATATTTGAAAACGTTTGCAATTATTTTTTTCTAATGTCACCCAAGTTCGTGATATTAAAATCTTCAGAACTATTTCATTGTCCTCAAAAAAAAACAGCCAGTATTCTAAATTTAAGCATATAAAAAAAACTTCTCTGGCCTCTAAAGATGGATAATCCCCGAACATACGTCTTCAGAAAATTTGAATAAAATTCATATTTTATCAACAAAATTTCCAAATTCGTTATATTAAAATGTTGAAAACTTTTGTATTGCCTCCTAGCAACTGTGCAGTATCCTATTATCGAACCATAGGGGATGTTTTTTGACCCCTGGGGATCGAAGAACTCCACAAAAACGACAAACCTTTGCAGAAAACTTGAAAAAAAATTGCACGTTTTGTCAAAAAATTGCTCAAAATCATGATAATAAAATGTTGAAAACCATTGCATTGCCACTGGAAACGATGCAGCAACTTTTGTAGTACCTTAGATGAGGTTTCTTTACTTAGCGAAAAATCCTTTGACTCTGGTATTAAAGTAGGGATAAACAAAAAAAAACGTTAGCATAAAAAGACTTTTTGCATAGCATAATTGCTATACGAACTACGATGGACCACTAAAATAAACTAACAAAAAATAAAGAAAATTGACAAAAAGGGAAAAATTGCTGCACTCATGGCTCAAAAATAGCGAAAACTGACGTTTTCACCTTGAATTTTTATCCCTCACATCAGTTTCAGCATATTAAACGCCTAAAAGGCTACTAAAGCCAGCTGAGGTCATCTATTGCAAATAATTGCCCGCCAAATTTTACCTGTTTATCCCATTTGAGTACCAACACAATCCATTATCTTTGGATTGTAAAAATAGGAACGCTATAGTAATCGGCTGAGAAGCTGAGGGCGGCTATTAATTAGTTCAATTATTTATTGCAATGCCATAAGTCCCCTGACCAAAATTTATTACAATTAGTCACCTGGCAAAAATGTTTCCTCCAGAGTTTACTTGTGATTGGCTGACTGTTTAGATGGTTCCGACTGCCCACGAGCAATGCCTTCCCCAACAACCCCAACAAAAAAGGAGCTGACTACAACTTGAACGTCGAAACCAACTGCGGATACGCCGATCCTTTACTAAAATGAATCACCTCTCTACATAAGCTGCATGATTCTCAAGACGGGAAGATTGTTCAATGGCACCAATTAATACAACTGATATTTATGTTACTAAAGCTCGAATCCAAAATAGATTTGTTTGTTTATTCAGAATACTTCAATAAAAAATAGTGCCTGAAATTACTTGTGTTATCGGAGCCAACATCTGTCTAATTGATAAACTCAATCAACAGCAGTTGATTGACAACATATAACTTTGTTATGTCTGATCAGCTTTGACATATTTAGATGAAATTATCACACTGTATAACATGTAATGTAGAATATGTTTAACATAACATTTTTTGTCAACATTACTAAGCAAACAAGACCAGGACCCTTTGCTCAACATAAGTTTTTCCAAAAATGTGTGTGCTAATCAAGTCGACAGAAAAATTATGTGCTCAATTCAGGATTTACCAAAAAATGCAGGAGAATTACCAATGTTCACCCAAAAAGAACAAACAGTACTATAGGTAGACCCAAATGGTCATGAAAAATCTGCTAGGCCGATGGCATTGAAGAGTTTATTGATTAACTATTAGACAAAATACCACAAGGCGGTAACCATGGATTAAGCTTTAGTGATGATACGAGACTTTGCTCTGCAAATGAGTGTGCATCAAATCTTACCAATAGCACAAATCAAAAAACGTTTTCCAGAAATTGAAAAAAAAACTTGTCGGTCAATGAAAAAACCATAGTATATAAAAATACTTCACGACTGAAGTTGGTTATGCAAAGACAATAGCTAAACTTTGCAAAAGACCAGAGGTAAAGTTTTGAGAGAACCTAAAAACAACAGTTGCTATGGTGCTCCACACTGTACTTTAAGTGCCCGAAATAAAACCGTGAAATTATGTGTCTGTCAGCGGGCAGATTTCTTAGTTCAAAAATGAATTCCATTAGCACCTGCAATAATTGATTTGCATTAATATACTGGTACATTAGTACAGATTTCAATTATATAACACAGAGAACGAAATGAGCAGTTGAACAGTTGCGCTCTTCTTTTGACCGCTTCATAAAGAGAGAGAAGTTTTGCTTTACTTTTAAACATTGATACCTATGGTTCTAAAATATCATCAAAACTAAACTGTTGATTCAAAATTATTCGTTTCTTTTCGTATTATTTGTTTCATAGTCATATCTTATAACAAAATGGATCAGATTACAATTAGTGACGGTGCATCTGGGGGGCAATTGGATGAAGTCCAACAACTCCGCGGTGAGGTAAAAGAGCTCCAATCCGGTAAGACAGCCATAGAGTTGGAGGTGAGAAACCTCAAAGAGAGATTTAATGACCTGAACGAGCAACTTAGAGATACGGAACGATACTTAAGCAAGGATTGCGTAAAATTAAAATATCCTCCTTTCGACGCACTGAAACACGCTGGATTTCTAAGTGATTCATTGGCAATTTTTCGAGATTATCGGGGCGTACAACATATTGTTGAGTCACGACAAAAAGCTTATCATATTATGCCTGGTTTTGATAGCTTGCCTTACGGATTAATGCCATCAGTTATTGTCAAGTTTGTCATGTTCGACGATAAACACCAAGACTTTGCCTCTCGATGGAAATTAAATAAACAAATGAATCCATTGAACGGGAAAAAGATGTATATCATTGAGCGGTTACCAACTATGGAAGCTAAACTAAGGCAGTCTTTGTCCGACATGGGCTATATAACTTCGTCAAACAAATGTGTAGTATCAGTTAAGTGCTTGAAAGACAACAGAAATAATACTTACGTGCCTGTGAAGAATGTTAACGAAGTTCAAGCTCTGAAAAACCCAATGAAACAAAACAATTCAACTGGAATCGCTAAAAAAAAGGACTAAAAAAAGGAACCGCTCAACAAGTATCGGATGTTGAAAGAATCAGCCGACAGTACACCAGTCTTTCTCCTGATAAGAAAAAACAATTTCTTAGCAAAAATGCCCAAGGATGTTCGACGGAAGGTTACAATGGTTTCTAAAAGAAGCCAAGCCAACAACTAACTACCAATATTGAGGACAACGAGCTCAACTTTTTACATTTCTGTAATTGTCCATTATTGAGCAAACAAAAAAAACTGAAGTGGTAAAAATTTATTTTTGGATTTTTTTTATTTCTTTTTTGAGCTTCAGAGACCTTGCGATTTTCAGCAGAATCTCATGAAGCATCTTTGCTTATGTGAATGTTTCACTCTTTTTTTAAGGAGATGTCGGACACAGGCAGTAAAAGTTTCACGATTTTCTGTGATTCTTTTTACAATTGCCTAAACTGTAAATTCAAACAAGAGTTCGTTTGTTTTTGACATTGATATGAACCGAAACTTCATTTGAATAATTGGAATACAAAGTGATACGTTACATGAAAAAGAAAGATTGTGTTTTTGAGGAACTGCGATTTTCTGCATTTCCTATGAAGTCATTTCATTTTGTCGCCTGCATTTAATGGAATATGAAGTAAGAGCGACCATATAAGTCTCACGATTTTCAGTGATCTCTTGGCGCTCAACCAACCTAAGAAAAAAAACTTTCAAAAAGAATGACATTTTAAGTCAGTTTCTAAGAAATACTCAAAAAAACGAGACTTGAACAGTTTGGATCGAAAGTTGATAGGCGAACGTAAATTACCTACCTAAACACTATATTGAGTAAAACTCTTAACTGAAGTAAAAACGATAGGAAGCGTCTCAAAGAACGTTTCTATATATCAACAGCAACTACTAATGCAAAACATTCGCTCGGTAAAACAAAACTTTGATTTGTTCTAAGTAACTTTGGAAACAATAAAGCAACACGAGGTTGTTTGTTTTGGTGAAATTTGGCTGAATCAAGATATTGAACCTAGTTTATACAAACGTGTAGGTTTCAATTCATTGCGTTATACTAATAGAAAAAGCAGAGGGGGGACGTGTTGCATCTTTTTACATTACAAAGCTTAATCTTGAATTGTTTTTTGAGAAACAGGAGGACAACCTACAAATTCAAACAACAAATTAACCATAGAAAATAAGAAGAATTTTTGGTTACAGATCTGTACAGGACACTGAATAGCTCAATCTGCCCTTTTTGGAACATTTTGTAGCAATACTTGACGCTTCTTAACATCAAGCTCCCATTTATTATGCGGTGATTTTAATATTAATATATTGACTAACAATGAAGACAGCAAACGATTAACTCGTTTAATACAGTCTTTTGACCTTCATTTATTAAATGAAAAGCCGAATTACAAACAATTATACTTCCTGTATTGACTTAGCTTTTGCAAACTTTAAAACAGAAACGAAAATCGAAAAATTAAAAATTAGTGATCATTCCGCTTTATTCACAGAACAAGATTTTCTGAATGGCAAAATTCTAGTAACACTAAATTCGAAATGAGAACATGGAACAAGTTAAACAAAAAAGAAGTGCTAGATGTACACTAATGGCTATGGAATAAATTTATGGAAGCTACGCTGGGCTTTAAATTCAACAAAATTGAGGAAAACTGGCAAAAACCTTTTGAAATAACTAACAAACTCATTGAAAAGTTTTTGCCTGTTACGTATGTCCCATCTGAAAATCTCAAAATGAAAACAGTTGGATAACAAGCAGGATTAAAAATGCACTTTGAAATAAAAGAAAGCTCAAGAAAATTACAGGAAAAATCCAAATGAACTCAATGCAGGAAAATTCAAGAAGCAAAATAAATTTGCAAAAATCTTATGCAGGGAGGCAAAATCCCAATATTATAATGAATATTTGAACTGCTCAAGCAATAAAAACCTAAAAAAATTCAAAAAAACCCAAAAAAATAATCAACGAGTTAAAATGCAAAGGTTTTAAAAAAAGTTTCTGATTGTCCAAGAGCAGACGATTTTAATAAATACTTCACCACGATTGGAAAAACTTTGTCAAAAAAAATTGAAAATGGTTAACAATTTTTTCCAGCCTGCAAGAGAAAAATGGTGCAGATATTTTTGAACACTGTAGTTTCCTTCTGAAGAAATTAAATCCTAAAATTTTTAAATTGATTGCAATGTTGTTAAACCAGTGTTTTCTAACTGGAAACAATCCTGAAAGTCTAAAAACAAGCAAAGTAAATCCTATATACAGAACGGGAAAAACAAACGATGTGAATAACTATCGCCCAATCTCTATCATTCCGGCACTGGCAAAAATTTTTGAAAAGATTCTTTTTTCCCGAATTAACCAATTTTTAACTTAATACAAATTATTAAATCCTAATCAATTTGGATTCAGGAACAAAAGATGTACAATTGATGCTATTTAAGCCGTCAGAGAGAGAATAAGAGCACTTTTGTAAGAAAGAAAATTTCCACAATGTACATTAATTGATCTAACCAAAGCTTTTGATACAGTAGATTGCAAAATTTTGCTTGCCATGTGTGAAAATTACGGCTTGAGGAGAAGTATTGGAAACTTGTTACGCTCTTATTTAGAAAACAGAAAACAAATTGTTGACTTGAACAGACAAAAATCTTCCATAAAATTACTAAGCACTGGGGTTCCCCAGGGTAGTGTACTAGGTCCTCTCTTATTTCTCTTTTATGTAAATGATCTAGGAGTAGATGAGACTAACACTAACTTGACTCTCTTTGCTGACGACTAAAACTTGGTTCAAAATGATATCTTAGCCGGAGGCAACGAAGATGTAAATATGAAAATAAAATCTTGGTTCACAAACAACAGACTGACACTAAATGAAAAAACTGTTATATTTAATTTTTTAAATCAAATTGTTGAAAATTGAAAAAATTCGTTGACTGAAAGAATTGCGAAAAGAGGTAGATACCTAGGAATGGAAATTGACAATGAACTGAAAATTGATACACACTGCGAAAAATTGTTAAAACGTGCTTCAAAGGTAGCATCTATTATATATTATATGCGTGTCTTTTTCAACAGCAGTCAGCTATACCAAATTTATAAAACAAATATTCAAACAATTTATCAAAATGGAGTTTTAATTTACGGCACTGCGAACAAATCACTTTTAATCAAGATTGAAAAGCAACAAAAAATAATAATTCGGAACTCTTTCAAGCTTAAAAAGTATGAAAGCCTGGTTAAGATTAAAGAGAATTCAAATTCTGCTACATTAGAGAACTATATATCTACGAGTTGGTTAAGTTATTAATAAAAGTTTTGAGACGAGAATCGGAATACTCCGGTGTTAATAATTTTATAACAGAAGAAGTCTAAACATTGCAAAACAGCACTAGAGGGCTGAAAATTTTGAGAAACAGAGAAAAATTAACTTCGAATAAAAAAAAATTGAGAATAGGGTACAATTACTTTTCAATAAATGTGTTCAATTGGACAAAACAATTTCGATATCGTTAATGAGATGCGAAAAAAAGGGGTTGGTTAAACTAATGCACGATTTCCGGGATTTGTATATATGGGATAATGATCATCTCTTAAGTTTATTCTGGTAGCTTTTTTTTCTCTAATCAAAACAAAAAAAAAGTCAGGGCTTAATTTTACGGCGATTTGGCCATAAATTAGCAGTCATATTTTTCAACTTTTTGTAATTATCACTGCATTGAGACTCATCAATTATTTGCTCAGGAAACATCACTCGAAAGACTAAATGTCTGTATGATGCTCTCTCAAAAGGTTGTAAATTTTGCTAAATATATACTTTGACTGTATTTTCAGCCTTTTGAAAAAAATATTATTATTATTATACTTAAACATGGGATATTAGAGCTAATACGTGTGTAAAACTAGAATGTTTGACATCCAAAGCATTAAGAGTTTCGTAGCAATCTTTCCCATTCACGTCACCTGGTTAGCGAAAAGAAAATGGAGTCCGGGAACTGCATTGTGTTTCAGCAAGGCAACAGTACAGAACTTTTGGTCCTAGTATGTAAAATTCCAAGATTGAAAAAAAAATAAATTATCAGAAAATCGTCAATGACCTTGTCGATAGATTAAATTACAAATCCATGGCTAAACTGTAAGAAAAGCACTTGAAGTGGTTTTCAGTAGAGGCTGAGTTTAAGTGATAAAGCCACTACACAGCCAATTAAAATACGTCAAGAAACTAATCATTGGAAACCTTGTGTGAAGTACCTTGCAGCTGTTACTGATAAATATTTGAACTTTATAGAGCATGAGCAATACTTAATTTGAACAAAATTGAACAGGTTCATGTTCCTTTTTTCGTCTGAAAGAAATACTGTTTTCACAAACGTTGTTTTATAATAAGCTGTATTTACAATCAATAGCTCAATAAGCTGTGCTTTTATGAAGCAAAACAGCGGTACAGCCCTTGGAATCTATATTGAATCATTAAATTAAAATTATATTGGCTTAAAAACACACAACTCTATTCGTGCTGATTGAGAAAACAATCATATTTTAATTAATGAGCTGCATTTGACAGATTAAAAAAAACTGGTTCAATTTCGGAAGCTGCCCAAGTCGAGGCAAACATCAAGAACCATTAAACCATCTAGTAAAGCAGCTGGCTGTGGTTTTAAATCCATTGGCATAAGATTCAGGAAATTCCTCTACATCACGTTCATGTATTATCCTAACTTTCCCCTTTATTTTTTCCCCTTAATTTAGTTTTCCTCGCAATAGTTTTCTTCTAAGATCATTTTCCACTTATTTTTTGACAAAGAAGGGCGAATTGCCAAGTCTAAAAAAAATCTGGCCAAGTATCATTTAATTGCTTCAAGGCTCCGCAAGAATAGGTAGCCTTGTTAGCCTTTTGATGACCTATCGCAATTTAGTGCTTTGTTTTTGTTGAGTTAATAAAATGTCCTTAGATTCTGAAAACTAATTTAACTGAATACTCATGTCAATGTAAAATCAAAAGTACATCTCCCTCGTCAAACATCTTTCACGGAGTAAACGTCCTGTACATCTTGATCGTCAAGGTATACAAACACGGTGATGACACCCCAAAAAAACTATACTGAGCTGGCCACACTGAATCTCTTCCGAAAGTCTTTTGATCAAACAAAAGAACATGGAAACTTCTTTGTAACTAAGTATTGCAACCTAATGTAGAAAATGAAACGGCCTGAACCTAGGAAATTTATTTTCCACATTCTTACCTACTACTACATACTTAGAGAGTAGTTAGGAAACTTATAGGTCTAGCTTTACCAGTTTATTTGGTTTCCGAACACAAAACATGTTTTCGCACAACGGAAAAGCGGTAAGACAAAAATCGCACAAAGAAAGACCAACAGGACTAATTGAATTGCTAGTTGCTTCGTCGAAGAGCGATTAAAAAAACACAGGGGGCCACAATGCCAGATTCCAATATTTAGTGGACTAGCTAAATTATCTTGAGTGATCACTGAGCATAACGGAACGTAGCCCTGTATATTATAGTATGCTAATTAACATCGGCGAAATTGGACTGCTCTAAATAGTTCTCCTAATCAGCCAATTCAAAGGCAAACAAATTAGAATTTGCGGAAAATATATTTCGAAAAGCTTGATGGAGGAAGTCGAAGTTCAGGTGAGCAGGACTAAAAGTAAGTTTCAAAAAAAATCATCTGACGCAATTAATGGACGCTTAATTTTGTCTAATTTCAAATAAAATATCGCTTACAATCCCAAAATTGATGTAAATTTCAAAACATAGCTGGCAGATTGCCAGAAAATAGCCGCAATAGATTCGTAGATCGGCAGTCTAAAAACAGTAAAAAAGACAAACCAAAAAAATTTGTCTTTTCATTGAAGGCTGATCTGTTATATTTTGATTAGATGTCTGTATAAGTTATTGCTGCCTCTATTAGCTGATCTCACATAACCTTCATTTAGAGTGACACACACCCATTTGACCTTATCTCTTTGAATTAAAGTAAATAAAAGTCAATTTCAAAGTGAGGAAGTCATTTTTGTGAGTGAGGTAAGTCAAGTGTGACCAAAAATTTAATCACGCGCATGAACAAAAAAACTCGCTCCACTAAGAGCGAAAAATGACGTCACACATGCAATTCAGTTGAAATTGCATGAAAGAATGAACAAAAAGTGGCTGTGACGTCATATGGTCGTAACAAAAATCATGACGACGAAAAAAAACATAGCAGGACAAGTCCTGACGTACAATTCAAAGAATTTTCATTGACTAAACAGAAAACTAGACCTAAAACGGACTATGAATGGATTGGGAAAATCATTTAGAAAAGAGTCCGATCCAAAAAATCGAAAAAACAGAAAAAATCAAAGTGAAATTGCCGCGTGTGAACAAAAGACCACTACCGATAAAGCGAATTTTTGTTCAAACACCGTATTCTCACTCTACTTTAAAATTAGAGTGAAAAATTTCACGCCGCAAAACCACTCGCTTTTTCGCTCCATTTCCTGTTTCGGCGTGACCAAAATCACTACTCCAATTTGACTTCAAAAATCATGAAAATGTGTGAACAGATCTTAAAAAAAAAGACAGCGCCCCAATACAATTCAAATTCTTTGAATTGTAAAAAACCAAGAGAAGGCCAATAATAGCCCCAGCTATCGCTGTGCGGCTATTAATAAAATATCGCATACAATCCCAAAATTGATGTATATAGGTTACGTGACACTGCTTTTCACTGAATTTCTGGCGATTATGGTGAACCGCGAAGTTCATGAAGGTCAACTTCTGGCTACGTATGTAAAAACTTCTGGCATTTTAACTTCTGACACTGCAGTTTTTGTCATTTTAAAACGTGCACTGCAGTTTGAAAGCGCGTTTCCAGGAACTAAGTTTTGGTTGTCGGTGGCGGCTTTGTCCGCGGCTAGCTGTTTTCAGATGGTCACCTTGTTGCATTTTTGCTTCATTCACGTAGTATTGGTGAAGGATATCAGTGATTACCTGTCCACTATTTTCAGTGTTGTTCTGCATCGAAAAACTAGGTTATAATAAATTCTAATTAAAACTTGATATTCAATATTGAGGTAAAACATTATTAAAATGCAAACATTAATAAAAGGCACTTTTAAATAAACAGCCAGATAAAATCTTTGATATGCAGAACAATTTCTAAAGTTAATCAAAAAGGAGTAAACACAACAATCAATAGTAATATAATCAAGAAAGTTGGATAGATATTTATCTATTTGAAAGAATTTTGAAGCTTTTTAGAAGCAGAGGATAAGGCAGCTCAGTAGTGAGTGGCACAATTTTCGATAGTACATCTTTAGCAAGTGAAATGAAACACTCATTTTTAGGGAAGAAAGTGATCGAAATAACATACTGCGAACAAATTAGACATACGTAGTTTGTAATTGCACAGTCTGGGTAAAGGCGTTACAGTGCTAGCCTTTTCAAGGCTTGTGCACTTTCTATCAACCAGGTTTCTATTTAGAAAGCGATAGAAACTGTTTCACAGCACTCACCTAGAGAAAAATCCCTTCAAGTATTCCAATATTCATGAATTTAGGGCAATCAGATATTTTATCTCATTGCATAAAATCAGCAATAATCACTTTTAAAATTCTGTTGTTTATCAACACTGGAATACGATGCGAAGGTGGTGGGTTGGGGTTGTTTAAGATGCGTAGGTCTCTACAGCAACTTATGAAAAGTTCCAGATTTTATCAAAGTTTTTGACGTTTGTCTAAAGCACGTTAGGTTGCATCCCAGGTGCGTACTCGTATATTAACTGAGGAACTACTCTGTGTCTTTTGAGAGGCATGAAAAACCACATTAGCACACTTTTAGTTCCGAACAACTCAGACAATGCGGTGTGTGCTGTCTTCAGTTTCATTCTCCTCAAGTATTCGTAGAAGAGAGGGTCCACTTGTGACTGGAATTTTGTCAAATCAGACTTGGCAAACATGATCTGCATGCACCAAGTTGAAGTTATTGCAACCAGAAACAAACCTAAACAAACAATTAATTTCCTACAACTTAGTCTCAATAGCTGCGCTCAACTTTTGTTCCAAAACTATACACCTTGAAAATAGACATCTACTGGACTACCTACGCCCATCAACATCAGCTGTAAGTCCTCAACAACAAAAATGTAGCATTCAAAATATTTGTTAAGGACAAGTAAAAATCTCATAGAAGGATAGGCTTTTTCCCGATGTTAATAGACGCCAGGGCCTGCAAAACATCAATCTCATTTTCAATTTTTGGAAGCAGTAATAGCCAAAGTAGTTCCAGCATCTTGCAGAGGACTATTTACAACAACGGACAAAAGCGTCTGACACCATTTGCTCATAAATATGAACTTCAAAATTGATCAGCAAATACCGCTGTAATTCAAACAGCCGGCAAATTGCCGGAAAATAGCCGCGATAGACGCTTGTGGCCTTTCATGGGAATGAAAAAACTAAAGAAATAAGATAGGCAGATTGACAACCAGTCCTTTAATAGACCACTAGACTTTTTGGGTTAGATTCGGACTGCCATTTTCATGAGACGCATACGCTCGCTCTATAAGGAAAAAGCCCTAATAGAGCTTTTTTAAAATTAGTCATCGAAATCAAGAACTCAAAACTCTAATACTCAAGAATTATAGCATCTACGTTTGGCACTACTTAGATGCACACTATTGATCTTAAAAATATTAAATACAACTTAAAACATATTAGGGGAGTTCGGAAGTCATTTTTTGAGAGGTAAGTAACGCAATTAACCTAAAAGCAGAAAAAAATGATGTCACGTGAACAAATTTTAACTGCAAAGAAGAAGTCATGAAATTGAAAAACTCAATTCCAAAAAGTCAGGTCGCTAGAATCATCAATGGATACGAATTAAAAAACATAGCAGGACAAGTCCTGAAATGCAATGCAAAGAATTGAATGGAAAACTTAGAAGTACTCTACCTGACCAGCAGATCAATAGAACAATGCCAGCCAAAACACAAACAAAATCATCTCAAAAATTGAGAAACAATCAAACAAACTAAACAAAAATATCATTGCTAAAACTTTGAAGCTTTTACCCCGAAGGCAAAAACTGATCCCTTTAAATATACCTATTTCAAGAATATGTTCAAAACCAATTTTTTCTGCAATTGTTGCAGTATTATATCTGCAAGGCCTGAAAAAAACTCATCGGCCCTTGAAGATCGATTAACTTGAATACGACCAAAAAATTTACATCAATTGCGAAATTTAAAGAAAAGTTGCTGAAAATTGTGATATTAATATCTTAAGAATCATTTCTCTCTCTAGAGGCTATCCAGTAACCCAATTCCAAGCCTTAAAAATTTAATTGGTTCGAAGATCGATAGACAATGATTTTTATAAATTCAAATTTCAAAAAATAGAAAGTCGTCCTATTAAAATGTTGAAAACCATTAAATTGCCCCTAATAATTATTTAATAGCATACCATCAAACCCTGCATGAGGTTATCTGGCTACTTAGGCAAGAAAAACTGAAAAGACAAATGTTTTGAAAAACCTTAAAAAAATTGCAAATTTTATGAGAAATTTTTAAAATTAGAAAGTTTAAATTGTTGAAAACAAATGAATTAATACTAACAAACCGTGGAATAGGTTTCTTGGGACTTGATAATGGACAATTATCAAAAAATGACAAAAAAAACTTGGAAACCTTAAAAAATCAGATTTTATCAAAAAAAATGCTAAAATTCCAGATATTAAAAAGTTGAAAACCAATCCATTGTTACTAGACACTATACAGTGTCCAATTATTAAACCTCATTGACCCCCTGAAGCTGGAAAAATTCAAAAATTTTAAAAATTTTCTTGAGAAAACTTGAGAGAATTGCAAAAATTAGTATTATTTTGCGTATTTATGTTTGTAGTGCCAAAACATATAGCTCAATAAAAGTCATAACAAGTAATTTTGTCTCGCGAAAGGCCTTCATCAATTTCTAAAAACTTCAACCTGAGACTAAGCAAACAAAAAACTTAAAAAAATTACAGAAAACATAAAAAGTTGCACCATTTGAGCCCGAAAACTCCTAAAAATGACCTTTTAACCTTAAATTGAGGCCATCCCAGCAGCTGCACCACTCTACGCACCTTAGGGACTACTAACGTACACTTTGGGCCTCCAATAAAACTGAATACCCACTGGACTTTACCTGATTATCCCATTCTGAAAGATCAAAGTCATTGAAAAATGTGTGAACACATCTTAAAAAAACATAGCAGGACAAGTCCTGACGTAACTTTGAATTTACGTCAGGACTTGTCCTGCTATGTTTTCATTGACTAAACAGAAAATTAGACCTACTAGGGACTATGAATGGATTAGGAAAAACATTTAGAAAAAAATCCGATCCAAAAAAACGAAAAAACAGTAAAAATTAAAGAAATTGCCGAATGTGAACAAAAAACCACTAGCGAGAATGCGAATTTTTGTTCAAACACCGTTTTCTCACCCTACTTTAAGTTTAGAGAAAAAAATTTTCACACCGCAAAACCACTCGCTTTTTCTCTCCACTTCCTGTTTCGGCGTGACCAAAATCACTACTAGAATTTGACTTCAAAAATCATGAAAATGTGTGAACAGATCTTAATAAAAAGACAGAGCCCCAATACAATACAAATTCTTTGAATTGTAAAAAACATAGCAGGACAAGTCCTGACGTACACTTCAAAGAATTTTCACTAAATAAAAAACGACCTAAAACGTACGATAGAATTGGGAAAACTATCACAAAAAACAGAAAAATCAATGTCAAAATGCCACGTGTGAACAAAACCCAAAAGCGAGAAAGGGAAATTTGGTTCAAACAAAACCCTAGGCCTAGAATGAACTATGAATGAATTGGGAAATTCATTGAGAAAAAAATCCTATCCAAACAATCGAAAAACGGTAAAAATCAAAGTGAAATTGCCGCATGTGAACAAAAAACCACTAGCGAGAAAGCGAATTTTTGTTCACACACCGTTTTCTCACGCTACTTTAAAACTAGAGAGCGAACAAACTTCACGCCACAAAACCACTCGCTTTTTCCCTCTACTTCCTATTTCGTCATGACCAAAATCACTACTCCAATTGGACTTCAAAACTCATGAAAATGTGTGAACAGATCTTAAAAAAGACCGCCGCCCAAAACAATTGAAATTTTTTGAATTGCAATCAAATTCTTTCAATTGTAAAAAAGCACGATGTCATCAATAATAGCCACTATCACTTCGCGGCTACTAATTAAACATAAACCGACAAATGTCGGAAGAATTGCTCTTGAACGACAGGCGAGGCAATTTAATTCAGGGGCTGTAGCCTAGATAAATTTTTCTTTACGGGTGCAAAAACAGTTTATCATGCCAGGATTCGAAGTATTGACCTCCCGCTCCCTGAGCAGAAGCACTGTCCACTCGGCTATTAGGCCCATTTGCTTTGCTGCAATCGATATTATTTTAGCAACAAGTTTTACTTCGGAGTGAGATCAATAGAGATCACTAAAAATGAAGAATGAAAGCAGAAGCGCTGTCCACTCGGCTATCAGACCCCTTTTTGCTTTTGTGCAATCGATTTTATTTTAGCAACAAGCTTTACTTCGGAGTGAGATCAATAGAGATCACTAAAAAATGAAGAACGAAAGCGTGAAAAAGTTAACTTGAAAAGCCTAAGAATATTCCAGAAGAAAAGCGCAAAATTGTCAAGGAAAATTTGCATAAAAAAGACCAACACGTTTACAATAATTGTTTTGAACTTCGTTCAAGAGCAATTAAAAAAGTACATCCAGTAAAACGTGTAATCGATCAACTCCTGGGAGGCAAGTCTCCAATATACATGTATAAATTCTTTGAAAGTATTTCCGTCAAACATCAAAGGGCATCCTATGCAAAATAAAGACCATAATTTGAGAGGAATGAAAAAGGTAACACGGTGGTTTTAAATCAAGATTTGAATAAAATTTTTTAGATCATTTAAGACAACTACCGCCCCTATTCCACTAAAAGGTTGCTTTGAGAGCTGTTAAACACAACAATTGATACCTGTAATCAACAAATCAAACATGAAGATCCAGAATTGGTACCGAGCACAAAACCCCTCCATCGTCTGTAACTCATCATTTGTTGGATACAGCCGATAGTAGAAGTAATAGAGATTTGTAGCGACTGTGATTGAGGTCTGCCAAGTGGCATAGAATGTGAGCAGGATAAAGAGCCACATGTTGTCTTCTCCCACGCAATTGTTGATCCACGGACAGTGGTGGTCAAACTTCCGAATACCTAATCAATTAACAATTTTAGGATTGGGTAGTGCGGTTCACTGTTTTGAAAGAAAAATTAACTCTAAAAAAGTAACAATTTCCAAGAGCAAGCAAAATATTCCCAAAAACCTAAGGAACCCTTGCATGAACTTCACATTTCGCAACTTCAATCCTATCTTTTTGTAAATTGCCCGATTTATATTCCCTTTTTAAAACAGTAAGTTTTAAAACCATTTTGATTTTCGGCACTGTTTATCTGCTAAATCAAAACTCTTCGATGGTACATCTTGGTTAAGCTGTATAACCAAGTGTTTTTTAAATAGTGTTTTTCAGATAGACTGTTTATTTTTTCAGATAGACTGTTCATGTTTATTAAATAGTGTTTTTCAGATAGACTGTTCTGGGATAGCCGTGGTTATCCCCTAAATGTTTATCCTTGGTGCAAGTTCATTGTCGCATGCGATTCGATCTTTAACCTGGTTTATCCGAAAAAGACTAAATCGTCACATCCTTGCCATACCCGGTTTGTGCTTCAATCAGAAAAAGAACAACAAACGGAAAACTGCTCAGTTCATACTCCGGAGATCTCTGCGACGTCGTACGGACATTATTATCTGGCACGATACGCTCAATAATTCGCTGACTCAACATAGAAGTAACAACTTTACTCAGGTGTCGCCAGAAAGATTGAGGAAGATCTTATTGTCATTTGGCAATCAGATACAACGGGTCGTCCATTGCACCCGTGAAGGTGCTCCAGATATTTGGGATCATATCAAAACCTTGAGAACCCAAGGTTTCCAAGTAGCAAACATTGTTCGTGAAATTCTGCCGAAGCAAAAATCTAACCATCCTGAAAACCTGACAGAGTATCTTCAGTTGCATCAGAAACCTCTGCACGAACTTCGAACGTTAGCAGCTGTGAAGAGAGTCAATGGTGAATTGAATCGCTTTGCCCAGAAAAAGAAAAGACTATCAAAAGCTCGTCGGGAAAAATCATTTCGCGACCAAAAAATCACTAAGAGCAAATAATTCTTGGTTCTCAGTTTATCATTTGATATAGCTTGAAAACTCATCTTGTGCTACTTCGAACCTGTTTGAGTACCTGGGCCTTAGTATCACGTGCTGGGTTTATAGGCTGAAGTATTGTGGGGCAAAATGTCTCGCAACTCCAAAGGGAAATGCAAAACATGAAATGCAAAACGGATTGAAGATGAACATGGAATGTGCTGGATTGGAAGAGGACGCCATAAAGGTGCTCTCCTGTGTAACGAATGCGTGAATAAAGGGAAAAAAGAGCAAATCATCCAGAACTGCACAAAAGGGAACGTGGAAGGAAAAATTGACGACAAGCTCAACGAAAGCCTGAAAAAGATGGAGAGTTCCCTACTCAAACAGATCGATCAGAAAATCGAAGCTGCTCTTGCAGGCAGCGATTTGAAGACTGAGAAATCCATGGAGAAAATCCTTGAAGAGAAGATAGTTAAGTTGTGAATATGCAGAAAACGTCTGACGAACAGAAGGAAGTACATCACAATATCTTGAAAACCTTCAGAATTCAAGGAATTCCAGAATACCTGGAAAAGACAAAAGATGAGAACTTGATTTCACTAAATGAGAACATAAAAGATATATTTGATACAATTGAAGTCAACACCGACGGTTGAAAACGTGAGAAGACTTGGAAGTTTTGATAAAGAACGCTCGAAGCCAACAAGAGTTCTAGTAACTGTTCCCAACTGTTGGGACACACGGAGGATTTTAGCTAAAGCTAGAGAAAAATGGAAACTACTTTCTGACCGCGGTTTTTATGTACTTCAATCACTAACTAAGGCAGAATCCGAAAAAGAGAATATGTGTCTTAAGAAGAGACGTGAGATGATAGAGAACGGAACACCTGCAACTGAACTCAAAATTAGAAACTTTGAATTGCTTCACAACGGTACGAAAGTCAATTTGCAAGAACCATCCAATTGACTAGAAAATTTGAATCTGATGTTAGTAAATGCTCGTAGTCTTTTGAATTTTGATATACGAACTAAGTTTGCAAATGCTGTGATGACCTGTAGATACCCCATTGTCATCGTTACGGAAACTTGGTGGAATGAAGACATAGAAGACTCAGAACTTATGCTTCCTGGGTATATCTTACTCAGATGTGAAAGAGCTGTCAACAAACACGGAGGTGTTTTGGTAGCTATCCAGAGCATCATCAGTGCAAAATGAATCAGTGACGATCTCCCGGGTGGATGTATTCTCACTATCGTTGACATACAACTGAAGAAATATCTTGTATGTGTCATCTACAATCCTCCACTAGGTAGCGCCTACATATACACTTTAGCTGACTTTGAACAGGTACTCAAGCAAAGAGTTATTGAAGAATTCAAGCAATACGCATGTTTGATTTGCGGAGACTTCAACCCACCAAAGGTCAACTGGAGCCTAAATCACAGTGCAGATGAGTACGAGCAATCGGTGATTGAAATGTTTGAAAGACATAACTTTCACCAAATAGTGGACTTTAGTACTTGTGGAAAGAACACACTAGATCTTGTGTTTGAACGGAAAGTGGAAAACACGACTGCCAAGATTGATCTTGTCTTCAGACAACTGTTTGACGTTTCAGATCACCAACCAATAATAATATCGATTAAAGAACACAGAAGAACGCGAAACCCCTGTCTCCAATTATTTCAGCTTTTGCAACGCCGATTACGATGCGATGCGGCGAGAAATGACCTTGTTCCCTTTTGAGGCTACATGCTTCACTAACATCGATCGCATGGTTGAAGAGTTTTATGATTACATTTAATCCTTAATAGAGAAACATTGTCCCAAACGTACTCAACGTAGACAGCTTGTGCCTCCCTGGTTTTCCAGGGAGACCTCTCATACTATGAAGATGCTGAGCACTGCTCGGCGAGCCCAACGCAAGAAACAGCTTAGTGCTATCGGAAAAAGAAAAGTTTTGAGACTAGAAAAAAGGTTACTGGAACTTGAAGAAGATAGGTGTCAGTATCAACAGAAACTTGTGACCACTCGTGATACGAAAGTGATCTTCAAGCACTTAAAGAGCCTTAGAAAAACAGTAACTCTACCCAAATACTTTCTCTAGAGGAAGAGACTGCCGATTCCAATCAACAGAAAGTAGACCTGCTAAATAGGTATTTTCAGTCTGTATTTTCTGAGAAGACCGAAGACACGGTAGCCGATGACCTTCCGGACCCAACCCTAATGAATTTTGATGTCAGCTCAAAAAGAATAAGAGCAATCTTAACAAACCTTGATGTCTCAAATCTCGAGGTCCAGATAACATTCCCGCCTGTTTCTTGAAGCAACTGGCTGAACCGCTCAGTCTATTCTTGAGCGCAGTCTTTAGGAACATCAAAAGATTAGGAAAAATCCCGAACTGTTGGAAAATTGGTGCTGTGTCGCCCATCCATAAAAAAGGCTGCAGAGCAAGTATCAAAAATTACAGACCAGTGACATTGCTGTCTATAGTTTCGAAAGTACTCGAACGATGTATGTATGATCCGATCGAAACGCAGTTCTTGGATCATTTAACAACCAGTCAATATGGATATGTGAAAAAACGATCCGTTGTGTCGAACATGCTCTGTTTCTTAAACGACGTTCAAGTTGCGTTGGAAGGAAACCCAAATTCGGTTAATTCCTTATACACCGACTTCTCAAAAGCATTCGAGAAGGTCCCGCATGCTGAATTGTTGATCAAAGTAAGGAGAATTGGAGTGGGTGGGTGTGTACTTAGTCTTCTCAGGGACTATTTATGTAACCGTAAACAGTTCGTAAGATGTGATGGTGTCAGGTCGGACCTTCTACAAGTATCAAGTGGTGTTCCGCAGGGGTCCATTTTGGGCCCCTTACTCTTCTGCATCTTCATAAATGATTTGCCAACTTCCTTGATATCTAGCACCCCATATCTGTATGCGGATGACGCAAAGCTCTTGTTTATTGACAAAAGTAACCAAGAAATTCAAAAAGAAAATGACAGAATCTCACTTTGGGTATCCAGGAACAGAATGTCACTTGCTGCTGAAAAATGTTATATAGCATTTAAGTGACAGTCCCTCAGCCTTACGATGAATAACACTACATTAGAGCAATCCACAACGGTGACTGACTTGGGAGTGCAGCTTACAGGTACCCTAAAAGCGGCAAAGCACCGAGTCTAGGCTTGCGAAAGCTAATCGACCTTTTGGTTTTCTGAAAGAAATTTATCGAAGAATATGGAAACGAGAGTAAAAATTTGTGCTTACAAATCCCTAATTCTACCCTTGATTACTTTTGCTTCAAGCACTCGGCACCCATCGCGTGGAAGTATGAGACTAAAGGAATGCTTTCACAAACGTGCGTTGAAGTGGATAACGGGCTATAGGAATGCGTCGTACTTTGAAAACATGGTATTCCTAAGATTAATTCCGCTTCCTATGTTTTTGCAACTCAATGATTTACTTCTATTGTCTAAACTGTACCATGATAAAGAAAACGCACTTCCATTGATAGAAACCTATGAACACCAATATGGTAGAGTTAAAAGCAGATTATTCAAAATTCCAAAAACTGAGAACCGAGAAATTCAGAGAGAACTTTTACTTTCGAACTGCCAAAGTTGCCAACAATCTGCCTGAAGAGATAGACTTTTCCCAGCCTTTGGGACTCAAAAGACGTATTCTGTCATTCATGTGGGACCGTCTGATGTTGAACTTCAACGAAAGAGTAGTGTGTACATGGACCATTTTCTGTGATTGCTCCGATTGCAGAAAATAGTGGAATCAAGACCAAAACTTCTATGGGAGCAATCCCCTCGGCTTGATGCCGAAAAGTCACAACAACAACAACAACAACAACAACATAGGTATGCTAAAACCACTCGTATTTTGGCCGACGTTTATGCTATGAATAGGGCATTGTTTCACTGAAGATCAATTAGACACTTCATTTTTTCACAAGTACAAAAATTTAAAGTATGTGATAAACATTTCAATGGCGGAAACATCTCGCCTTCTAAACTCGTTTGCCATTTATCTACGGCTAGTTCGTTTTTTTGTTCTCAAAACATCAACGGTGTATAAATTACAAGTCAATTAATTTTAAAGATAAAATTACAAGTCAAAAAGGTTGGCTGCTCTCAGAATGTAGATAACCTGTTGACCGACATTCCTTTTTAAGATATGATCATTCTAACTTTGCGGTCAAACTCAAATTTCTAAAGCTGCAATTTTGAGACCAAATGCATCATTCAAACGAAGGCAGGAAATCTTTAGCATCAATTGAAACTGAGTTTTTCTGAGAAACAATTACTTACAGACATCGCAGTATTTACAGTGATGCGCACGTCGAGGCCTGATAAACTCACAGAACTCACAGTATGCCCGGTGAGTCTAAAACAAACAATTTAAATGAATACAAGCTTATTTTTCAATTTCTGAAGTCAGACATTTATTCTCTTCAATTGGATAATATTGTACACATCCTCCATGTACATTCTATTTCAATACACAAACAAATAGCTGTCGGATTGGCAAAAATACCTTCTGCGATATCTTTGTACACCTGCAGTACCAACTAGATAATGAAAAGAAAATCAGACTGAAGAAAGAGAACTTGTTTTTTAAACTAATTGCTGACATGTCATTTTAATCAAAGATAATCGCCAAAAAAAAAGTTGCCAAGTACCAGAATGTGGAGGTTTTTAAAATCGTAAAAAGAAAGAAAAAATATCTTCATTTATTTCAAAATTGAAAACAATAAAAAAAATCGAAGTAGAAAACAAACTTCGTTAATTAAATCAATTATATTTGAATAAATTTTATTGTATTTGCAATTATCCAAGATTTAGAAAACATCTCTCGTCAAAAACTGACAAAAAATCAATGCCTCTTGATTGAATGAGAGTGTGTTAGCATACAGAGTGATTACAAAAAAGTTTCTTCTAAGATAATTCTAAGACAATAAAAATAATTAAAATAATAAACAAGATATAGTAATAATAATATAATATAATAATATAATAATAATAATAATAATATAATAATAAAAGACAATAATAATAATAAAAATAATTAAAATAATAAAAAAGATATAATAATAATATAATATAATATAATAATTATAATAATATAATAATAAAAGAAAATAATAATAAAAAGATAATAAAAATTAACTTGAAAAATGAGAAACAAGAGCCGCTTTTGCATTTAAAACGCATTCTAAGGTTCTCAAAAACATTTTAAAATACTTTCCAGAGAAACACATACTAATGTAGCTTTGATCAGAAATTATTTTTTACAAAAAATAACAAGCCAAATGGACCTAAGGTGAATGACTTGATGTAGAAAACCTAAAGAAAACCACTGCTTGTCATCGATTCGACAAAAAACAGACGTCCAATAATAGCTCGCTATATGGCAGCATAGTACGCGATCAGAGGTTATGAGGAAGCCGAAGCATAATCACAGGATTGCTATTACATATTACATTAGCACTTGCCTCCTATTTACATATTGCATTAGCACTTGCCTCTTCTGTAATCAATTCTTCATATCCAAATTCAACAACACCGGGTGAAGTGAAAACACATCTTGTAAGAGACAGAAGGCAAAAGAAGGAAGCAAAGGCATAAGACGGATAGAAAACAATCGTGATCCAGTCGGTAACATTTAAAGTCCCGTTTTGTAATCGTGGGCCAAAGAACACAAAGTAAAAGAGGTAAATGTGGAGAGCCCACCAAAAATAAGTAAAACAAACTTGAAAATATCCCGTTATCGGCCTTTTTACACACTCATAACCCAAACAAACTTTGATCCTCCGAGAGTACCGTGTCATGTCATTCTGAAAAAACCATTAATTAAACATAGTTGGTAGAACGCCAGAAAATAGCCGCAACAGCTTCGTAAATCTTTTACAGTAAAACAGAATTGAAGCCGTGGTTGTGACGTCATATGGTCCCAACAAAAATGCTGTTGACAAAAACATAGCAGGAGCAGTGCTGACCTACAATTCAAGAATTTTCGCATCTTTTCTGTTTGTGCCCCCTAGCTTAGTGGGTGCATATTATTTGCCTCTCCAGCCAATGAGGCTTAACTGAGGCTTTATTCAGGCGTGCTTTCTTGAAGAGGACAGATGAGATGCACCTCGTAGTAAGTCAATCTTTCACGTCAAGCTCATAAAGGCTGTTCAGTGTTCAGATACCCAGTAGGCAACTTAGCGTTGACCGATTTCAAAACAAATTTCACTAATTCCAGAATGTATAAATTGTATACACTAAGGGTAGTAGAATCTGAGAAAAGGCAGGATACACTTTCTCTCTAATTTCTGAAAATAATCAACTTAGGCAGTTTTTTCTGCACCATATAGAAACGACGTAACTTTGATGTGTTTTATATCCATAGATTAAAAAAACCATATCGAACTATCGGTTCGATAAAAGAACGGTAATAGAGAATGAAAACATTTCTACTCACGAACTTCCTGATTCTTGGGACCGCAAACAAATGCTTTGACAAGAGTTTTACAAACTTATCAACACGAACGTCGAAAGAAAATTTTCTGTCTGTATGAATGCCCAGCTACTTCCCAGTATTTGAGTTTTTCAACCTTTCATTTTGAAGCCTAATATCTGCCATGGGTACACAGAACATGAATTCAGATTTCTTAACATTCAAATATAAATGATTACAAGTGATCCACTTTTGCGGGCAAACAATGTCAGAACTAATGCATCTGTAATGCAGAGTTTCTGCAGAGTACATGTGTTGTATCATCCGCAAACATTTACATGTCCAAATATTTGCAACTATGGGAAAAGTCGTTCTTATTTATAATGAAAACGCGAGTAATAACAGTTGAGGCTTACAACTTCTGATTACAGTGAAATCTGAGACAACTCCATTGATGATCACTGTCTGTTGCCGGTTTTCATAGACTAAGCAAAAAGATAAACCTAGAACGGACTATTATTTCATTGCAAAAACCACCTAGAAAAAGAATCGAATCAGAAAATTGAAACAGAAAAAATATAAAGCAAAAATGCCGCATGTGAAAAGAAAACTACAAGCGAGAAAGTGACTTTTGGTTCATACACCGTTCTCTCAATCTAATTCAAAATTTGATCACAGAAATTTCACGCCGCAAAAACTCGCTTTTTCGCTCCATTTCTTGTTTCGACCAAAATCATTAATCACCGCTGCAGTTTGGCGTCGGAAAACACTCATCAGATCTTAAAAACGACAGGGCAACAATATAATTCAATTTCTTTGAATTGTAAAAAGCCGAGACAAGGCCTGGAATTTTCCGTTGATCTGGTATAATTCTGATGTCCGTTTGTATAATGGCTGAGGATCAGTACGATATCTTCGTACAAAGGGATGCTTGGGCTGAATCTATCTACTTCTTGCTCTTAAAACAGGGTACAGTGGAGTTTGCAATCTTTCATTTTTTACTCTATTATCAATATGAAGTCTTGCTTCTCACAAAGCAACTCCTGGGTACAATCAATTTCCGTTGTTCTAAATGGTTTTATAATTATTACTTACTTGTTTACAATATTAAGGTAAATTACAGATAATTCCTTTACATTAAATAAAGAATGGAATTCCTCCACAATATATAGAGGCTGACAAGTTTCACACTTCTACTTATCAAAACTTCTGAACACATATTAGATAAAAACATTTTTGCGTTCATTGAAAATCTTCAACGCTGCAATAGAAGAAATATAAATGTAAGCACTGATTACTAATTACACGAGTAACAAAAATTATTAAGCTCTCGTTACTAGCTTTAACTATTTGAACATTGAAAAGATAAAAACAAAATAAGTAGACTGTGTAGGTTTACCACCCAAACAATCTTTGATCCTCCAAGAATACCTTGCAATATCAAACTTTGATTAAAACATTAATTAAACATAGTAGAAAAAAGCCAGACAAAACCGCAGCAGCTTCCTAAATCTGAAATATCAAAAACATAGAAAAAAAACAGACCAAAAACAATTTTTTTTAGAAAAATGATGAGAAGCTGTACTTCGACTAACAGTCTGCTTACCTTATTGCTGCTTCTATTAGCAGCCCTTAAATATCCTTGAGTTAGAGTGATAATCACTCGTTTAAACTTATCTCGTTGAAATCAAGTAAAGAGAAATCAACTTCGGAGTGAGGATGTAATTTTCGAGAGTGAATTAAGTAACACTTGACCAAAAAGAATTGCGAATTTCATTATGTCTCAAGTGGTTGTAGCTTTTTTGACAGAAGAGGGCATGCTCCACAGTAAAATTGTCATTGCATATGATGTGTGATGTCATCTTTTTTAGGTCCAAAACATAGCGAAGAACAATGCCGTCACGAAACTCGCTTTTCATTGGATTGAAGTGATTTTGCTTCAATGGCCTAGCGTTCAATCAGCTTGATATTCCCTTTTCACCAGCTAAGTCAAGTGAGTGAATCCCAATTTTATCCAATTCGCTCTTTATTCTCGTCGTTTTCAATTTGGTATTAAGCTGGTTTTTTGCATGTATGATTTCTTACTGCCTTAAATCGGCTCCAAGCACAAATAGGAATTGAGGACCAAGGTTTAAGGATACAGGTTTAATGATACAAGTTTAAGGATCATCAGACCAGCCTCCCTTATTGGCAAAGAAAAGACACTCCGGTATGGTATTTTGGGTTGTAGGTGGGGTTTTCTCGGCAAAATTAAGTAATAGATCGCCGTTGATTGATTTCTCACTTTTTTGAAACAGGTCTTCAATAATAGTTGATGAAAAGCTATAAAGATCAGTTTTTGCAGAACCGATGAATCAACGATTTATACACATTTTGAGGTGAATCACTGGAATGAACTGCCAGCTTTTTTTGGCAACGCCAGCTTTCTGCTGTTGTAGTGATCTTCCGGGAACTTTTTTCGCTTCACGGGTTTCTATTGCACTACTGAGTACTCTGCAACCGTCAAACATTTTCACTGCATCTTGCACCAAAATCTGCTGTGCTTTTCTAAAAAGATGTTTTGTGGTGATAAAATGGCACTCGGTAAGATGGTAACTGAATGCAAGATCACGTTTTTTTCAATGAGTTTCAGAAAGTTTCAATGAGAAATTTTTTTCAGTTTATCAAGAGAGCGGACAGAGTTACTTAAAAACGTCGGCATACCAATTTTCAAATTAAGTTGTACCTTCTTGAGAGTATTTGTTGTTTGTTAACAAACAAATTTGATGATTCACAATATGAATTACATTTTGAACGATCGAGAACATTTTTTTAAAGACAAAATCACGATTGAGTCTATTGAAAGCATTTTTCGCCTCGATATGTGAGATCGCTTCTGGTTATGTGTTTCTAAAAACTGCTCGCTATGAATGAATGTCACGTTCATTTCCTCCTTTTCAACCCCTACATAAGGGTTGATAACCACCTAAAATTTTAAGGTTGGTTTTAACACACTTGAGCATAGTTCTCTCATTGATTCGACTTAGGACTTCACCAATTTCATTTTGTCGTACATAGGGGCATTTATCAAGAACTGTGAACCGGTATCAATTATAGGGAAGAGATAAAGTCATATGAGAAGTTGCTATGCGTTTTGCTAGTATAACAACTAGTATGCATAGATTAATCAAGGACGCCTTACAGCATCATTCGTTGTGATCAAAGCCAGAAGATCCATGGCTTTGATGGGTCCTCATGGCAGATTTTTAGCCATTGAGGCATTGAGTTTTTCAAATTTTGACATAGGGTTTGGTTAATGTTGTAGATAATTACTGCCCACTAGATAGTTTAATTTTGGATTGCGTGGTTCTGAATATTTCTCTCGTAAGACATTTAGAACTCTTTTTTCTTAAATTTGTCCTTTAAACAAAGTAAGATTCTAGTTCTTCAGTAAGATTTCGATTGGCAATGAAAATTTTTTCGGTTGACTTGTATTTATATTTTTTTTTTTTGTATTCATCGAAAGACCGTTTTGCTTTAGTTCTGCTCATACGTTCCCAGGTAGCTTTTGCTTCAAGAAACAGGAAATCTGTGTTCAACTTTATCCATTGGTCTAACCGTCTTGCAAGGGTTGTGATATTTGTGTCGTCACCCTCCGTACTTGTTCTTGCAAGAAGGAGATCAGGCATCACAACTCCGCATTACATTACTGTTTCCGCTTTAGAATATTTTAAAGTGGCAGTCAAGATTTTATTTAATCATTCAAGATGTCGGTGATCTTAAAACTTTGCCAAAAAAGTGATGACCACGAGCAGGATCATGTTTAATTCACTGAATAAAAAAAATTCAGGTTATCGAGTGAGCCGATAGCGTTACCATCATCTGCATGCTACCTCTCAACTGTGAAGTAATTATCAAGAAATTTAATTAAAGGATATTTGCATTTCAATACATCACTTCGTAAGATGGTTGCCTTCGGCGGTACCTTCCTGAGAGTATTGTTTGGTAATTAGCGAACAAAATTGATGGTTCAGGAAATGAACTACATATTGAATGAGAGAGAGAAAAGGTGAAAAATTCTCGAGTTTTTTAAAGGAATGACTATCTTTGAGAAAATTTATTGCGTTTTTCACGTCAATAAATGTGATTGCTGTCAATTCTTATTTTTAAAGCTGCTCTCGATGAATGTTTGGCGCGTTCAGTTCCTCCTTTACAACCCCTACATAAAAGTTGATCATCACCTAATATCTTATGGTTGATTTTAACACTCTTGAGCAAAATTTTTTCATCAATTCGACTTAGGACATCACCAATTCTTTTGTGTCGTACATAGGTCATAGGTCATTTATCAAGAACAATGAGCCGATATAATCTATAGGGAAAAAAGAAAGTCATAAAAGAAATTGGTATGCATATTGGTAAATTTTCAACTGTTTTTCATAGATTAGCCGAGGACAACTTCCTCAGAGCTTCAGAAGGTTCTGCGTTTCGTTGGCATTCAGGCCAAAAGATCCATAGCTTCCATTAAGCTTCCTGGCAGATTTTTTAACATTTGAGCCATTGAGGTTTTTATTGTTTTGGTGGAAGGACTGGTAAGTTTCTTGGATCTTTACTGCCAATAGTTAGTTTAATTTGGGTTGGCATGGTTCCGAATTTTTCTCTCGTGAAGCATTTAGAACTTTTTGCTTCGACTTTGTCAGTTAAATAAAGTAAGACATCACTTCTTCAGGAAGCTTTCAATTGGCATTAGGAATTTTTTCTATTGACAAGTTTTAATCCAATTCTTTGTATTCATCAACAGACCGTTTTGCCTTAGTTCTGCTCATAGATTCATAGGTAGCATTTGCTTCAAGAAACAAGAAATCTGTGTCCGACTATGTCGATTTGTCTAACAGTCTTAAAAAATTGATATTTGGGGAGTCATCGTCAGTTCTTGCTCTGGCAAGAAAGATATCAGGCATCACAATGGCGCATTATGAGGCTGTTTCGGCTTTAGAATCTTTTAAATTGGCAGAAAAAATAGTATTTAAGCCTTCAAAGTACCGGTAAATTGAAAGTTTTACGAAAAATACGTAACCGAAAGCACGATCATTGTTTTTTTTCATTGAATGAAAAAAACGTTATCGAGTGAGCCGACAGCGTTACCATCTTCTGCATGGCATGGTACTTTCCAATTGTTAAGCAATTGTCAAGAAGTTTAATTAACGGGATATTGGCATTTCAATACATCAAGATCGCAAAGTGGTTGCCTTGGATCGCACCTTCTTGAGGGTATTGTCTGTTCGTTAATAAACAAATTTGATCCTTCACGATGAGAAGTACATATTGAATGATAGAGAGAACTGCAAAAGTTCTCAACGTTTTTAAAAGCAGGATCAACATTGAGACTGTTGAAAGCGTTTTTGGTTTCATTAATAGAGATTTCTTCGTACTCGTTATTGAGCTTTTAACACAATCATTACCCGAACAATCTTTGATCCTGCAAGAGTTGCTTGCTATGTCATATTCTGATTAAAACATTAATTAGAAATAGTAGGCAGAAAGACAGATGCAACCGCAGCAGCTTCCTAAATCTAAGTCTCCTCACATCAAAAACATAGAACAGAAGTAGACCAAGAACAAACTTTTTTTTTGAAAAAAAATTGAGATTCTATACTTTTCTTAGGAGTCTGTTTAACTTATTGCTGCTCCTATTAGCTTCCCTTAAATACCCTTGAATTAGAGAGATAATCACTCATTCGAACTAATCTCGTTGAAATCAAGTAAATACTGAAAAGAAAAATCAGTTTCAGAGTGAGAATGTAATTTCTAAGAGTGAATTAAGTAATGCTTGACCAAAATGAATGGTGAAGTTCATTATGTCTCAAGTGGTTGTAGATTTTTAGGCAGAGGAGCGCATGCGGAATAGTAAAACTTTCATTGCATTTGAATTGTGATGGCATCTTCACTGGGTCCCAAGTAGCGAAGAACAATGCCCTTTTTGCAGAACCGATGAAATAAACGATTTGTAAAACTTTTTAGGCGAATCATGCGATTGAACTGCCCTTTTTTAGCAACGCCAGTTTTCTGCTGTTTTAGAGATCTTTTGAAAAATTGTCTTTTGTTTATGGGAATCTATTGAACTATGAAACTATCATGTACTCTAAAAACGTCAACTACTTTATGTCCGCTGAGTCATGAACAAAATTCTGCTGCGCTTTTCTAAAGAGATGTTAAGTGGTAATAAAATGGCACTTGGTAAGATGGTAACCGAATGATTAATCACATTTCTCCAATAAGTTTCAGAAAGTTTCAATGAGGATTTTTTAAATTAATCATTCATCGTCATCGGCATGCCATTTTTGAAAAGTGAAGAAACTCAATTAAGGGGATATTTGCACTTCAATCAATACAACGACATCTCAAAGGTGGTGCCTTAAGTTGTTGTACCTTCTTGAGAGTATTGTTTGTATGTTAATAAACAAATTTAATGATTCAAAGTATGAATTATATATTGAATGATAGAAATCATTTCAAATTGTCTCGATTTTTTGAAGGTAAGATCACGGTTGAGATAACTGAAAGCGTTTTTCGCGTTGATATGCGAGATCACTTGTTGTTCTGTGTTTTTAAAAGCTGCTCTCAATGAATAAAGGGCGTGTTCAATTCCTCCCGCTTGACTCAGACATATTAGTTGATCAACACCTAATATCTTAAGGTCGGTTTTAACACATTTGACAGTAACTCTCCCAATAATTGGCCATAAGACACCAATTCCATTTGGTCGTGCACAGGGAACTTTTTCAAGACTTATGAAACGAAAGAAATTATAGAGAAGAAAAAAATTCATATGAGACGTTGCTATACGTATTGCTAGCTTGCCATTTGTTTTGCATAGATTAGACGTGGATGCCTTACAGGATGTCAGAAGCTTCCGTCTTTCGTTGGCATCGAGGCCAGAAGATCCATGGCTTCCATGAGTCTTCACGCCAGATTTTTCAACCCAGGAGGCATTGGGCTTTTCAAATTTTGACAGAAGGTTTCGTAAATTTTTTGCATTTTGATTGCCCACTGGATAATATAAAATTGGTTTGCTGTTTTCGCTTTAGAATAAATTAAAGTGGCAGACAATATATTATTTAATCTTCCAAGGTGCTGGTAAACTTAAAGCTTTGATTTCCTCGAGAAAAAAGCCCGTAGTTGCAGGGTTCAAAAAATTCCCCCATAAAAGCTTGTAATGTATGGCTCTTATCAGCTGCAGTCAGACTTTGTTTTTTTTAAGTTTTGTTGTCAAACGTCCATAAGTCTGACCGACATAAATGCAGGCGCATCCGCGAAATTCGATCTATCGCAAACCACTTTGAGTACTCCTGTGCAACTTCAGTAAATATCTTAGAGGCTGCAGGGGAAAAACCTATCTGAGGCGATACCTCAAGTGTTCTTCATATGTCTGTTTTACCTAGTTATTTGATTTGTTGTATTTGTATTATGTTTTTTCTTGATTGCTAGTGTTGGAATGTTTAGTGTTCTGTGCATGTTCTATCGGTTTTTCTTTCAAAATGACCCTGACACTCAATTTGCTCTTCATATAACTTCAATCTTCAAATATTCAACATCTGTCTCTACTTGTTTTTGGTAGTTCTGCAATTTCATGCCAATTAGCAAGAAATATAGCAAGAATTAGAAAATTGATTTCATTGGCAGCAAACAAGATTTTTAAATGAACTATTCTGTGGTATTTGTTAACAAGTGTGAATAGTGGTTTTGCTTTTTTTCCGGTTGCACCTCCAGGTAAGTGGGCGCATATTATACCTTACATTACATATTATCTGCAACCTCCGGACGCACGTGTCAGTTTTTTCATAAAGTTTTACTATAGAATAAAGTCTTCTCTGTGACTGTGGGCGCAATACATAAGGGGGAAGCAGCACAAACGGAAATGATCTCTCTTTGTTGCTGAGTAATTTCGTTGGCCCCTTTTCATAGTTTTACTGGCATAGGCGATTACTCAGTCCCCCCAGTTCTGCTTCTGAGTAAGGATTGATCCTATTCCAGTTAGGGAAGCATCTGTGGTCAACGTGTAAGGGTCGGTATCGTTTGGGAAACCCAATATGGATGCTTCCTGTAATTTTCAGGCAAGTTTCATATTTGCTACTGCGGCTACTTTATCCGGATCAACCTATAACATATATTTGATAAAATATGACCTAAAAAATGAATCCGTTTTTGAAAGAAACGACATTTTGATCCTTTGATTTTCAATCCTTTATACGACAAAGCACAAGCTAAAGTTGAGACAAATGTTCATCAAACGACTTCCCAAAAATTATTATGTCATCAAGATATATCAAGGCTACTTCGTATGAAAGTCCCCCAGGATTAGTTCCATCAATTTTTGGAATGGTCTTGGCGCTGAGGTTGAACCCATTGGTAACCCCTTCCATTTATGCAAACCCATAGAAGTGATGAAAAAAGTCAAGTTTTGTGACTCCTCCTCTAAGGCCATTTGGAAATAGCTTGACGTTATGTCGATATTCGAAAATCAAATGCTTCCCTCCAACGAGTCTAATACATCGTTAATTCTTGGCAATGCCCAGCTTGTTTTTTCAATTTGTTTATTTAGACCTCTGTAGTCTACTACTAGTCAGAATGTTTCATCTTTCTTATTAGATATTATGGACGGTGCTGACCAGTATGAATGAGTTGGTTCAACCAAGTTGGCTTCTTCTAGGTCTTCCACTATTTTTTATTTTTTTCCGTTTTTCAAAACTCATACTGCTGTAGGCCCGTCTGAATCGTTTTTCATCTTTTTCTAGTTTTATTTTATGTTTTATTTTATCCCAGAAACCCAAGTCATTTGAGTTTCTGGAGAATACTCGATTTTGCCTCATGAACATTGCAACTACTTGATCGGATTGATTTCTACTCAAATCTGTCCCCTCTAATGTTGCATGAGTCTCCATCCGGAAAACTTCCGGATGTTCTGGCTTGTTATTGCTTGTGAACAAACCATTTACTTGTATGCTGTCATCGTTGTTGAAAAACTCTCCAATTTTAGTATTTTTGAACAACTTGATTTCATTATGAGAGAGGTTAACAACCCTCATATGGCTCTTTGAGTTGTTTACAGATATGAGGCAGCGAGCCACTAAAATACCAGTGCGATTTTCAAAGTCCTTGAGGCCTTCAAGTAGGCCTTGACTTTTCGTTGTCACCTCAGCGTTCTCATTTTTCACAATTACGTCTATCCAGGCTTCGTTTCTTGCCGGTATTATGAGCGTTTCGAACAGAAGAGTAAATGAATTAACGTTGTTTACCTTCTGAGTAATAAAAGGAATAGTGAATTTTTCTTGACCACAAAGTAATATCTTTTCGTTTAAATTCAGTTTACACTTGTGAACAGTAAGGATGTCCAAACCTAATAGAAGCGAGATATGGTTTTCTTGAGTGATTAAAAACTCATGCAAAGGTTCGGGTTGTTTGGGTTTCATATTAACTAAAAGATCAATTTTAACTGACGTGTTGTTGTGTTATTAGCGGCTAAAACTTGTATTAGCAGGTATAGACCCATACAAAAACTACAAGTTTTTGTATTGGTCTATTCGTTTTGTGTCTCCTAGTGTCTTCAGCAGTTGAAGGATACACTACTGCCGCTATCGACTAGTACCACTTTCATTTGCCCTTGTATGAGTATTTGTATACTAAAGCTTTTTTTTGCGCTAGTTGAACAGACTTTTATAACATTTGCTGATTCTGTTGTTTGCTTGGGTTTTCTCTTAGGACAGTACTGTTTTAAGTGTAGGGAACTCCCGCAATGAAAACAGTTCTGACACTGTTTAATTCTATGCCCTTTTTGTCTGCATCCAGTACATGTATCGTTAAAGTTTCAATTGAAGTTTTTATCATTGTTGGGGAATCCAATTTTTCCGTTTTCTAACTAATTGGGTCTGCCTTGGCTTTGGTTGAATTTATTCTGTCCCTGATACCCGCGTCGTGTGTTAACTCAGCCTCGGATGTTACCGTCGCTTTCCCTGGAACGGCCATCAGCAGTTTCCGATAGTTTCTGAACCAAACCATTAACAGCCTCGACTAGGGATTTGTTTGAGTCACCTTGTCTAATGGCAGCAATTTGAGGCAATTGTTCCTCTTCTTCTATTCTTGTCACGGCTTCCAGATGTAACGCTCTTTGTCCACATTCATATCTTTATCTTCTAATGTTTTTCTTAGATCTAACCTAACCTGACTGTGATGTATTCCCTCCAGAAAACCCCGGAGCTCTAAGTGGTCACGGATGTCTTGTGACTCCTCTGGGTATGCTTTGTGAGCTAAGTGCTTTAAATCCCCCAGAAAATGCGTTAGTTTTTCACCTGGGTGCTGCACACGACGCGCTGGCCGTCCAGGGAAAACAACCGGTTTTTCGCTGTAGTGATTTCGAAAAGCCTTAACAGTTTCGTCGTAGCTATCTCTCACGATCTGCGGTAAGGTTCGACAGAACTCAATTGCTGACTGCTGTAAGCGGAGGGCAAAATAGGTTTTGCCCATTTTTGCAGCTCCGCCAAAAGCTCAAAATGTGTAAAGTAGCTCTCAAAATCATTTGAACCGGTGAAAGCCTCCGGCAATAACATTTTTGATACGGAACCCGCTGCCCCTTTGACTCAAATACTTGGATACTTCCTTTTTTGTACAGTTATGTTTCAGTACTGTTATATATTTTTACATATATATTTTTATAGGTCGGAGCCCTTGTAAATTCTAAAGGATTTATCCGTTTTACTTTCGTAAAATTTTCGTTTTAATTTTTGAGGTAGCCGAATAAGACAATCTAATGCTTACTAAACTGAAAATTGAAAAAAACCTAATAGTTTGCTAAATCCTTTGAACCGGACTGTAATAGGTTTTGATACTTACCTTTTCCGTTCAGAAATGCAAATCTTTGCCCCAGTTTCCGGTTGTAACATTAAAAGATTTACACAATTAATAAGTGCAGAATTTAATGGGTTCTTATATCATTTGATCCGGAAACTGTAATAAGTTTTGATACTCACCTTATTTCGTTCAGGAATGCAAATCTTTGCCCCAGTTTCCAGTTGTTACGTTAAAAACAATTAATAATGACACAAATCGCACCTTTGATGTGAACTGACCTGTTATTTGTGGTATCACAATGCAGCTCTCCTCACTTGAAAATCTGCGGATTCGGTTCTTCTAGAAAGATCTTTCACCCCAAGGAAGCAGCCCACTATCACTGACCACTGAAACCGAGCTCTGCAGAGAACGTCCATTGACTGCTCAGACACTCCCAGTGACTTTCTGTGATTCCCTTCTCTGAATAATTGTTCACTCCCAGCAACTCGCTGTATTTCTGCTCAATGTTGAACAATTTGGTCACGCCGCAGTAACTGACTCTTCTTCCTTCTTTTACTGTGTTTTACCTGTCGTTTTTCTTTCAACTAACATGCGCAGTGTTTTCTCTGCAATGTCGTATTGTGTCGCTGCCGCTGAACTTGCCTCTTTTAGTCAAACCCTTGCCGAGCCAAGAAAGTGTGTTTCCTTTCTCGCAGTAACAATTGACGTGTTGACAAAACTTGTGTTCCCTCTTCCGCACAATCACTGGCCGTGCCGATAATCGAAACACTGGGTTTTGTTCCGGGTTCCATGTTCATTTCTTAACAAAAAAAACCAATTCTCTGTCACCAATATAGAATCACTTGTAATTAACTGAATTTCTAAAGTAATCTCCGAGTTCTTGTGAAAAATTCTAAATGGAGGAAATAGTTGAATTCAGAAATTACAGGCAAAGTTCAGCTGAAAGAAGGATTAATACATTTTAACTTAAAAGTGAAATGTAGGGAAGCCAGCTTCAGAAATGGCGTTAAAAGTTATTATGAAACGTTATACTCGAATTTAACCGGTTTAGCCCTCGGTTTTTTCTGACTTTTTGTTTGAAGCCAGTTAAGATGTAATTTTTCGAAAAATTACGCATTAATTAATTCCCGAGCATGTTTGTAGGGTCACTACACTTGTATGAGGGGGAGGGGTAGATGGTGTGTTGGCGTTTGGATTAGGTAACCCATTTTAGAGCGCCTAAACTTTTTCTTGCCAAATTCATGTTAGGTGCCTTGAAAAGTCAAGTCTCAAAATCAAGTTTTAATTCAATAGAACTCAACAATTTTCTATAGAATGCATATTTTCATTAAAAGCAAGTATTAAGTTCTGAATATGTGTGAGAACAACGCTTAAAATATTAATTAAGATCTAAGCTTTGAAACGCAAAATTATCTAAGATCTGTAAGCTCAGAAACGGAAAATTATGTAAGATGAGCGGTAACTACAGTTGAAAAATTAGAAAACTAACCAAAGTTTTTAAACAAAAAATTGCGTTGATTGCGTTGAATTTAGAGTCTTAAAACTATGCAAGAAAGTTGCGCTGAACATTGTAATTTGTAAACGCTAAATACCACCTATCTTACAGAAATTTGGTAGAGTTCCTCGGCCTGGGTTGCTATGTAACTGGGAGGGAGGGATCTTCAGTACTCATTCAAACATTTTTGTCCAAATATAACGGCATCGTGAAAAAGCTTGATTGTGCAGCAAAAGAATGCAAACTAATCACTGCAGCCACGCACACAAATTGATTTTTGCTAGAGCAGAAATGAGACACACCTTCGCTATTTTCAAATCGTCCATTGTCGCCAGGTCATCTATATATTAATCGCGTGAACACAAGGCGGCATGTTTTAGATGCATCGCTGAGCAGAATGTTTTTACAGTACTACCGAAGAGCATGGTTAAGCGGTTGCTTAATAGGGGTTAAAGACCGAAAAAGTGTGCTTTAGGGTCATTGACCGATTATTGTTTCTGAAATGTCATTGATCGAAAAGTGTTACAAAAAGCTAATTGACAGAAAAGTGATGCCAAAAGGTCATTGACTCAAAATGTTGCTAAGAGGTCCTGTCATCTACCGAAAAATACTTTGCGAAGAAGGCTGTTGCCGAATTTTTTTGTTGAAGAAAAAGACAATAATTGGTGTTTTAATAAACAGAAACAATAGTGTCGAAATTAATCGACTGAACACATAAGGTAGCATGTTCAGAGGCATCACTCAGCAGCATGTTTTAACAGTACTAGTGAGGAGCACGATTAAGTGGTTGCTTAATTGGGGTTAATGACCGAAAAAGTGTGCTTTAACGTCATTGACCGATTAATGTTTCTAAAAGGTCCTTGATCAAAAAATGTTACAAAAAGGTCATTTGACCGAAAAGTGTTGCCAAAAGATGATTGACCAAAAATGTTGCTAAGAGGTCGTGTCATTTACCGAAAAATGCTTTGCAAAATAGTCTGTTGCCAAAATTTTTTTTAAAGAAAAAGACAATAATCGTTGTTATAATAAACAAAAACAATAGTGTTGAAAAAATCATTGGACGATTAGTTATTCAAAAACCGGTCTGTGATCAAAATTTTTTTTCAGAAAATGGTCTATGACCGAAAAGCTTCTGATACTGAAAAGGGAAATGATCGAAATTGTATCAAGACAGCGAGGGTTTATGAAAAAAAAATATTGTTTTTGTAATTCATTGTCAAAAAATTGTTGATGGAGAAGGTTGTCATGAAAATTTGTGAAGGAAAAGTCACCGAAAACGTCAAGGATTAAAAGGTTGATAATGGAAATTTGTTTTGTCAAGGTTTCTGTGTACGAAAATTTTTAATACAGAAGAATTCAGCTAACGAAATCTGTGAAGTATAAAGGACCCAAAAGGTGACGATGCAAAACCAAAGTCAGGAGCCAAAAAATTGTATATGACAACACTGAGGTCTTTTAGCGCTCAGCAGTGGACTTTTTCAAATTAAGGGCTGTTACTTGTAAATTATTGCATACAAAACATGATAGGGATATAATTTTTCTTCTTTAATTTTTTCGAGGAAGATTTTGTTGGTGGCATTAGCCAGCCCTTTAAATTAGTTTTGTGTTTGTTGACTTCGTAAAAGCATTTACTAACAATTCTTTTTATCACTACCTTCCTCGTCCTGGGCACATCAATTGTTTTCTCATTAACACATTCATCCTTTTTATGAGAACCGGAATTCATTGTCTCACCCAGGATCTGTTTTCTCTTCTCTTTTGAACTGCTGTATCTCTCCCTTTCTTCAGTTTCTTTATTTTTCGTTTTTTCTGTTTTGTGATCTTCTATATCTGCTCCTCAAGTGTTTTCTCTAACTGTGATTCTTTCGTTTTGCACTCAAATTTTTGCTTTTTGCGCTTGCTCACTATCTAGCTGTTCTTAAACTTTCTCTCTCATGATTTGGGCTTCTTTCTTTTTGCTGTCCCCTTTTAATTCATTCTATCGCTTTCAATGTTTCTTGCGTTCTTCCTCTCGTCCGTTCTCTTTTTCCTCCTTTCTCTCTCTCCCTCTCTCTCTCTCTCTCTCTCTTTTTTTCTCGGTTGTTTACTGGCTTCTTCTTTTCTTTTTATTTGTCTGTTTTTGATTCAATTTTTTTTCCTCTCGTTTTTCATACGGTGGATTCCTGATGTTCGTATGGTTTCTGTAGCATTGTATTCTTTCTGTTTTTTCCTCTCTCATCAATTTCGATTTTACTTTTTTTCCGTTAATTCCTATTTTTTGGTTTTCGCTCCCGTTGGCCTTTTCTCAGACTCGCTGTTTTCAGCTGTTTTCCTTCTCTGCTTTCAACCTTCTTTTTTTCTGTCTTTTGGGTTTTTTTCGTATTTTTAAATCTTTTTGCGATCCGACTCATTATATATCTCTGCTGCTAACGATCTCTCTCTCTCTTTCTCTCCCCTTTTATAGCTCATTCTATCTATTTTGATTTTTTAATGCTCTGTGAGAACGTCTATTACTCTCAACTTGCATAAAACCTTTAAGAAGTTTTAGAGTGAATGCTATCTGGTAATAGTATTAAGCTTAGTAACATTAGTAAGCTATTGATATAATTGATTGGGTTATAGCTGTTTTTGAAGAGTTTATCTTGAATTTTTAATCGTATTGGCTCTTTAATTATACTGGCTCTTTAATTTGTTCACGATCTGCGGTAAGGTTCGACAGAACTCAATTGCTGACTGCTGTAAGCGGAGGGCAAAATAGGTTTTGCCCATTTTTGCAGCTCCGCCAAAAGCTCAAAATGTGTAAAGTAGCTCTCAAAATCATTTGAACCGGTGAAAGCCTCCGGCAATAACATTTTTGATACGGAACCCGCTGCCCCTTTGACTCAAATACTTGGATACTTCCTTTTTTGTACAGTTATGTTTCAGTACTGTTATATATTTTTACATATATATTTTTATAGGTCGGAGCCCTTGTAAATTCTAAAGGATTTATCCGTTTTACTTTCGTAAAATTTTCGTTTTAATTTTTGAGGTAGCCGAATAAGACAATCTAATGCTTACTAAACTGAAAATTGAAAAAAACCTAATAGTTTGCTAAATCCTTTGAACCGGACTGTAATAGGTTTTGATACTTACCTTTTCCGTTCAGAAATGCAAATCTTTGCCCCAGTTTCCGGTTGTAACATTAAAAGATTTACACAATTAATAAGTGCAGAATTTAATGGGTTCTTATATCATTTGATCCGGAAACTGTAATAAGTTTTGATACTCACCTTATTTCGTTCAGGAATGCAAATCTTTGCCCCAGTTTCCAGTTGTTACGTTAAAAACAATTAATAATGACACAAATCGCACCTTTGATGTGAACTGACCTGTTATTTGTGGTATCACAATGCAGCTCTCCTCACTTGAAAATCTGCGGATTCGGTTCTTCTAGAAAGATCTTTCACCCCAAGGAAGCAGCCCACTATCACTGACCACTGAAACCGAGCTCTGCAGAGAACGTCCATTGACTGCTCAGACACTCCCAGTGACTTTCTGTGATTCCCTTCTCTGAATAATTGTTCACTCCCAGCAACTCGCTGTATTTCTGCTCAATGTTGAACAATTTGGTCACGCCGCAGTAACTGACTCTTCTTCCTTCTTTTACTGTGTTTTACCTGTCGTTTTTCTTTCAACTAACATGCGCAGTGTTTTCTCTGCAATGTCGTATTGTGTCGCTGCCGCTGAACTTGCCTCTTTTAGTCAAACCCTTGCCGAGCCAAGAAAGTGTGTTTCCTTTCTCGCAGTAACAATTGACGTGTTGACAAAACTTGTGTTCCCTCTTCCGCACAATCACTGGCCGTGCCGATAATCGAAACACTGGGTTTTGTTCCGGGTTCCATGTTCATTTCTTAACAAAAAAAACCAATTCTCTGTCACCAATATAGAATCACTTGTAATTAACTTAATTTCTAAAGTAATCTCCGAGTTCTTGTGAAAAATTCTAAATGGTGGAAATAGTTGAATTCAGAAATTACAGGCAAAGTTCAGCTGAAAGAAGGATTAATACATTTTAACTTAAAAGTGAAATGTAGGGAAGCCAGCTTCAGAAATGGCGTTAAAAGTTATTATGAAACGTTATACTCGAATTTAACCGGTTTAGCCCTCGGTTTTTTCTGACTTTTTGTTTGAAGCCAGTTAAGATGTAATTTTTCGAAAAATTACGCATTAATTAATTCCCGAGCATGTTTGTAGGGTCACTACACTTGTATGAGGGGGAGGGGTAGATGGTGTGTTGGCGTTTGGATTAGGTAACCCATTTTAGAGCGCCTAAACTTTTTCTTGCCAAATTCATGTTAGGTGCCTTGAAAAGTCAAGTCTCAAAATCAAGTTTTAATTCAATAGAACTCAACAATTTTCTATAGAAAGCATATTTTCATTAAAAGCAAGTATTAAGTTCTGAATATGTGTGAGAACAACGCTTAAAATATTAATTAAGATCTAAGCTTTGAAACGCAAAATTATCTAAGATCTGTAAGCTCAGAAACGGAAAATTATGTAAGATGAGCGGTAACTACAGTTGAAAAATTAGAAAACTAACCAAAGTTTTTAAACAAAAAATTGCGTTGATTGCGTTGAATTTAGAGTCTTAAAACTATGCAAGAAAGTTGCGCTGAACATTGTAATTTGTAAACGCTAAATACCACCTATCTTACAGAAATTTGGTAGAGTTCCTCGGCCTGGGTTGCTATGTAACTGGGAGGGAGGGATCTTCAGTACTCATTCAAACATTTTTGTCCAAATATAACGGCATCGTGAAAAAGCTTGATTGTGCAGCAAAAGAATGCAAACTAATCACTGCAGCCACGCACACAAATTGATTTTTGCTAGAGCAGAAATGAGACACACCTTCGCTATTTTCAAATCGTCCATTGTCGCCAGGTCATCTATATATTAATCGCGTGAACACAAGGCGGCATGTTTTAGATGCATCGCTGAGCAGAATGTTTTTACAGTACTACCGAAGAGCATGGTTAAGCGGTTGCTTAATAGGGGTTAAAGACCGAAAAAGTGTGCTTTAGGGTCATTGACCGATTATTGTTTCTGAAATGTCATTGATCGAAAAGTGTTACAAAAAGCTAATTGACAGAAAAGTGATGCCAAAAGGTCATTGACTCAAAATGTTGCTAAGAGGTCCTGTCATCTACCGAAAAATACTTTGCGAAGAAGGCTGTTGCCGAATTTTTTTGTTGAAGAAAAAGACAATAATTGGTGTTTTAATAAACAGAAACAATAGTGTCGAAATTAATCGACTGAACACATAAGGTAGCATGTTCAGAGGCATCACTCAGCAGCATGTTTTAACAGTACTAGTGAGGAGCACGATTAAGTGGTTGCTTAATTGGGGTTAATGACCGAAAAAGTGTGCTTTAACGTCATTGACCGATTAATGTTTCTAAAAGGTCCTTGATCAAAAAATGTTACAAAAAGGTCATTTGACCGAAAAGTGTTGCCAAAAGATGATTGACCAAAAATGTTGCTAAGAGGTCGTGTCATTTACCGAAAAATGCTTTGCAAAATAGTCTGTTGCCAAAATTTTTTTTAAAGAAAAAGACAATAATCGTTGTTATAATAAACAAAAACAATAGTGTTGAAAAAATCATTGGACGATTAGTTATTCAAAAACCGGTCTGTGATCAAAATTTTTTTTCAGAAAATGGTCTATGACCGAAAAGCTTCTGATACTGAAAAGGGAAATGATCGAAATTGTATCAAGACAGCGAGGGTTTATGAAAAAAAAATATTGTTTTTGTAATTCATTGTCAAAAAATTGTTGATGGAGAAGGTTGTCATGAAAATTTGTGAAGGAAAAGTCACCGAAAACGTCAAGGATTAAAAGGTTGATAATGGAAATTTGTTTTGTCAAGGTTTCTGTGTACGAAAATTTTTAATACAGAAGAATTCAGCTAACGAAATCTGTGAAGTATAAAGGACCCAAAAGGTGACGATGCAAAACCAAAGTCAGGAGCCAAAAAATTGTATATGACAACACTGAGGTCTTTTAGCGCTCAGCAGTGGACTTTTTCAAATTAAGGGCTGTTACTTGTAAATTATTGCATACAAAACATGATAGGGATATAATTTTTCTTCTTTAATTTTTTCGAGGAAGATTTTGTTGGTGGCATTAGCCAGCCCTTTAAATTAGTTTTGTGTTTGTTGACTTCGTAAAAGCATTTACTAACAATTCTTTTTATCACTACCTTCCTCGTCCTGGGCACATCAATTGTTTTCTCATTAACACATTCATCCTTTTTATGAGAACCGGAATTCATTGTCTCACCCAGGATCTGTTTTCTCTTCTCTTTTGAACTGCTGTATCTCTCCCTTTCTTCAGTTTCTTTATTTTTCGTTTTTTCTGTTTTGTGATCTTCTATATCTGCTCCTCAAGTGTTTTCTCTAACTGTGATTCTTTCGTTTTGCACTCAAATTTTTGCTTTTTGCGCTTGCTCACTATCTAGCTGTTCTTAAACTTTCTCTCTCATGATTTGGGCTTCTTTCTTTTTGCTGTCCCCTTTTAATTCATTCTATCGCTTTCAATGTTTCTTGCGTTCTTCCTCTCGTCCGTTCTCTTTTTCCTCCTTTCTCTCTCTCCCTCTCTCTCTCTCTCTCTCTTTTTTTCTCGGTTGTTTACTGGCTTCTTCTTTTCTTTTTATTTGTCTGTTTTTGATTCAATTTTTTTTCCTCTCGTTTTTCATACGGTGGATTCCTGATGTTCGTATGGTTTCTGTAGCATTGTATTCTTTCTGTTTTTTCCTCTCTCATCAATTTCGATTTTACTTTTTTTCCGTTAATTCCTATTTTTTGGTTTTCGCTCCCGTTGGCCTTTTCTCAGACTCGCTGTTTTCAGCTGTTTTCCTTCTCTGCTTTCAACCTTCTTTTTTTCTGTCTTTTGGGTTTTTTTCGTATTTTTAAATCTTTTTGCGATCCGACTCATTATATATCTCTGCTGCTAACGATCTCTCTCTCTCTTTCTCTCCCCTTTTATAGCTCATTCTATCTATTTTGATTTTTTAATGCTCTGTGAGAACGTCTATTACTCTCAACTTGCATAAAACCTTTAAGAAGTTTTAGAGTGAATGCTATCTGGTAATAGTATTAAGCTTAGTAACATTAGTAAGCTATTGATATAATTGATTGGGTTATAGCTGTTTTTGAAGAGTTTATCTTGAATTTTTAATCGTATTGGCTCTTTAATTATACTGGCTCTTTAATTTGTTCCTTTCTGGCTTTTTAAAGGGTTGCTTGATTTTTAGAAAATTTAGTTCCTCGGCAGTATCCTGGCTCAGATTTTTTAATTGGCTGTAACCTGGCCAATTTTAATTTAAAGTGGAAGGTTTCTGTTTTGCAATTATAATTTATCTCATATCTTGTTATTATAGATGCGTGTAACTGTATTGCTGTAAGCTGAGTGTAGCTACATGCTGTATTCCTTGTCTTTACGATTGGTAGAGGAGTATTTGTATTCTACAGGTTTATCAACCGGTCGAAGAGGTGTGTTGGGATTCTGCAGGTTTTTTTTTTAGCTGAAACAAGTATTTTCATGACTTGAACTTTTGACTCCTTTCTTTTAAACTTCCGTTTCTAACACTGAATTTTAACAGTTGCTTAGTTACTAATGCATAGTTATGATGAACTGCAAGCTATACTCAAGGTGAAAAGACCAGTTTGAGAAGTGTTCTTCGCATAACTGTCCATTCTGACTATTCATCTACAGGCATTGTATTCAACCACAGATAAATTTAGGTAAGGTTATGTCGGTTATTATTTTGCACGACTCCGATATTCAACCATATATGTTTTTCATTGTAATGAAACTGCTAGATCCCTAATATAAAGGTCCGCAGAGTGAATTTCAACAACTTTTTTAATTTGTCACTTAAAGTTGTTTAGATTGCTTTTTGAATGGCGTGGCTATTTCTTATTTAACTTTTTCAGCCTCTCATTGCCTGACAAATGTCAACAATTCTCATTAATTTTAATTTAAAGTTGCTAAGATTGCTTTTTGAGTGGCGTGGCTATTTCTTATTAAACTTGCGTCGGCCTCTCATCGGCGACTTTTTGGTGCTCTCCTTTTTATGACTCGAAGAGGAGTAATGGTTTTATTAATAGCCGCCCTCATCTTCTCAGCCGGCTATTATAGTGCTCTTGAATTTTTTTACTTCGTCGAACAAAAGAATGTTTCGCTTTACCTCATTTTGCCGCTTTTTCAACATTTTGCTTGAAACCTTTTTGACTTCTGTAGGCTAGTCTACATCATTTTTACGTCACAACTTTTTCTACTGTCTATGCACGACATCAACGAAATGCTCACAATTTTGGTTCGATGCATGAAGTGTGCGTTAAATGTAATTTCGGACGTAAAATCTAAAATTCTGAAATTCTTGAAATCTAAAATTCGCAGCGTTTTCGGTCTGTCTTTTTCCGAACAATTTAAAACTTTTCAAAATTTTGTTGGTGTTACAGGTGCAGACGTGCAAGGCTTGGGGATTAAACATTCTAAAATTCCAGTTGATAACTTGTGTCAGCCAAAAAAAAAGAAATCGCTGTCAAAGTTTCGAGCAGTTTGCAGATAAAGACAAAACAAATTTGACTACTCTAACACCTGAAGCACATTATTATAACTCTCAATCTAGGTTCGCCTTATTACCTGTTAAGCCGGCCAGGAAAAAGTAAAATTTGATTTTGTTGATAGCAACGGCATTCTGAAAAACCGTACCCGGGCATGGGTGGGTCATCAAATCGACACTGAATCATAGTATTATCATTCTTATTTTCACTATTAGCAGAGTTCTGATCATGGCACCTTTAACTCGGTACATCCTGACATTTCCTATTCGTTTCTTGCCTTTTGTCTGGCCATAATAACTTTTGAACTGCATGCAACCTGCAATCTGGCCATCGTATAAACTGTATGTATTCTGGCCATTATGTCTCATAAGCGGTATGTTCTCTGGCCATCTTGACTTATAAGTGGTATGCATGCTGGCCATCTTGACTTATTAACTGTCTGTGCTCCAACCAGCACGCATTATAAGCGGTATGTATTCTAGCTAGGGCGCAAAATAAGCTACATGTTTTCCAGCCAGCGCGCATTGCAAGCCAAATGTATTCTAGCCAGAACCCATTATGAGTCATTTACACGTAGTAAAGTGTAGTCATTTACACGTAGTAAAATGTATTCTAGCCAGAACCCATTAGGAGTCATATACACGTAGTAAAGTGTAGTCTAGCTTTTAGCGAATCATGCTTTATTTAACAAAACGCAGAACGCACGAATAAATAATTAAAACTGAATACGTTCCATTTAAATCACATCAAATAAAACAAACCGTAATTGCAGTTTAGTTTTTGAATTACATTGTCCCCCGGCTTTGGCGAGGAGGAAGGATATCGGGGAGGATCAGTTCCCAAGTAGTCATATCAGGCTGCTGGCATGAGGTAGTCAAAGCTGGAATGTTGTAGTCCACGTGATGTTCATAAATTTTTCGGCCATTCTTGTTCAGTCTGGTGCAACTGAAGCCGTTGACACACCCCATATAGCACATTTATGAATGACTGGGAAATTGACAATTGAACTCCACACATCTGAAACATATCAAATACGCCTAAAAAATGCATAGAAAAGAGTCAACATGGAATCATTTATATCACTGTTGTGGAAATAAGGCAAAAATGAAAACATTTATGCTTAAATTACACAAATGTTAAGTGCAAAATTAATGAAATGATATGATATTTAAAAACATTATTTAAAATCTAATATAAGAAACCACTAATTGACGAATTTTTTGAAGAGCGATGAGATAAGGGCCGCCATATGGCGGTAACCATGGCCAGTGGGGTCAAGTAAAAAGGCTTGTCAATAATCCTCACGCTTTATAATTTTTGGATTTCTATAATGTCGCCCAAGTTTCACGCTCAAAAAAACTGTTTCTTAGTCAAAACATTTTCCTGGTCGATACCAGTTACATTCTTCTTTCCACATGGCACTTTACAAAATTCAAATTTGGCCAAATTTGGGATTTTCAGAGTTTTCATTTCTGAAACCACACTGCACATAATGTGGTTGTAATTTCACTCTAAATACTGAAAACCAATGTTTATACAACATTCAACCTTCTTACTTAAAATAAAACACGTTGGCTGGGCTATTTATAAATCACGTTAGCTGGAACAAATGCAATTTATAAATCATATTGACTGGAATACATGCTGTTTATAAATCACAATGGCTTGAAAACAAGCTAAATTTAACTCATTTTGGCTAAATGCTGCATAAATTATGCGGCATGTTGAGCAGAATGCACTCTGTTTACAGATCATAATGGCCGTTACCAACCGTTTAAATTTCATTCATTCTTCGAAGAGATTGAGTTCCACTGCACAAAATGCGCACAATTCAAATATCCTGAATCAAGACTGATTTCCTTTATTACTCGACTCCGGGTAGATTGATCAAACCAGGTTGGTTTTATATATTTTTGGAGTTTTTGGATCTTTTTAGTTTGTGCCCTCTATACGCATGCATCATATTTTTGTAGTGATTCACTATGTAAGGGCACGTACTCTGTAAGTTGGGGGAGCATTATATACTGAGGTACGGAAAAGTAAAAGATGCAGTTCTTCATGAATTCAAAGGGACGGCAATGTCTTCAAGTTAGATACATTTGCACCAGAGTCAAGAAAGCAAAAATTAGAATTAGCAGCAATCGTTTAGAACGTTCAAAGATTGGGAGTAAATGCAAGATTTGGCATGAGACCGAAAAAGTTGGCATTAGAAATCTTAACCCCTGGTCTCATTGAGTTTGAAAAAAATTTTTCATAACAAATACATTTATGTAGAACTGATACGTTTTCCAGCCAGTATTAATTTTACCTCGAGATTTGTACAAAACATCTTTTTTCTAGAGAACCGTTGTCATATTGTGCGAAATTGACTTGAATGAAATACTCGTCCTATCCGTGTCGAGATGTCTTCGACGTTTCAGCGCATTATTTTGTAAGAAAAAGGCTGAATGCGCTGAAATTATGTAAGAAATGCGGTGAAATTTTGAAAAAACGCTAAAAATTCAAATTTTCAGCATATCTTTAGCGCATTTCTTACATAAGTACAGCGCATTTTGAGCATAATTCTACTATAAGTTTCAGGTTTTTTTTGAAATACTCTGATTTGAAAATTTTTCAGAACAATAACCTTACATAATAATGTGCTGAAATGTGCTGAAGTACGCTGAAAGTTTGTGGGAAATGCGCTGGTATGCGCTGAATTTTCATAAGTTGAGAGCAAAAACCCTGCATAATAATGCGCTGAAATTTGCTGAAATGCGCTGAAACTTTGTAAGAAATGAGTTGAAAGTTCAGCGCAACTCTTACAAAGTTTCAACGCATTTTAACACATTCAGCGCGTTATTATGTAAGGTTTTTGCGCTGAGTTTTTTGAAAAATCGACGCACTTTACCGCATTTCTTTCATATTTTTTGGAAAATTTCTTGACCTGGGTAATAAGTTGTCCACAGAAGTTCCATATCAGATAATTATTCGATACAAAAAAGCTCCCGATGAATTTTCTAAATTCCTGCTAACAGTGTTTTCTTTTATGACACATTTTTTGCTTTTACAATTTTTCCATTTGTCTAATCTTTCTCTGCTAATCTCAGCATAAAGAACGAAGCTATCCAGTTCGCTCTCTATTGATTCAAGAATCTGGATCAGTTTTTCATTGGCCACATTCAAACTATTCTTCTAAATACAGCCATTTACTATGCTAAAAACTAGGTCAAAATCAATTAACAAAGTTCTTGATCAGGTTGACCGAGTCTTGGAAGTCCTTTTTACATGGGTTCTGAAAAGTTAAAACTGATGAGCTTCTATCACTTTCGTGTGTAAAATTTTGCTTCTGTAATAGAATCTCACAATAAAATGTCGGACTGTTCCCTTTTTAAGTCCTTACATCAGAATCAATGTCCAATCACAAAAATGGGTAAATGGACTGCAGTCTGAAAATCTGATGGGACGCGAATCAGCAACCGCTTATTGTGCAAACAATGACCTCTCGGAATCTACTATGAATTTCTGCTTGTCGGCGAAACTAGTACCTCAGCACATTTATTGATTGCTTTTCACTACTCAGATGTATAAAGAGAACACGCGTACTCAAAAAGTTCCAAAAAGAGATTTCTTATATCATTGGTTTTTGTGAAGCACTACTACAGCTGAAGCTGTAATATATTTCTTGTCTCAAACGTATTTCCAAAACGTATTGGGACCAAATAATGAGTAAATTGTCTACAAAAATCCAACTAAGCATAAAACAAAGGCATACTAGCAAGACTGACGTCAAAACATGTGATATTAATTAAAGTGCAAGATTTTGTTTCGTCAGGCAATGGAGAGAGCTTTAGGCAGGTCAGTCCAATTGTTCATAGTTATTGGCGTGATCAGCACATCAATTCTGGGTCTCTATGTGCGGATGACATAATTGACATGCGAAACTGGATCAGGCATGCTTATGTGGAAACAATTCATAGCACCCTGTAGAATCTGGAAAATCCTACTTTTCTCACAAAAGTTTCGCAATTAGAAGTAATAGAAATTGAAATTCGAAAATCTGTTACCATCAAATTGTTAGTAAGACTGTTGGCCTGCAATTGAAAGACATTTTACAAACCAGGCATTTATGGAACAAAAACTTGTGGCTTTATAAGTTGAGCAGGGGCAATATTGATTTTCTTAAGGGGACCGAATTTATAAAAGTTAGTTATCATCCGGCATTTACCTCAGCGTGATTAAACTTGGTAGCGGGTTAGGACATACATAGGGGTAACTTTATTTGTTGACATTTTTAGGAATTTGTTTTATAGATACCGTAGGGGAGACTTTAAACTTTCAAATAAGGCTTGAATTCTTGAGTTCATAGTTTGACCGATTGATTAATTGGTAGCTACATAAGTCTGATACCGCTTTTGTTTTAGTTTGAATGGCTTGAATAGTAGTCAGCAATGTATAAAGAAGGCGTTCAAGACATTCAATTGTTCTTTTGAAGTCATAACACATTTACGTAAGAAAGGCATAACTGATGTGGTCCATAATGAGAAGTGAACAAATTCTTTTGTTTTGATCACTCTTGTACGTTGTTGCTTTATAAGTTACCAAGGAGTGGAACAACAACATTACCAAAACAGTAACATAATAAGAGCTGCAGCTTAGGAGTTGACCTGTAGAGAAATATTGATAACGAAAACATTGTTGAGAGCGTTGAATTGACTTGATAAATTCAGAACACCGCTTTGAGCGATTGGAAACCAGAACATTGCTTTACGCGATTGAAAACCAGAACACTTGCAAACACCGTTGAGATCTTGTAGAAAAAAGAGAATAGTATTTCTCTAGTGAAGAATTTGGTTACGGTGTTAAAGTTGTGAACCATTTTTTATAATAAAACTCTGGTTGAATTTTGATGTGGTTTTTTGATCTTTTACATTTCTTGTTTATTCATTTGATGTTATTTGATTACTCAACTCAATTCATTTTTCTATCTAGAGTTTCCTGCAGCCAAAAAGAGCAGCGTGGGGATAATAGATTCCTCCAATAGAAGTCTGAGAGCCATCAAAACACCCCTTTCAATTTGTTAGAGTTTTGGGCGCTAGTCGGTCCCAAGTCAGTCAGCCTAAGCAAAGTACAAAATTCTACACACCCACTCAAGAAGCTGGGGGATGACGGACGCGGCGGTTCATGTGTGGTGGCCCTAATTGAATCACAAAGTCTCGAAAAAGAAGTCGAAGTGCTCGCCCTGCACAAAATAGCTAATTGCAAACCCATATTGACATCCAGTGAATACATTCCGGTGAGAAGTTGCAACGAACCAAATGAAGGGATTCACATTGATTTTTGGCCGTTCTACAAAAAAAGAACCAAGTAACGTATTTCTTGGCTTGTGTCCAAAGATTCTTTTACAGTTGTGTTATCGGACAGATTTGAACGCGAACTTGCTAGTATTATTAAAAAGTTTCTTGCAAATATACAAATTGGTGCACGGCGTACGATTGACAATTAGATTTGACCAGGCTCGCAGTCTAATCGGTACGCAGATCAGATCATTCTGTGAACAAAATACATCGAAATATTACAGAACTCAATAAATTACCCTAGAGCTTTCCGCATATTCGACAGGCTTATACAGGCAATAATCGATGTTTTGCGTGCAAAAAGGAAGCAGTGAACAACAAAATGTCACTAGAAAGCTTAGTTTTTTCAATTATTTGCCAAATTAGGGTATGTTGCCAAAAAACAAAAAAATGCTGTTTAAGGCAAAACGAGAACAGGCCATTGAGCAACAGTAGCAATTAGCACTTAAAAAAACTTAAAAACAGAACCTATCTTAATGAAATTTTTAAAACAAATTTTTAGACATGAAAACGGTTTGCTGGAATGATCTACGCAAAAGGAAGTTTGGTAAGAACAATGTCGGAGTGACGAGGAACCTTCCAATGCAACTGCACTAACGCCACGTAAATTGCCAGAAAAAAGCTGACAAGTGACTCGCAGAGCAAATCTTGCGTAATCGTATTAGTCTGCCTTGACATACTAATTCCGAGAAATGAAAGGTCACTAAACCTTAAATCATCCCAGAAACACCGAATCAAACAAAAAGGTACTTTTAGTGGCTGTGCAAAGCCATAGCGCCAAGATCTACAGTTGTCAAAAAGGATGAGTATAATTTCAAAATAAAGGAACATGAAAAGCTACCGGTAACAATAAGAAAGTCAGATACGGCCAAATCTGGTACGAAGACTGTAAAATATATTACTCCTCTTAGCGTAATTGCCGAACGAAGACGAAATACACAGACCGGTAAACTAACAGATGACAAGATAACTAAACATGCCAAGAATCTGCGTCACAAACTGCAGCGGCGGAAAAAAGGACCCATTTTTGAGAAGAGGGAATGGTTTGTGTCTGTGGTACAAATATCCATTGGTCGGCAATAGATTTATTAGCTCGGTATTTGTTCCGTTAATTCCAATTGCCAGCATAACTAAAACTGCTCGGAGGATAAACTGACATAGCAAGCAGTTATTTCAAAAACAGACAAAAAAGTCAGCATTCTGATAAAGGAATGGATGACTGTTTTGTCATCTGTGTTGACTGAGGCCTCTCGACCAAATACATTACTCAAATTTTGAAAAATTGTTCTTGTTTTGCATGATTTTGTATCCATGCTACCAATGTTTGGGTAGTAGATTGAAAGATTTTGTGCGTCTCGAGTTAATGTGCACAAACTAAGTCGGCTCTGATCAGATCAAATTGAACCGCATACAGCCGGAGGGATTGTGTCTAAGAGCAACCATGAAACAGAGGCTGAAAGCACGTCTATGGTCTGGAAAATGTAAATAGGGCTCCGTACCGAAAGACATGAGTTGTATAACTTCCATCTATTGGAAAATCTCAACTGCATTAGAAGTCCTAATGACAATAGATCCCAGTCTAAAACACTAAACCAAACGAGGACCAAATTGTAGAAACACAAACGGCCGAAAAAAGATCCTCCGAAGAAAACGCAAAAAAACAAACCAAAGATTCAATTGGATCGCAAGTATCAAGCACAGTGATCCCTCTACCACCGACGAAAGCAGAGTCACTGTATCACAAACATCATAACAACAGCAGCGCAGAACGTTAGGACTAACTTCCATTGCAACGAGGACACAGTTATTGGAGGCACACATGCACTAGTTGAGCGAAATCTATGTCAACCAACACAATTTTATATTGAACTAATCTCCCTGCAACTTGCTCCTATGGCACAAGCATAGTTGTCACCTAACAATGTACCACTAGCATTTTCAACTTTAGAAGACGAGTAAACATCTAACTCAGAAAGCTATTAACTGAAATCGAAACTCCTGATAAATTCAGATACATCTTTTTTATCACAAGCACATAAAATTTCTATTTTCATCATCAGAAAATATTGTTTCCAAAGTCTTAACACCATGTCAACCAAAACTCAAAAATAAGCCATGCCTATTTTCCTCTGAGATGAGGGATTTATGGTAAATAATATCTCTTGTACCATCCATTTTTCTCGTGCCCTCTATTCATCATTTTTTAGGTTATTTATATTTTTAATCTTCTGTTCTACCCGCTGCACTTTAAATATGTGTGTATTTTTTGCCAGCTATACATGCTCCTTTTTCACGCCTGCTCAAAAACAATCTTATGTTCTCAAATTTGTGACATTATCTGTATTACATTTCCGAGATTTTCTTTCATGCTAATCTCTGATTTTATAAACGTCATTTTTTAATATTTTTTTGTATTGTTTCAATTCTAGAATTCAAGCTAAATGCCAAGCATAATCCGATAACAATTTACAGATCGATTTTAGCACCGGTGTTAGCTCGGCAATAGCACTCGGAATAAATATAATTGCTAGTGTAAAAAAAACTTAGAATCATTCCCACCGCAAATCACGTCAATAATAATGCAACCCTATACGCGGAAGACAAAAGAAGTTAGTAAGATTTTCTAAAAACAGATTAAAAATCAGCATTTTGACCAGGAAACATGTTAGTGTTTCTTGCCTTGTTTTTTGGTTGAGGCCTCTAGCTCATATACCTTACTCGCCATAACACAATTGTCCTAGTTTTGCATGAATTCGTATAAAAGCTACCAAGGAACGTTTTTCGTCCGAAGTTGAGTTAGTTTGAGCATCCTAAGTCGGCTCTGATGAGACTAATTTCGACAGTACACAGCGGGGGAGGGGTATGATTATGAGCAACCCTAAAACAGAGTCTGGAAGCAAACCTACGGTATGGAAAAATTAATCAGGGCTTCGTGCAGACTCTGCACAGTCTGAATAGAGCTTACTGACAAATTTGTACGGTCTTTTCAGTGCATTAGCTATGGTATGATAGTCTGATCAGAGCTTCTCAACAGATGGGATAGTCTGATAAGAGAATGATACACAATCTAAATGGTTTGGTGATATATCAGCACCAACTATTATTTGCTGATTCGTAGATAGGAGACTTATCTGAAGTATGTACTGTCTGAACAGAATATCTTCCAGAATCTTCCAAATAAAGAAATAGCTAGCATGCGCCAAAAAAGAAGTGGAAACAACAAAAATCATTGACAGCCTTCAGTATTCAAGTCTATGGCATAATGATGAAGATATGTTTGAAAGAGTTTTGAGGTGAATAAAAATGAATCACTGTTTAATCTTTGTATTCGCAGGCTTGCTGAGCCATTTCAAAACAATGGGGTTTTGCCGAATTTTAACTTTGAGCTTCCTGATGTTGTCTGTCACTGGCTGGCCTTTTTTGAAGTTAATGTTAATTTTTTGTTCGTAGGTTGTATGGAACTGGTCCCCATACTTGTCAGAGCTGTTTTGAACCAAACCAAATTTAGTTATGTTTACCATTTTTTGTTCATTTATTATCTTTTTATTTTGGTGATGCTAGTAGAAATTTGAAACGAAAAAAAGCAGTACTAAAATAAATTGAAGAAAAATTCAAGTAACCACAATTAAGCTGGGTTTATTTGTTCGAAACAACTGCAACGAGTTCGGCGTTTGAACATCCACAGCATATTTTTAATTGTGTAATAGATAACGGCGCCAACTTGCACATACTACAGCTTATAATAATTACTAAAAATCATTTCTGATTGTTTTGATCGATATTGATATCAATTTAAATAACAAACTGATTATGTTGTTTTCCATTCGCAAGCTCTTAAACCTTATATATTGAGGTTCGACGGTATCGATAGCACGTTTTCTTTCGATAAATTTCATGTTTGAAAGGATAAGCAGTTTTCCTGCAAAAATAATGTTCTTTCTCCAAAAAAGTACGGCTTCAGAAGAAATGTTTCCACGATCAACTCTCTAGTTATGCTACCGACTGAAATACAAAAGTCATGAGAAATGAAGAATCCAGCAAAAAGAGCAACATTTTTGGATTTACAAAAAGCTTTTGATACAGTGAACCATAAACACTTGCTTAATGTACTTTTTGATCTTGGCTTCAGAGGGCCGGTACAAGAACTGATGTCTTCCTATCTATCAATCAGAAGTCAGATTGTTAGAATAGGCAATCAGCTCTATCATCATGGAAAACTATTGGAGATGGGGTGCCAAAGGGTTCAGTTCTGGGGCCTCTAATTTTCAAATTTATATATAAATGAGAACAGCCAAATTTTCAACTGTCTTGACCTTCTAGTAATCGCCAATGACACAGTTCGTCTGCAGAAGGAAACGAACTAAAGTATACATTATCCGGAATAAGTTAGCATTGTTGAATGTTGGTTGAATAATAAATCCATGAGAATAAAAATCGAAAAAACGAAGGAAGTTATTTTTAGTTAAGGTAACAGGAGTAATGAAGATACTGTTCGACCGATCAAAATATATGAGGAAACTATTGAACCAAGACCTTATTTAAAATACTTCGGAGATTTTATTGACAATTATTTGATATTTACCGAGCATGTTCAATACTTAATTGCAAATTTCAAAAAATTTATAAGTTCGTTTTATCGCTTCAAACAAATGCTGACTTTTTCACAGTTATTGTTTTACTATAGGGTGTATGTACAACCGATTGTTCAATATGCTGTGCTTTTGTATGGTACGGCGTGCAAAACAACCCTAGACACCCTGGAATCTAAACTGAATCATTTGTTGAAAATTATTTGCGACTTGAGAAAACGCTATTCAATTCATTCTATGATAGAACCCAATCAGACTGTAAAAAAACTGCAAATGAACTGCATTTGAAAGAAATCTTAAAGTTACTTGTCATAGTTTTGAGAAAAGAGAGCACATTGTTGAATTTGAGAAGGTATCAAAATTTACAAATATATGTAGGTCCATCGAACCATCCAATAATTCAACTGGCTGTGGTTCTATATCTATTGGCGTAAGGGTAAGAAAATTCCAAAACATCATGCTCAAGTAAGATATCAAATTTGCAAAAAATACAAAAGCAATGAACAGAAACAAACTGGAAAGTTTTATCTCTATGTGTGTCCAATGTTACAATCACTGCAATACTGAACTACTTTCAAATTATTACTGATCTTTATTTTTTTTAAGTTTTTGTTTTTTTTTTAAAAAAATCAGTTTTTGTCAAATAGGGGAGTTTTGTAAAGTTTGAAGAAGGATTTCTGGCCAAATACCTTTAAATTGCTTGAAGGCGTCACTAGACTAGGCTTTTTTGTAGCCTAGTGATGGCCTGTTGGAACTGAGTGATGTGTTTGTGAGGAGTGGATAACATGTCTTTAGCTTCTGAAAACCAATTTAATCTAATAAGGATTGCTACGATAAATAAGCCCAAATACACTAAAATGATCAATTGGTTCGGGAAATTTCTTTTGAGGGCTTTAGAAACGGGTCAAAAGTTTCACAGAGGAGTGTTCTTGAGAAGCTTCCCAATTGTGATTGTTTGCGTCACCCCGGGTAGCCACTTCTTAGTAGTCGTACAAGGATCATATACAATAATATAATTGTCATATCACAATTGTCACACAAAAAGTTGCATATAACCTCAAATTTGTTTTTTGATTAGGTTTAAATTGCAAATGTATTCTTTTAGAGCACACAAAGGATCAAATGTGCATTGCAAATCCGATACAATAATTTAACATGTCCTCTGACTACATTATAGGAGATTTTTGTTGCACCAATCAATGTTTTAACTGTCATATATGACATTGTATGAGTTTTCAACTTCGATAAAAAATGAAAATTATGCAGTTCTTAGGCCTTGACGTTTTCGTATGATCCCTGTATGATTTCAAGAAGCAACTTTCAAACCCTCAGAAACGGAAAACAAATTAGACTTGAAGAGTACGGACAAAGTTGCTGAACCTTAAGTTTGATCCTGGTTTCAACTGCAGGGATCCCTTTGGTCATTTTTGGTGATATCTGGTTTTTTCAATCACAAAACTATGTTTTAATTAGAAAAAAAAATATGTACAGACTTTTTTTTCGCTTTTTATATATTGTACTGCTGACAATGGTCCAGACACATTTTTCAACCGGTCCGCCTAAAAGAAGTGCTAACGAGCTACCAAAGAGACTAAATTCAGAAGAAAACGACTCAGGAGCAAGGTTTCGGTAGAAGATAAGTTTTGATTAATCATATTTTGCTAAAAATTATCGTTTGTTTGGAAAACTTTGTCTGCTGAAGAACTCAAACCGTATAAACAAAAAAATAATATCGTTTAAAAGAATACATACCAGTTATTACTGCTAAATCAGTGGTTCCAAATTTCAGTCTCGGTATCCTCAGTGCGCAACCCAAATAGGTCGTTCCTTAGCAGCCCCCACTTCCCCACCGCAATGACCGACTCAAGTGGGCCACCCAAGAGTGCCCGATAAACCCGTGCGAGCTTACTGATCACAGCTGGCATTGGTCCCTTGACTTTTTTAACTCCAAACTTTCCCTTAATCTTCCTCTAAGGACATTTTATCGAATAAAAAGCTCATCACAGGTTGAAGTGCCTCTGCAAGTGACCTCTGATCAGACAGTGCCAGACGAAAGTAACCTCCGATCAGACAATCCCAGACCAAAGTGTCCAAGACTGAAGTGCGCTCAAAATACCGTGTGCGCTCGGAGTGCGCTGGAAATTGTCTCTGATCAGAAATTGCCAGAGTGAAATGACCTCTGATCAGACCAAAATCCGATCATTGTCCGGACGATTGTGCTACCATGGCTCAGACTAAACCCAGACTATTTTCCAGACGATTGAGCGTTCAAAATTACTTCTGATCAGACTCCACAGTCACTCCTGATCAGACTATTATGCGCTCGCAATCACCTCTGATCAGATTCCGTTACGTTCGAAATATTCAGATAAGTGAATGGTTTTCACTATGAACAAATCTATTTAATTTTGCTATAGTACAGTCATTTCTGAAACAAATTATGTTTAATAATTGAAAATCATCTAAAGAAAAACCAATTACAAAAGTGTTGCTAATGGAAAGAAAAACCAACTGATGAGAAAAAAAGTCGTTTATTATACCATTTGTGCCTACTTCTGAGTCAATGGATTAAATTAGACAGCTTTCCATATAAAACGCAGTGGTCTACAGGTAATCAAAATTTCCCATTAAAGGAACTAGCATTTGCTATCAGGTGGACAACTATAGTTCTGATCAGAACCATCGCACCCTAGATGTGTCTCTGATCAGAGTGCTGCTTTTTGTTGCCTCTTGGCAGAGCCTGCATCCCTCAGTAAAAAATACTAAAATTCGAAAGGCTAAAAATGCGCTCGAAGTTGTCTCTGATCAGACTAATTTGCGATTGAATCCGGCTCGGATTAGACCAAACCAGACGGAAATGACCTCTGATCAGACCATACCCAGACCGAAATGACCTCTGATTATACTATTTTGCGCTCAAACCAAATCCCAGACCCTGTAATTTTGGTCTGGAAACAGACCGCGTGCGTTGGAGTTGGGTCTGATCAGAGGTTCATTCCGTCTGGCACCTCAACCTGGGATTCACTTAAAATTAACATTGCAAATAAAATTTCCCGTAAGGGTCAATAAAAATGAACACTGCAATCATGAAAACTTTCAAGAAAAATGTTTTTAAAATGCAGGTAAAACAGCAGTTTTTATAAGGCAATATTGCACATAATATTCATATTAATCCAACCTTTTTTTTTCAATAAATGAAAGACCTCGATTTTGGAATTTG
>NC_134472.1:15221328-15228828 GCF_964194025.1 Convolutriloba macropyga | reverse complement strand
GATTGAATAAACATGAAAACTCTAGCAATTAGCCTTAATGAAAAAAAATTTGAGGTAAGAGAAGTCTACTGTTTGGATAAAAAATAATTGCCGAGAGAATAAAACCCACACTAAGAAAAACACGTTGTATAATCAACATGGATAGTTCAAAAACATTAAATTAAATGAGATCTATCATGTGGAGTGTCCACAACTTAATGAAACTCAATCCTAACCTTTCAAAAGTTTCAACCCCATCATGCACATTACTATCCAGCGAATATAGAACCAATCTGACAAAATTAGACTGGAATGAAGAACATACAACAGCAATCCAAAGAAAAAAAGACTCAATTAAACAAACAATGGAACGAGATTTTTGATACAAACACAACAAACTTGCGCAAGATGCAATGCAAGCAAATCAGTACTTGGAGCACATTCACAACAAAACTATACCCATCGTAGAGCACGGGCACTGAAACTGGAACCCTCTAGCCTACGCCAGTCAGTTTTTAAAAACAAATGAAGAAAATACAGTATAAATGAATCTGAACTGCTATCAGTAATTTGGTCACTTAAAAACATCAAACATTATTTCTACAGCTCGAGCTTCACACTCCAAAGGGATCACCCAGTATTATTACCAGCATTGAAAGATACCAAAAGCAATAGAACATATAAAAGTGGTTTAACACGTAGGGTAGAATGACTGTTACTTTCAATTTCTCAATTGAACATGTCGCAGCAAAAAAAATGTTAAGAAATAATAATTTACAAAAAAAACTACAAAAACATCTTTTTAGCCGTTTTTTACTTCAGTAGCACTCTTTTCAACAACACTCTCACACATTTAATTCCTCAAAATATACTGATTATGTTTGCACGCAAAATAATCCATCAAAATATACTATTGATCAACCAAATATTAAAAGCCATAGAGCACCCAAAAAATCTAAACTGAATCCACTTGAGCCCCATGGAAACCAAACTAATTCCTCGTAAGCTACTTCCATTGGAACTCAAACGGACATTATATTCATAAATTAGGACAGAGATTTAAACCTCCTAAACACTCAAATTTGTAAAAATCCATTCAATGCTATTACTATCGAAAATTCCCCAACATACTTACACCACTTCCACGAAGTATTGGGTGAATCACTTATCTCAGCGGCAGTCAGAAATGACAGCTCAAGCAGCAAAAATAGGAGTTTCACAGAACTGAAGGCATGGATTGCAATTGGCTCGTAACTGTAGGCTTGGAGAAACACGATTCACAAAACACACCCCAGCGAAGTGGGTATGATTTACTTAGTCCAACTTGTGTGGTATCCCAAGAGCACAGACGCATCATTGCCATGGCCCAAAAGTGGAAACAGAGCAACAAAACAGAAAAAAAATTAAATGCATTAATCGCACAATAAAAATATACAAATTTATTGACATCTCATGGACCAATTGAAGAGATCCAAATGAGTTTCACCGCACTTATCACAAACAACAAAAAAGATATATATATATTGGTCAGAATACATTGATTCTCTAGTTACCCACACGCAGAAAAGTATAATAACTGTTACAAAGAAAATGCATTATCCCTTTTAAAAGACTACATGAGATATCACTGAGTACCAAGAACAATAGGTTGTGACCAAGCAAAAGCATTCAAATCTTAAAACTTTGACAAATTTTGTAAGACCAATATGAGCACGCACAGGAGATCATAGCACAATAAGCATGGTTGAGAGAATGATAGAGATACTAAAAAAGACTTGCAGCGTTAAACGCCGATGAAAAATGGTTCAAAGAAACATTACCATCCAAAAGTGGAGCAATTATAGAGAACATAAAAATAACATAATAATTATAAAGAAAATAATACCAAGCATAACAACTAAAATGACACCAATCGAAGCACAATTTCAAAGACAACAAAATAAACCACTCTTAACACAACATCTTAACACAACCAAACATGCATGTCGAAATTCTTAGACTTGGAACCAAATTGGGACATCCAGTACAACAGGCCATCAAGTTCCCAATACGATTCCGAAGATAAACATCCTGTTTGACACATCCAACCCAGCAGTAAGCATAATTCAGCATAATTCACAAAAATCATACCAGACAAACTTAGTATCACATTTGCAATAAAACATCGGTATTAGTAGAAAAACAAAAGCAAGTAGCACGCAAAACGTTAGTGTGTAAAGCACCAAATCCCAGAGGAATATTTAAACCACTATGGAACTTACTCCCATAGGGAAAAAACACAGACTAAATATCACACACTATTTCACTTACACATAATAGAGAGAACATCAGAAGAAACACATCCAGCACCACAAACACAACCTAGAGAAGAACCCAAGCCACGACTTTGTATTCTGTAAAACAGTAAGAGAATACAACTGAAATCAACGGAGAAAAAACAATGTTGTTTAGGAGAACAAAGAAATTTCCAAAAGAAACGTGGCAACCGACAAGAAGCTTCCAATCAAGAACAACCAGGACCATCTAACCCTAGCAACCAACAATAATCAACAACTAGTACAAAACAAAAAACAACGACGCAACAGAAAACATTAACGCGAGAGCAAAAAATACACCACCCACACAGAGGACTAACAAAGACAATCGACAATACAGAACTAAACTGTCTCAATTCCACAAACATTCAAAAGAAGCAGCAACCACTGAAAGTAAACTAGCCTCGGCAAAAAACGCTAAGAACGACAAACAACAAACAAATCCCTGATCCATAGGGATCTATCAAATTGGTCAAAGACAGAAACCGTAGAGGTAATCAACCTGGCCTGAGATTCTTGGGCATTCAGCACAACAAGTACTGTCACGTCTATATTGTCAAAGCTTTTTATGCTGCGAAAACATCACCAGTGAAACAAATAGAAATAATTGTTGACAGAATAAAGGCCACAAAGAAAGAAAATCAGCAAGATTGTAGAGACCGAGAACAGATAAGCGATACTGACTACAAAAACATCATAACCATCAAACTCATGAATACGAACGACACATCACAAACAAGACGAAATTAAACACAAAAAAACTGACTACTACTGCACATCAACAACACGCAACGACGCTCATCCAAGCGAACAAAATTCCTCACGAAACTGCGGAACGCGAATCCACACTCGACTCCAAGAGTGACACACTGATTCAACTAGACGATATAAACGCACATCAGCAACTGCACACCACCATAATTGACAAGCATCCCCACTGAAAGTAAGCAACCTGACCACAGTCCTGTAACTTCATTAAACCCAGTAGATCTCGAAGAACTCTACAAAATATTTGATTGATATCAAATTTTAATGACCAGTGGAAATGTGGTGATAGAGTTGATGAAACCAAGTATCGGAAGTATTCTTATAAACTATATACTACTAACACTCGTAAACTATATACTAATATTATTATCATTCTATATGGAATGTATGCTATAATCTGGAGTCCTTAGTGATACATCTTATAAATTTATTTCGCCTTAGTACGTATGTGTGGTGAGGATCATAACTGTTGTATAGTTTTATGTTCAAAAAAGAGGAAGATACTGTCTGCTAAGTTTCGTTAGAGCTTAGAGTAAGGCGTGAAAAAACAATTCTTTTACGTTTACGTTAAAAGTGTTGGTTGCTGACTTCAGTATTTGCGTACTGCTCCTTTGTCGATTTCTCTTAATGCTCATTTAACACAATGATAGTATAAATATTATTAATATAATTGTAATAATAATAATAATAATAATAATAATAATAATAATAATAATAATAATAATAATAATAATAATAATAATAATAATAATAATAATTATAATAATAATAATAATAATAATAATAATAATAATAATAGTAATAATAATAATAATAATAATAATAATAATAATAATAATAATAATAATAATAATAATAATAATAACAATAATAATAATAATAATTATAAAAATATCAATAATAATAAAAATAAAAATCATAGCAGTAAAAAAAATAATAATCGAATTATTAATAATAACAACAATAACAATAAATAAATATAATAATAATATTAATAATAAAAGACTATTAATAATAATAACCATAAAAATAATAATAATAATAATAATAATAATAATAATAAAAATAATAATAATAATAAAAACAATAATAATAATAATAATAAAAATTAAAATATTAATAATAATAATAATAATAATAATAATAATAATAGTAATAATAATAATAATAATAATAATAATAATAATAATAATAATAATAATAATAATAATAATAGTAATAACATTGATAATCATAATAATTATAATAATAGTATTAAAAATAATAAAAATAATAATGATAATAAATATAAAATTTGTAATTGTCATACGGAGTTCCCCGAGGCTCCATATGGAGGTAACCAAGATCTCTAAACAAATTTCATTTCAAATTCTCAAAATTGTATTGTATTTTTTTAATATACAGCATGAGTATAGTGTATCAGCTGAACTGAGTCAAGATATGTGCAGTTTATTCTACAGTGTTAATGTTGTTTAAGGTGGCAGGCGTTAGTCTGCAGTTATTAAAGTGAGAACGTACGCGATAAAGCAAGTGTAGCTCTTTATCTTGATACGCTGAAAGTTACGTATTAATCTAGCGAAATGAAGACTTTTCGACGCCTTGGTTATCATCACTCACCGCAAAGTAGTTTAAAATCTCCTATTCCAGTTCACTTATTCTTGGTGAAGGATGCAAATCCATTAAAAGAGTAGTCCCATGGTTTAGCACCTTGAAACCCTCCCTCATGGCGAAAGAAAACGTGAAGGTCAACAAATTGTTGAGATTAAAAGCAACCACAGCCGACTTATACAATCCAGGAATGCCCTCATTCAAAGTTTCCAAAGAAAATGATAACGAGGAAGCTCTGTTTCCAGAGAACGTGGAAGCTCGAAAAAGAGAAAAAGGAAACCGAGGGAATTATAGTGATATTAATAATAATAATAATAATAATAATAATAATAATAATAATAATAATAATAATAATAATAATAATAATAATAATAATAATAATAATAATAATAATAATGATAATAATAATAATAATAATAATAATAATAATAATAATAATAATAATAATAATAATACTAATAAGAATAATAATAATAATAATAATAATAATAATAATAATAATAATAATAATAATAATAATAATAATAATAATAATAATAATAATAATAATAATAATAATAATAATAGTAATAACATTGATAATCATAATAATTATAATAATAGTATTAAAAATAATAAAAATAATAATGATAATAAATATAAAATTTGTAATTGTCATACGGAGTTCCCCGAGGCTCCATATGGAGGTAACCAAGATCTCTAAACAAATTTCATTTCAAATTCTCAAAATTGTATTGTATTTTTTTAATATACAGCATGAGTATAGTGTATCAGCTGAACTGAGTCAAGATCTGTGCAGTTTATTCTACAGTGTTAATGTTGTTTAAGGTGGCAGGCGTTAGTCTGCAGTTATTAAAGTGAGAACGTACGCGATAAAGCAAGTGTAGCTCTTTATCTTGATACGCTGAAAGTTACGTATTAATCTAGCGAAATGAAGACTTTTCGACGCCTTGGTTATCATCACTCACCGCAAAGTAGTTTAAAATCTCCTATTCCAGTTCACTTATTCTTGGTGAAGGACGCAAATCCATTAAAAGAGTAGTCCCATGGTTTAGCACCTTGAAACTCTCCCTCATGGCGAAAGAAAACGTGAAGGTCAACAAATTGTTGAGATTAAAAGCAACCACAGCCGACTTATACTATCCAGGAATGCCCTCATTCAAAGTTTCCAGAGAAAATGATAACGAGGAAGCTCTGTTTCCAGAGAACGTGGAAGCTCGAAAAAGAGAAAAAGGAAACCGAGGGAATTATAGTGATATTAATAATAATAATAATAATAATAATAATAATAATAATAATAATAATAATAATAATAATAATAATAATAATAATAATAATAATAATAATAATAATAATAATAATAATGAAAATAATAATAATAATAATAATAATAATAATAATAATAATAATAATAATAATGATAATAATAATAATAATAATAATAATAATAATAATAATAATAATAATAATAATAATACTAATAAGAATAATAATAATAATAATAATAATAATAATAATAATAATAATAATAATAATAATAATAATAATAATAATAATAGTAATAACATTGATAATCATAATAATTATAATAATAGTATTAAAAATAATAAAAATAATAATGATAATAAATATAAAATTTGTAATTGTCATACGGAGTTCCCCGAGGCTCCATATGGAGGTAACCAAGATCTCTAAACAAATTTCATTTCAAATTCTCAAAATTGTATTGTATTTTTTTAATATACAGCATGAGTATAGTGTATCAGCTGAACTGAGTCAAGATCTGTGCAGTTTATTCTACAGTGTTAATGTTGTTTAAGGTGGCAGGCGTTAGTCTGCAGTTATTAAAGTGAGAACGTACGCGATAAAGCAAGTGTAGCTCTTTATCTTGATACGCTGAAAGTTACGTATTAATCTAGCGAAATGAAGACTTTTCGACGCCTTGGTTATCATCACTCACCGCAAAGTAGTTTAAAATCTCCTATTCCAGTTCACTTATTCTTGGTGAAGGACGCAAATCCATTAAAAGAGTAGTCCCATGGTTTAGCACCTTGAAACTCTCCCTCATGGCGAAAGAAAACGTGAAGGTCAACAAATTGTTGAGATTAAAAGCAACCACAGCCGACTTATACTATCCAGGAATGCCCTCATTCAAAGTTTCCAGAGAAAATGATAACGAGGAAGCTCTGTTTCCAGAGAACGTGGAAGCTCGAAAAAGAGAAAAAGGAAACCGAGGGAATTATAGTGATATTAATAATAATAATAATAATAATAATAATAATAATAATAATAATAATAATAATAATAATAATAATAATAATAATAATAATAATAATAATAATAATAATGAAAATAATAATAATAATAATAATAATAATAATAATAATAATAATAATAATAATATTAATAATAATAATAATAATAATAAAAATGATAATAATAATAATAATAATAATAATAATAATAATAATAATAATAATAATAATAATAATAATAATAATAATACTAATAAGAATAATAATAATAATAATAATAATAATAATAATAGTAATAACATTGATAATCATAATAATTATAATAATAGTATTAAAAATAATAAAAATAATAATGATAATAAATATAAAATTTGTAATTGTCATACGGAGTTCCCCGAGGCTCCATATGGAGGTAACCAAGATCTCTAAACAAATTTCATTTCAAATTCTCAAAATTGTATTGTATTTTTTTAATATACAGCATGAGTATAGTGTATCAGCTGAACTGAGTCAAGATCTGTGCAGTTTATTCTACAGTGTTAATGTTGTTTAAGGTGGCAGGCGTTAGTCTGCAG
>NC_134472.1:15211366-15221128 GCF_964194025.1 Convolutriloba macropyga | reverse complement strand
GGCTAGACCATTATAATTAACCTGAAAAGAGGTGCATATGAAATGAAATGTATCGGAAACATTCAAATGGTGATAGTAGATTAGTGAAAGCAATGAGAAAGTGTCAGAGCCCTCCCCCACCCAGCCCCCCCAAATCCGGCAGCTACACCAGAATACCCCCGCCCGTGCTACGTGTCGTACAGTACGAGTGTTGCACGTCGCAGAATAGCTGCGCGCGCTGCTGTAGAGCGCAGATCAGAGTGTCGGGCGTGCCCAAGGTCATTTTAATAGCAGGAACTGAGTATTTTAGATCAACTGAGATGCAGTCAAGGTATTTTGACGACCATGTACCTGGACAGGGAGTTAATGTTAATGAGTTCTTGAGTCCAGGAGGACGCAGAAAGGAGATAAGAGTTAAATGTTTCGAAGGTTTTAAAAAAGACAAGGAATTATACAGGACAAGACGTCAAGTTGATTTAGATTTCGCAACCTCCATAAGTTTCGTCAATTTCAAAGCTAAGTGCGAACCTGGGCAGTAGTAGTAGTAGTAGTAGTAATAGTAGTAGTAGTAGTAGTAGTAGTAGTAGTAGTAGTAGTAGTAGTAGTAGTAGTAGTAGTAGTAGTAGTAGTAGTAGTAGTAGTAGTAGTAGTAGTAGTAGTAGTTGTTGTAGTAGTAGTAGTAGTAGTAGTAGTAGTAGTAGTAGTAGTAGTAGTAGTACTAGAGGCGAGCCTTACCTGTGACAAGTGTGAAAGAAAGTTCAAAACAGTCAATGGCCGAAAAGTTCACCAATCGAGATACTGTGGCAAACCTAAAGCAGTTGCCACACGCGTGTTTTCCTGCAAAGTACAAGATGTTCTCGGAAACGAGTTTGAAAACATAGAAGCGTTCAAGTATCTCGGATCATATGTCAACCTCAAGCATGGAGACCTGCAGGAAGTCAATTGCAAACTTGCAGAAGGTAGACAACGGTTTGCTAACTTCCAAAATCTCTGGAAGAGCAAGCAGCTCAGCGTGCACCTCAAGTGCAATTTGTACAAAGCACTCGTTTTATCAGCCGTGCTGTACAGCTCAGAGACTTGGACTCTTTCGAAATTAATGGAGAGAAAACTTGAGAGTTTCCACTGTGGTTGTCTTCGGAGAATTCTACGTGTGTCATTTCTGGAGAAAGCAACGAACGAAGAAATTATGTCAAGATCACGAATGCCCCAACTATCCACGATGATCATGCTCAAACGGATAAAATGGTACGAACACATCCAGAGAATGGAACCAGGAAGATTAGCCCGCAGTGCCTTCAATTGGGACCCGCCCGATCAATACGTCCATGCTAGACGCGCTCCTGGGGGGCAACGGAAAACGTGGATGAGTCAAATCGAAGGAGACTGTGTACGAAACAAAGTATCGTTCACCAGATTGCAGGAGAAAGCAGCAACCGGGTCAAAGAATGCCTTCAACAATTTCGTCGTACAGCACTTCACAGAATAACCAAACAAATAACTCTTCTTGTTTTGTTTGTATTTTTGCCAACCGTGCCCTTATTTCATATTTGGAATTAAAGTGTTGAAACAGTAGTAGTAGTAGTAGTAGTAGTAGTAGTAGTAGTAGTAGTAGTAGTAGTAGTAGTAGTAGTAGTAGTAGTAGTAGTAGTAGAAGTAGTAGTAGTAGTAGTAGTAGTAGTAGCTGTAGCCTAACTTTAAAATGGCCCATTTTTGGCCCATTTTCAAGTTTGGCTACAGAATCTCAGTACCCAAATTCAAGTGCCCATTTTCGAGTTAAAATCGTCGTACCCGAATTCCAGTTTTGGGATGCCCATTTTCAAGTTTTCAAAATGAGACCAAATTACAGTTTGGCCCGATCCCCATTTTCATGTCTACTCATATGACTAGTATGACTCGAAAAAAAATGGGTATGGTTGACTTTTTGTTGCGGCCAATACAATAGTTTAACTTGAAACACTTAAATTTAACTTAGAGACATAAATAGTTCTCAAGTTTTTGAAAAACTAAAATCTTGTTTTTTTTAAAACTTTTGTTATTGGACAAATTTTCTGCAGGGCTGTCAACTGGGGAAGATCCCCTATTTTTGATCCCCCTGAAAAGTATTTTTGCCTTTTAAAACGAATGTTTTTTTGCTGAAATTCACACGTATTCAGTCAGGTGATGTACAATGTGGAAAATGATATCTGCTATTTTTTTTAGCAGAAAGTAAGTTTTACTAAACTTTATGAAGATATAACTAAAAATTATTTTAACAATTGTCTGCAATTCGATCAAAGTCGCAACTGTTACCTATTGAGTCGAATAGGAGTTGTTTTGAAAAAAAATGAGTGTAAAACGACTTTAAAATTAACCAAGAAAACTCAAATTGAAGAAATTAGAAGATCATCTCGAGCTGAAGTCTCAGCTTGAACTTGTCGTTACGCAAAACATACAATTTTAGCTTCTGTCACTTATGTGAGCTACTTCTAGCTCAATATGCCATTGAACGTTGTTTTTTGCGTTATTTGATCCCTATTTATATTTATTTCAACGTGACGGGAGACAGCGAAGCAACTAATTAAACAAAAATTATTCGAACTAAAATAAACACCTGGCTGGAAGTCTCTCGAGACCTTATTATCACGTTCTTGATGCCGACTAAACTTTTCTTTTTAAATTGTGTAATAAATTCAGTAGAAATGTGGTTCTGCTGTTTTAAAAGCATAGAAAGGCTAATAAAATTGACCATTTACGATTTTCAACTTGAATATTCCAATTTTATAATTTTGGATTAAATCGATTCCTGCAGGGATCCACTATTACAAGGTATGTTGCAAAATCCAGTTTTTAACAGAAAGTGTGCTGAGTTTTAAAATGAGACTCATTTGAGCTCTTGAGGACCAAGACCTATCTTATCTCAAACTGAGTTCAACATTTTACGTTCATGCAGTAGACGATGCAAGAAGCCCGTAACGTGCCTAAACGATCAAAAACTGGCAACTGCTTTGGTGTTGCATATCTGCATAACTAGATTTCTTCAAATAAATAGATGAGTGGCTATAGTGTTTAAAGAATTAATTCAAAATGGCCAAAACGGCTACTCATCGATGTCATAAACAAGTTCAGTCCGAAAAAACTTCAATTTGTAGTTTCGCGAAACGTTTTTATTCTGCGTCTTTTATGTGACACCAATCTTCTCCAAGCCGTATACAGGCAGAATTGTTAACTATCCCGTGGATGAGCAGGTGTTTCGAAAAAAATGGAGGGCCCAAAGATTTTGACTTCAACCAAAAAAAAATCAATTTGAAAAAAAAAGTAGGTGATCATCTCGAGTTGAGGGCACTGACCTTCAACTCGGGGTGATCCCCTCTTTTTTTGACCCCCTAGAAATTCCGTTTCATATCCGTTTTTTAAAGCCCATGTTTGTTTGCGGTAATTAACTCCTAAACAGGCGATAGACTTAGAGAAAATTGAAATCCGCAAATAAAAATTTAAAAGCTCCGGATTTTGCAACTCTAAAACAATTATTTTTTATTACTATTTTTTGATGCCAATCTTCTCCAAGCCGTTCACAGACAGAATTGTTAACTATTCCATGGATGAGGAGTTGTTTTGAAAAAAGGAGGGGCCAAAGACTTTGACTTTTAGCAAAAAAAAATCAATTTAAAAAAAAATAGGGGATCATCTTGAGTTGAGGGCTCCGGCCTTCAACTCGGAATTTTCCCCAATTTTTTTTTGACCACCCTAGGAATCCCATTTTTTGTCCGTTATTTTAAGCGCATGTTCGTTTTCGGTAATTGTCCCCTAAACAGGCAATGGACTTAGAGAAAACTGAAATCCGCCAAAAAAAAAATTAGAGCTCCGGATTTTGCAGCTCTAAAACACTTTTTTTTTCTTATATTGTGAAACCACTCTTCTCCAAGCCGTTTCACACAGAATTGTTAACTATCTCGTTTAACTCTGAGGTTTATTTGTTCAATTTTAGCTCTGAAGGTGGTGTATCTCTCCTCTACGGTCATCTGATACGATTCTTTTTTTTTAGCTTCAACTCCTTGAATAGTGCACTGATTGGACTCATTTTTTTAATATGACGCGTATCCCATTTAATGCTACAAAATGAGCTAAAAACGTTTTTTGTTCTGCCGTATTGGAGAAAATGCCAGCAAAATTATACCCGGTTTGGACTCCTGGGGAGAGTAACCCCACCATGAATGCAGCCAAACTGCATTATTCTGGTCATTCAGATTGTTGTTGTTGTTCAAATAGAGTATCCAAATTTTACGTGGAACATCTGTAAAGTGCCTGGGATGCTTGCCGTAATTTCATGTTGAAGTATAGAGTTCTATATTAGAGATCGAGCACATGAGTCTTTTAAAAATTGTTCATAGTAACTGAATGTTCATCGGCTTTGATTTGCTAAGTACTAAAGAAAAACCAGTCATTGTATAAACAGTTTTAACGCCCGTTTTACGTGCAATCTAATGAGCTATGTCTTGTCTTGATTGGTTAAGTATTTCAGAACCTATCACCAGTTTTCAACCTCGAACCTCCGAAAATGACCACATCCTCACTGCTCGTTCTTTAACTTTTCTTCAATCAGAGTGTTTATGTTGGCAACTGATTAATATGAGTTACAAAATCGTCGTACTAAACTTTTAAGACTATGTTGACATTTTTGCTGTGCTCTTCGAGAAACTATAATCGAACGAGCGTTTGGTACGAATTGAAAAAAGAGCATTGTGACTGAATGGTTGGTGGTTTTAATTTCCTAAGTACTTAACAGAAACAAGTCTTGCTATGCATGATTTTAGAGCCTGTTCAACGTTCAATCTAATGAGTTATGTCTCAATTTGGTTGGTTTTTTTATTACGGATATTATCGAAAATATTCGGCCTCAAACCTCCGAAAATGAAAACATGCTGATTGCTTGATCATTATTTTTTCTTTATTCAGAGTGTTTACGTTGATAACCGGTTAATATGAGTCACAATATCATTGTGACAAACTTTTAAGATGATGCTGAATGGTTGTATTAAATCAATTCAAGGGTATGTTTTTGCGGAATCTTCCATTATTGACTAAAAATTTAATTGATCGCAAATAATCAGGATCTGGATGTTTTGCAGTATTTCACTGTCTTCCTTCAATTGGTCACCCGAAAAAGTGACTAATAGCAATTTGTCTCTAACCAAAGCCGGTCTTCTATGAAATTGTTAGTGTAAGTCCTGAAAATTGTTTGTGGGAAAATTATTCAAGATTGAACGCTGAAAATCTTAACTTTTCTCAAAATTAAATGGCTGAGTGGTGTTTTGAGCAATTGAACAAGTTTTTCGGCGTGCGTTTTGTGTTTTCTAGACACTATTTAGGTTTTTGAAGCGAATTGTATCAAACAATGGGATTAATTCATCAATTTTTCTTTTTTCACGATTTCATCAAATTTCTGTGGATATTGTTTTATGTCAAAACACACAAAACATCATAACCTACATGGTGAGGTGGGAAATTTTTTTTCACCTCAAAATGAAGGTTTGCCGAAACTTAGAACGCCGAATTGGACCAGAAGTACTCCCACAAATACGCCGCGAACGCTATTTCACGTTGTTTTACAACGGTTCCGGAGATTTTGGGCATCGCTGAAAGCCCAAATATTGGGGTTAAAATTAGTATTTTAATTGTTGATAACTTCTAAAGTACTGAACCAAATTAAACGGGAGTGGTCGCATTTTGTTGGCACTTAACCCCTCTTGCTTGCACTTTTTAGTTGGTTTCTCAAATCGGCCTGATCAAAAAGTTATTAATGATTAAATTTGAAAAAAGTCGAATTTTTGGGCTACTCTGGGTGACCCAAATTTCGGTACAACAAAAAACGCGATTTACCCAACAAATGTTAGTGTTTCACAATCCTCAGTTAATGGGGAGTATCGCCATATAAATTTTATATGGCATTTTATGTAGTTGAGATAGTCAATTTTGGCTCTGAATAGCTGTCACCTCGCTTTTTTGGGCATTTGGTACGGTACAATATAATTGCTATAACTCCTTGCAGAAACTACCGATTGTGCTCATTTTTTAATATGATGCGTATCCCAAGCAGTGCTGCAAGCTGTATTAAGGGGGTTTGTTTTTGTTCCGTCGTTTCAGAGAAATTGGCCAATAAACTTGCCCTCGGTTTTAGCATCAGAAGCGGTTGACACCATCCGGCACCACCTTGAACCTTTGAATTTTGTTACTTCGGATAACAAAATTAGTGTTTTTAATAGCCCGTCTAACGAAGATTCCAAATATGTATACTTTATATAGCGTTTTCTGAGTTTTAGATGTTCAATTTTAGCTCTGTTAACTTTGACTTTAAGCAAAAAAAAATCAATTTGAAAAAAAAATAGGGGATCATCTCGAGTTGAGGGCTCTGGCCTTCATCTCGGGATAATCCCCTATTTTTTTGACCCCCCGAGAAATTACATTTTATGTCCGTTATTTTAAGTCCATGTTTGTTTCCGGTAATTAATTCCTAAACAGGCGATGGACTTAGAGAAAATTGAAATCCGCAATTTTTTTTTAAAAACTCCGGATTTTACAACTCTAAATTACTTAATTTTTATTATATTGTGATACCAATCTTCTCCAAGCCGTTCAAAGGCAGAATTGTTAACTATCCCGTTGATGAAGAGCTGCTTTGAAAAAATGGAGCGGCCAAAGACTTTCACTTTAAGAAAAAAAATCAATTTGAAAAATATGGGATCATCTCGAGTTGAGGGCTCTGGCCTTCAACTCGGGATGATCCCTTTTTTTTGACCCCCCCCCCCGAGAAATCCCAGTTTATTTCCGTTCTTTTAAGCCCATGTCTGTTTCCGATAATTCACCCCTAGACAGGTGATGGACTTAGAGAAAATTGAAAACCGCAAAAAATTTTTTAAAAACTCCGAATTTCGCAACTCTAAAACACTTAATTTTTATAATAATGTGATACACATCTTCTCCAAGAGGTTTACAGGCAGATTTTCCAACTATCCCGTGGATGAGGAGGTGTTTTGAAAGAAAAGGGAGGGGCCAAAGGCTTTGACTTAAAGCAAAAAAGATCAATTTGAAAAAAAAAAATAGGGGATCGTCTCGATTTGATGGCTCTGGCCCCGTAGAAATCATTTTTTCTTACCCCTGTAGCAATCAAAACGTATGTCCATTATTTTAGGCCACTTTTTTCCCTGTAACTGATCCCCAATCAGGCAATGGACTTCGAAAAAAATTGAAAGCACTCAAAAGCATTCTCCTCATACCAAAATTTTGGGTTAATTTTTAATGTCTTTAAATAATTTAGGCTGGATTTTTCCGTACGAACATCCATGAGGAGTTCGAGGAATTGATATGACAATTATTATTATGTTTAACAGAAAAACCTGGCGACCAGACCAATAAGGCCACTTTGGCATTTTTTTTTCGAACCCAAATTCTAGTTTTTTGGTTTTTCAAAGTTTTCCCCTTGTTTTATTAAGATATGTGCAGTTTCATCAACGTAAGCATTTTTTTCTCCATAAAACTGAATTGTAACAATAAACAGTATTTCAGAAATGACATCAGAAACCGTTCTCAAAATCGTTTTTCTGTACCTTGAACTCTTATTTTTTTGTTTCAGATTTTTTTGCTTCCTTTTTTTCAAAGTTATTATTTTTTCTGCTTCAAAAAACAAGACTGGAAGACAACAACTATATCGCAAAGGTAGTGAAAAACTTTCTTGCATAGAAATGATCATTTTTGTTTACGTTGTTCTCTTTGAATGGATCTCATCTTTTTCAGTTTGACTTCAACAAACTGCGATGTACCCAAATTCAAGTTTTTCACAAAAAATCAGAATCAACTTAAAACAACAACAAAACAGTTTTTCCAGTGAAAAGTTGTATTTGAAAAACTATTTTCGGTAAGCTTGGTGACCCAACAATCAAAATGAAAACATTAAAAAGAAAATAAAAAGTTGCAAAAACGGCCTATCATATTTAATAATTTTCTGCTGCTTGGCAAGAGTTTGACATTAATTTTGGAACTCTATTTTTAGAATTGGGAGCTGAATATAACGAGATCACTGACTCTTAACATGTTTATTTCAAAATATTTTGAAGCACAATCCTTGCATAAATCCTAGCATAAATTTTGAATGGCCTTTTTTTTGCTGAGTCTCGTCGGAAAATGCTTCTGGTGTTCGAAATAGTTTTTCATTTTTTCTTATGCTATTTGAATCGAAAAATTGTCCCTTTTAAACCCGGATAGCATTCTGAAATTGAATTTCCATAAATATTTTGCTGAGCTCATTAAAATTAACCGTCTCCCAGATATTCGCATCCGGCCAAAAATTATAAAAAATTCGTACCCAAATTCAAGTCGAGAATTTTAAAAACCTTTTTTTCTCGGTTTTTAATAGATATTAGAATCCAGCAAAATGTTACCTGTTTTGTATGACTATTTTTAGTTGACATGCAAAATTTCAGACTCCAGGACTCATTTTTGAGTTTTTGCCTCATTCCATATTTCTTGCAGTTCAGTGGTCACTCGTTTGGGTCACTTTCATTTTATGACCTAAAAATTAGGTCGTTTCCAGGCACTAAACGCAACTGCACTACAAGACCAAAAATGCCAGAACTTAGTCATACAGCACCGAAATTGAAAGAAAAAATCAAAAATATTAATTTTTGATGAAGAAACAGATTTTTCAATTTCCCTTACTGTTTGGCCGCGGATGTCACCCTACTCTGCTCGGTCCATAAAACCACAAATAAGAGAGCTAGAATGATTTAAAAAATTGTTCTGGAAAGCTTTCAAGCGTGACTATCAATCTACGATGAGAAAAAGTAACTTTTATATGTAAAAGTAATAAAAAAAGCAGTTTTTTCAAAAATTAATTAATTTTTTAAAACCTAATAAAAACCAAAGAAATGCTTTTCAAATAGGGCCATTTTCAGTTTTGGCTAGATTAACATCTTGGCTAACAAAAACAAGCTTTATCTGAGCTCTGGGAACAGACATGAGAAATCTCCGAGCAAAACCGTAATCCGCGGATCGCTTACCCCAAATTCAAGTCGGCCGTAGTAGTAGTAGTAGTAGTAGTAGTATTAGTAGTAGTAGTAGTAGTAGTAGTAGTAGTAGTAGTAGTAGTAGTATTGACCTGACATCCAAAATGCAGTAGGAAAAAAAGTTGATCTGGTGACAATATGAAATTTAATATAATTCATTTTGGACCTTATTTTGGACCCACCTATAAATTTTTTCCAGGAACAAAATGAATTTTTTTTCACAGAAAAGCGGAAAGCAGTCAAATTGGAGCCAAAGAAAAATTCTTTTCAGTTATCGAAATTTTTTTGGAAGTAGTGACAGACCCGGTAGAGTCCAAGATAAACAAAAATTTTTGTTGAAAATCCAATATGAAACACAAAAATTTCATTTTGGCCTCGCTAATTCATGGTAGTAAGAAAAATCAAGAATTGACATTTTTCAAAATTTTGCAAAAGCTTTTCAAGTAAAACCACTAAAACGGTACTATTCCAGTATTGTCGCATTTTTACGGAGAGATTGAGAGTTTTAGGGAAGCAGTCCATTTCAGTGAGACGAATGCATTCTAGTTTGCATTCGTTTCACAATATAATATTAAAAATAATATCAGATCAACAATACCAGACGCTCAACAACTTTCTTTATCAGAAATTTGTTCATATATCAGTCGCTTAACATTTTTCTGAGAATGTAACTCAGAAACTTTGTACGCGTTGTATTACTTGCTGTAATAATTATTTTTGTTGCATCGCTACTAAGTGTTTTATAATT
>NC_134472.1:15143866-15208866 GCF_964194025.1 Convolutriloba macropyga | reverse complement strand
CTTTTGGAATCAGTTGAGCAGCTTGGTATCCAGTTTCAAAGAAAGAGAGAGAGTCTGCCTCGTCGTAGACTTCAATGCGGAACCTGGTCAACAATCAGATGTCAACATGCCTTGCCGAGGCCCCTTTGGAATGGGCGAGGAGAATGATAACTCAGAAAAATTGTTGTCCTTTTGTGTCTCTCATGACCTGTTGATTGGTGGAACTTGGTTTCGACACCGGTTAGTGCACCGGTATAGATTTAACCCACCTGACCAACAGATGCGAAAGAAGATGTTAGATCATATCTTATTCGGTTCGAGGCACAGGAGTTGTTTGCACAACGTTAGGACAAGGAGGGGAAAGATCACTCTCACCGATCACGAAATGGTCATTGCCGAAGTGCGATTCAAAGTAGTGGCACATAAGCCACGCAGTCAACCGAAAGTCTGCTCTACCAAGTTGCGCGATGAAGTCACGCGTGACGCTTTCTGCGCAGAAGTGAAACGCTATCTTGATGAGAACGATATTGTTGAAGGCGTAGAACAATCTTGGGCAAATTTTCGAACGGCTCTTAATGCAGCGGTAACAAAACTACTCATCCCCGAAAAGCGTGTGCACAAACCCTGGATTACAGTTGAAACGCTGGCTTTGATTAGGAAACGGGCCGAGTTACAGTTGAGGAAGCATAGTAGCGCGGAGGCGCTGCTAGTGTTCTCTAACTGCTGCAAAGAAGTACGAAAAGCGATAAGATCTGACAAAAGACAGTGGCTGAAAGACAAAGGTGAAACAACACAAGATCACTCAGACAAAGGTGACCTGAAAGAAGTGTTTAGGGAGTCAAAACAGTTATGCCGGAAGTGGAGTCCTCATATAAGTAAACTAGTTTCAACCACAGGCGAGCCCCTGAAAACAACAGAAGAAAGGTTGGAACGTTGGACCGAGCACTTAAGGCATCTGTTAAATCCAACCACGACAAGCGGCAACTCTGTATTGAGCATAGTGGAAGCATCCGAGAGTCTTGAAATAGACCTAGGTCCAATTCGGTTTGATGAAGTTCTAAATGCCGTGCGTAAACTGAAAAACGGTAAAGCAAGTGGACCAGACGATATTTCTGCCGAAATGCTAAAGTCGCATATTGGAATCGCTGAATGGCTTTGGGACATTGTCAACAAGTGCTGGACTGAAGAAAATCTTCCACAAGACTGGAAGTTAGCAGAAGTTGTCCCGCTATACAAAAGCAAAGGAAAAAGATCTGAGTGTGGGAACTATCGCGGAATTTCACTGCTCTCGGTACCTGGAAAAGTTTTTGCGTCAATCATCCTGAATAGATGCAAAGATGCACTTGATCAAGTGCTCAGAGAAGAACAATGCGGATTCCGAAAAAGCAGGGGCTGCACTGACCAATTGTTTGCGTTGAGGCAAATACTAGAGAAAAGCATGGCCTTCCAATTGGACGTCAGTTTTTGTTTCATTGACTTCCGAGCTGCATTCGATTCGGTGGACCACGAGATGATGTACAAGATAATGAAACATTACGGGCTCCCACAAAAAGTTGTGAATGTCATCCTTAACAGTTACGAAGGCTTCAAGTGCTGCGTCAAGACAGAGGGCGAGAAGGGCCAGATGTTCGACGTAAAAACTGGTGTTCGCCAGGGTGATGTATGGTCGCCTATTCTCTTTGGCCTTGTGATAAACTATGTGTTGGCTAATTCAGTTCAAGGAGGAATCGACATTGGACGCTGTGTTGCTGATCTTGTCTTTGCCGATTATGTTGCCCTATTGGGCGTCTCTGATTCCGAAGTTCAAGCAAATCTACATAGAATTGAATCTTTAGCCGAAGCTGTTGGCCTAATGATCAATGTTGGGAAGACAAAGAATATGGGTGTTAAATGCAAAAAGCCGGGAGCCAGTGTACCCATTGCTCAAAGGAACGTGGAAGTTCTTACAGGAAACCGCAAAGGCCGTTTTGGGACTCTCATTGAGGCCGAAAATCAATCCCGACTACTCATTGGCAGAGAGGTGCTGGTGGGCAAGAAGAAGATTGCGGGCTGGTTCGAGACACTAGCTGGTGAGAAACTGAGACTGAAAAGTTCAGCGGAGGCTGAGCTTGTGACAGTTAGCAGCGACGAGAGCTCAGTGGTTGCTGATCTAGTGTCTACGGCGAATAACAGATCATCTGCGGTCTCTGATGACGATAGTTGTGTATGTTCAGGTTGTAAACGTCGCTTCGACACTGCAAGGGGCTGCAAAGTGCATGAAGCCAGATTCTGCAAGTCTAAGAATTCGAAAAGGGTCGAAGACAGCGCGTCAAAGTTTGTTGGGCTAGAGAAAAGCCTCACTTGTCAGAAGTGCACTAGGAAATTCGCAACTGTGAAAGGCCGACGAATTCACGAGTCACGATACTGCGGCAAAGAAAAGGCTGGAAGATCTCGCATTTTCTCCTGCAATGTCCACGATCGAGATGGAGTGGAGTTCCAAAATGTAGAAGCTTTCAAGTATCTCGGTTCTTTCGTGAGCTTGGGACATGGTGACCTAAAGGAAATCAGTGTCAAGCTGGCGGAAGGGAGACAGCGATTTGCGAGCTTTCAGAAGCTTTGGAAGAGCAAACAACTTAGTATTCTCCTCAAATGAAAATTATACAGAGCTCTTATGTTATCAGTGGTCTTATATAGCTCCGAAACGTGAACCATGAATAGATCAATGCAACGGAAACTTGAGAGCTTTCACACCAGTTGTCTGCGAAGGATACTATGTTTTTCATATCTGGAGAGGGTGACAAATGAAGAAGTACTGGCTAGATCACGTATGTCGACACTTTCTGCAATGATCATGATTAAACGGTTGAAAAGGTTTGGTCATATCCTGAGGATAAATGACGATCTTCTAGCGCTCCGAGCCTTCACCTGGGAGCCGACAGAAAAATATCGATATGCTAAACGAGCTCCAGGGGGTCAGCGCAAGACGTGGATGGATCAACTTGAAGAAGATTGCTCAAGGAACAACATGAACTACATCACCTTACGACAGAAAGCGAAAAGAGAGTATAAATCCCGCTTCAACAGTTTTGTCGAACAGCATTTCCTGGATTAAATAAACCCAGATAAGCTCAAACTTATATGCATTTTATTAACTTGTTTGTACTTATTGTCATTGTTCCTTTATTTCTTTATGGAATTAAAGTGTTTAAACAGCAGTAATAGTAGTAGTATTAGTAGTAGTAGTAGTAGTAGTAGTAGTAGTAGTAGTAGTAGTAGTAGTAGTAGTAGTAGTAGTAGTAGTAGTAGTAGTATTTGATGTCAGAACGGGCGTTAGGCAGGGTGATGTGTGGTCCCCAATCCTATTCGGCCTTGTCATCAACTACATTTTGGCTAACTCGGTGCATGGAGGATTAGACATTGGGAGATTGGTGGCTGACTTAGATTTTGCTGATGATGTTGCTCTCGTGGGGGTCTCAGACAGTGAGGTGCAAGAAAACCTACATCGAATCGAGGCCCTTGCGGAAGCCGCTGGTCTGAAGATTAATGTGGCCAAAACAAAGAATATGGGCGTAAAATGCGACAGCCCAAATGTTGTTGCAGTGCCTAGTATCCAACAGAACGTGGAGATACTCACTGGAACACATAAAGGCAAACTAGGACTCCTGGCAGAGACATCTAGCCAGTCACGACTAACCATCAGCACGGAGGTGCTGCTGGGAACAAAAAAGAAAGCGGGCTGGTTCGAAACACAAGATGGCCGGAAGCTAAGATTGAAAAGCTTAGCGGTGGCTAAGCCAGCGTTGGTAGCTTCACAACAACAATCTGCGGTAGCAGATTCAGAGTCGCTAGAAAATGAGAGTCGGTCAGTGGTGGCTGACCAAGAGTCTCTAAGATGTCAGAATTGTCAGCGGCAATTCAGTACAGTTACCGGACGCAAAGTGCACCAAACAAGATTTTGCAAAGCCGGTTTGTCAAAGAATGTCGTCGACAAGTCAAAGTTCGAGCAACTAGAGGCGAGCCTTACCTGTGACAAGTGTGAAAGAAAGTTCAAAACAGTCAATGGCCGAAAAGTTCACCAATCGAGATACTGTGGCAAACCTAAAGCAGTTGCCACACGCGTGTTTTCCTGCAAAGTACAAGATGTTCTCGGAAACGAGTTTGAAAACATAGAAGCGTTCAAGTATCTCGGATCATTTGTCAGCCTCAAGCATGGAGACCTGCAGGAAGTCAATTGCAAACTTGCAGAAGGTAGACAACGGTTTGCTAACTTCCAAAATCTCTGGAAGAGCAAGCAGCTCAGCGTGCACCTCAAGTGCAATTTGTACAAAGCACTCGTTTTATCAGCCGTGCTGTACAGCTCAGAGACTTGGACTCTTTCGAAATTAATGGAGACAAAACTTGAGAGTTTCCACTGTGGTTTTCTTCGGAGAATTCTACGTGTGTCATATCTGGAGAAAGCAACGAACGAAGAAATTATGTCAAGATCACGAATGCCCCAACTATCCACGATGATCATGCTCAAACGGATAAAATGGTACGGACACATCCAGAGAATGGAGCCAGGAAGATTAGCCCGCAGTGCTTTCGATTGGGACCCGCCCGATCAATACGTCCATGCTAGATGCGCTCCTGGGGGGCAACGGAAAACGTGGATGAGTCAAATCGAAGGAGACTGTGTACGAAACAAAGTATCGTTCACCAGATTGCAGGAGAAAGCAGCAACCGGGTCAAAGAATGCCTTCAACAATTTCGTCGTACAGCACTTCACAGAATAACCAAACAAATAACTCTTCTTGTTTTGTTTGTATTTGTTGCCAACCGTGCCTTTATTTCATATTTGGAATTAAAGTGTTGAAACAGTAGTAGTAGTAGTAGTAGTAGTAGTAGTAGCAGTAGTAGTAGTAGTTGTAGTAGTAGTAGTAGTAGTAGTAGTAGTAGTAGTAGTAGTAGTAGTAGTAGTAGTAGTAGTAGTAGTAGTAGTAGTACTACTACTAGTAGTAGTAGTAGTAGTAGTAGTAGTAGTAGTAGTAGTAGTAGTAGCAGTAGTAGTAGTAGTAGTAGTAGTAGTAGCAGTAATAGTAGTAGTAGTAGTAGTAGTAGTAGTAGTAGTAGTAGTAGTAGTAGTAGTAGTAGTAGTAGTAGTAGTAGTAGTAGTAGTAGTAGTAGTAGTAGTAGTAGTAGTAGTAGTAGTAGTAGTAATCTTCAATCGAGGCTGTTGGCCTAATGATCAATGTCGGGAAGACAAAGAATATGGGTGTTAAATGCGAAAATCCCGGAGCCAGTGTACCCATTGCTCAAAAAAAACGTGGAAGTTCTTACAGGAAACCACAAAGGCCATTTTGGGACTCTCATTGAGGCCGAAAACCAATCCCGACTACTCATTGGCAGGAGGTGCTGGTGGGCAAGAAGAAGAATGCGGGCTGGTTTGAGACACTAGCTGACGAGAAACTGAGATTGAAAAGTTCAGCGGAGGCTGAGCTTGTGACAGTTAGGAGCGACGAGAGGTCAGTGGTTGCTGATCTAGTGTCTACTGCGAGTAACAGATCATCTGCGGTCTCTGATGACGGGTGTAATGTATGTTCAGGTTGAAAACATTGCTTCGACAATGCAAGAGGCTGCAAAGTGCATGAAGCCAGATTCTGCAAGCATAAGAATTCGAAGAGTGTCGAAGACAGCGCGTCAAAGTTTGTTGGGCTAGAGGAAAGCCTCACTTGTCAGAAGTGCACTAGGAAATTCGCGACTGTGAAAGGCCGACAAATTCACGAGTCACGGTACTGCGGCAGAGAAAAGGCTGGAAGATCTCGCATTTTCTCCTGCAATGTCCGCGATCGAGATGGAGTGGAGTTCGAAAATGTAGAAGCTTTCAAGTGTCTCGATTCTTTAGTGAGCTTGCAACATGGTGACCTAAAGGAAATCAGTGTCAAGCTGGCGGAAGGGAGACAGCGATTTGCGAGCTTTCAGAAGCTTTGGAAGAGCAAACAACTTAGTATTCTCCTCAAATGAAAATTATACAGAGCTCTTATGTTATCAGTGGTCTTATATAGCTCCGAAACGTGAACCATGAATAGATCAATGCAACGGAAACTTGAGAGCTTTCACACCAGTTGTCTGCGAAGGATACTATGTTTTTCGTATATGGAGAGGGTGACAAATGAAGAAGTACTGGTTAGATCATGTATGTCGACACTTTCTGCAATGATCATGATTAAACGGTTGAAATGGTTTGGCCATGTCCTGAGGAGGTATGACGATCGTCTAGCGCTTCGAGTTTTCACCTGGGAGCCGACAGAAAAATATCGTTATGCTAAACGAGCTCCAGGGGGTCAACGCAAGATGTGGCTGGACCAACTTGAAGAAGATTACTCCAGGAACAATATGAGCTACATCACCTTACGACAGAAAGCGAAATAAGAGTCTAAATCCCGCTTCAACAGTTTTGTTGAACAGCATTTACTGGAATAAACAAACGCAAAGAAGCTCAAATTTATATGCATCTTATATGCATTTTATTAACTTGTTTGAACTTATTGTCATTGTTCCTTTATTTCTTTATGGAATTTAAGTGTTCAAACAGTAGTAGTAGTAGTAGTAGTAGTAGAAGTAGTAGTAGTAGTAGTAGTTGTAGTAGTATTAGTAGTAGTAGTAGTAGTAGTAGTAGTAGTAGTAGTAGTAGTAGTAGCAGTAGTAGTAGTAGTAGTAGTAGTAGTAGTAGTAGTAGTAGTAGTAGTAGTAGTAGTAGTAGTAGTAGTAGTAGTAGTAGTAGTAGTAGTAGTAGTAGTAGTAGTAGTAGTATTAGTAGTAGTAGTAGTATTGGTAATAGTAGTAGTATTAAAAGACTTAATTGCTTCATGAGGCATCACAGATAAACGGAAATCAGAATAAACACCTAAAAAGATTAAAATCAAGTTTTTCATTAAAAAAAGCAAGTAAAAGAGTTTTAAGTTTACTTTTAAAAAGAAAGGAATAAATTTTGAGAGTTATAGACGTTTGCACTAAAATGCCAAGTCTCACAGTTTTAAATAGAAATTTCTTTTCACATATGGATATATTTAATCTATTCAAAATCGAATTTGGTTTGGAATAGCTTCGCATGCGTTGATTGTGTTGAATTTGGATGAGTTGCATAGCACTTAAATCACGTCAAGATCCGGCTGAGCACTATAAGATCTTTGAACTGGAATAAGCAGCAACTCCGTAGTAATTTACACTTCAAAAGAGTGTCTCGATACGAGCTTGATGAGCAAATCCACTTTGCACTTTTAATTTGAAACCTCTCTGATTTCAGTAGTTCAGCACGGGATATCTCAGATCCGTAAAGGAGAGTTGACAAAAGGAATGATTTACACATTGTTAACTTCGCTTGAAGAGGCAAGTCAAGACGTAGATTTCTCTGGAGTGATGTCAGACGAGAGAAACATAAAGCCAAGTCTTTTCAATATATGGACGTTCCATTTAAGGTTTCCAGAAACATAAATGCTTTTTCAGAAACATTTCAGAAACATTTCCAGATCTGACCAAATCAGAAAGTGCAAAGACTGTAACCGCAGAGTGACTTTCCGAGGAAGAGGAGTAGAATGTGAGTCATGCAAAATATGGTTTCATGCAAGATACCAAAAGATATCGAATGAGGAAAACGCCAACATGCAGGATGTTGTTTGGATTTGTATTTCTTGTAACAAACAACAGATAGTGGGGCGTTATGAGGAGATGAAAGTGTTTAAAAGGTATGTGGATGATATTATCTGCAGGATTCGTGGAGACCCGGACGAGTATTTAAAATTTGGAAATTCTTTACAAAAGTTTGCTAAAGCTTGCGGTGACGAATGTTCATTTCAAATGTAACGGAATTTGGTAGTTACAATCGGATGGTCTGGCTCTGGGTGAATCACTGGCTGTAATACTAGCAAACGTGTTGATGAAATCATATGAGGCATCACTGCAAAAACCAGAGCTCAATGAAAATATTTCCGGATCCGACAAAAACGGGAAGTGCAAATACTGTAACCGGAGAGTGACTTTCCGAAGAAGAGGAGTAGAAAGTGAGTCATGCAAAAACTGGTTCCATGCAAGATGCCAAAAGATATCGAATGAAGAATACGCCAAAATGCAGGATGTTGTTTGGACTTTTACTTATTGTAACAACCAACAGATAGTGGGACGTTATGAGGAGATGAAATTGTTTAAAAGGTATGTGGATGATATTATCTGCACGGTTCGTGGTGACCCGGACGAGAATTTAAAATTTGCAAATTCCTTGCACAACAACCTGCAATTTACCTTAGAAAAAGTTAACATGGAAGGAAATTTGGCTTTTCTTGACATTAAAGTAAATGTGAGCAGCAAAATTAATATCATTTGTCATTGGTATCAAAAACCAACTGACACTGGAATAATACTGAATTTTCGCAACTGTGCACTGCCTCAGCATACGAAAAATGTGATTCAAGGGACTTTTCATAGGGTTTTTAATGCAACCTTTAATTGGTTGGCCTTCGATCAAGCTCTTGAAAAGAACAAAACTTGCTGGTCCAAAAATCAATATCCAGGAGATTGGTCTTCAAAAATAGTGAACCAGACTCTAGAAAAGATAATATGTGGCGGTTAAGACCAATTGAGAGCAACACCAAAAAGCATCAAAAAAGCAAGACTAGATGTTATGATAAGCCAACTTTTTTTTACAATACAGAGGCAACCTTACTCAAAACTTTGCAAGCAAATTGAAAAAATTATGCAAATTGCTAGTTGTTTTTACAACGCGGTAATTATGATCATGCCTCCCCAAACTGAAATCATCTTTCGATAGAGACCCGAAATCCAACGTGGTATATGAGATTAATTGTAATGGATGCGGATCCATCTATGTTGGGCAAACAAGCCGGCATGTTACCAAAAGGATAACAGAACATCAAAAGAAGGATTCACAGGTGGGTCATTATCTGGTTGAACGTCGTGGCGCCACGAATGACATTGAATGTAAAATTCTGGGCTCCTGTCGGACGGTAGAAAAACTAATAATTTTCGAAGCTATATACATCAGCAAGCTGAATCCGGCACTAAACACACGCGATGAATATAGGGGGCGGGAACGCACGTTAAAAAATTATTTCAAATTATAATTTTGACTAGATGAGGATACAGGGCAAAAAACATTTTGTGAATGACAAAACGAAATTTGCAAAACCTCCACAAGAGGGATACTTAAGTTTAGGGTAAATTCGGAATAACCCCAAAAATACAAGAACATGGCCAAAATCGAAAGATCCGGAATAAAAATGTTTTTAAATAAATTGATAACGAATGTAAATATGAGTTGTAAATAGGCTAAATAATGTACATATGGAAAAATTTTGGATTGAATTGTTTAGAATAGTTCCTAGAATTGTTTTGAGTGTGGTCTCAGACAAATGTTATTAAAAATTTATTTTATCTTTTAACAATTGTACAACAGTTTTAACCTGACGATGAACGTAAAGTTCAAAAACGTTTGTTTTAAGTAATTTTAATTTGACAAATAGGTTTCTTTTACATAAATGCCTAAATCTTTAACTGTTTTCACGGGATGAACTACTTCATCCCCAATATTTCAAGAGCAGTAGTCCTTCGCCTTTCCAACCAATAAAAGTCGAATTTTGGAAACATTAAACAGCATTGAATTTTTCGTGGCCCAATTCAAATAGGACTGCACGTCGTTTTTTAATGTCTGCAAATCATCATTCAATGCTTTTCCGTCGACTGGGGGGGGGGGGGGGCATAACGTACTGGGGGGGGGGGGGGGGGGTGGGGTGCAGCACAAACGGAAAAGATTCCAATCTTTGTTGCTACCATGTAGTCTTTTTATTTCTGCCCCCCCCCCCCAGCTTAGTGAGTGCATATTGTACCCCCGACGATTGCCGTTTTTACAAAATGATTTACTCTGTAATGTCACAGTTCTGTATGTTTGGATAACGAACTGGGAGGTACAAAAGGAAAAAAAAATCCGTTTTAACATAGACTTTGCTACTCCTCCTTGAACACTCAGGACCCAATTTTGAAATAGGTATTGAAGTTTGTTCTGGTTGGGAGCTAAATTATGAAGGGATTTTCTTTTGTTTATCCCACTAGATCTGTTCTTATATGAAATATCCTTCTTATTCATTGCATTGATTCATTGTATTCAGAGGTCAAAAGTGCTTGAAATCCGATTGTGAAATTAGGCCAGATCATTGACCTCACGACTTAGTCTTCACTTGAGCATGTTTGGATGTTTGGATAACGAACTGGGAGGTACAAAAGGAAAAAAATCCGTTTTAACATAGACTTTGCTACTCCTCCTTGAACACTCAGGACCCAATTTTGAAATAGGTATTGAAGTTTGTTCTGGTTGGGAGCTAAATTATGAAGGGATTTTCTTTTGTTTATCCCACTAGATCTGTTCTTATATGAAATATCCTTCTTATTCATTGCATTGATTCATTGTATTCAGAGGTCAAAAGTGCTTGAAATCCGATTGTGTAATTAGGCCAGATCATTGACCTCACGACTTAGTCTTCACTTGAGCAATTGAGAGCTTTATATTGATTTAGTAATGATTTAACTCAACCTACTCCTGTTCAAACTCCTGATGCTATGTGTAAATATCGAATGAATGCATGATACTGTAGTGAATTATTACACTAAAGGTATTTTTCGTGTTCTCATGAATGAGCGATCATATTTTCAATGAACTGTATGACATCTTGGAAAAGGAGGATTGGTGAGGTGTATCTATGCGAATATGATTGGATGAACATTAAAGGTTGCCTGCTTCGTTAGTTCTGAATGTGTTAAACTCAACGTTTGTTGTACAGCAGTATTTATTATTTTATATAAGTGACGCTATAATGGCTCCTCTTAATGAGAGTATCCTTTTTGAATTGTTTCGTTCTTGGAGGTAAGTGGTAGCAGTATTTCTATTTTTAACGCACTGACTTAATTTTTATTGCTTTTGCACTTATACATCCTTTTCGATTCGTTTTTAAAATTTGAGCATGAAGGTGAGCTACTAACGCAAAGCCATTTCCTTGGAACTTTTCCCGAGTGAATAAGTTAATTGGGCTTTTGTTTTGCACCTCAAGTATTGTTTTTTGTTTTACCACTGCTTCTCACTAGATATAAATATGTTGCAATACGCTGAGCAATAGAACTGGCAATACGTTTTAATCAATTATCTTTGTAAAAAGTATATGCCTTACTGTTACAACGCATGTGCATAAACTGGTGCCTTTTCTTTTCACCCTGCATTCAATTCCTGGCAGAGATATAGGTAAGCGCAGTACAAAAGGGGTATACGTAGTCTTGTAGTAAGCAGGGGTAAAAACAGTGATGGTGCAATCTACAGTTGATTTTTGTTACGGCCGTCTACTATTTTAAATTGCCATCGCAATTGCAGCTTTTTTGTAACGTGTAAGGCATTTTCTATGTTTAACGTGCTTTAATTTTTTCTTTCCCATTGAAAGGAAAAGCAAATATGCATCGATTATTTTGAACACTAGATACTTGGATGCTGACTTCATGATAAAAAGCACGCCTGTGTCGATTATCCTTGCTTTCCGTTCAATTTTGAACTCGTTAAATTTATACAACTTTATTAATGCCTCATTGGCGCTCTCACAAACCCGACTTGCTGAGAGCTGGAAGGTAAGAGATATTGCGGAAAGATATTTGTGGCAATCATTAGTAGTTTATTGACGAATTGGTCATTTTAGCACTTCAGCCCTCCATTTCTTTGCTTCAGTCTCCTCCCACAACTTTTCGCGATACTATTTAAACCCCTGTTTTCCTATATAAATTAGCTAGCCCATTTAGTTCACCTAATTGGTGTCAGTAAGCAATTGTTTGTTGGTGCCCTAAACTTTCGAGTTAAATTTTTGTTTGACCGTGTGTTATCAGGTTCGACCGTGTGTTTTGTTTGACCGTGTTTTTGTTTGACCGTGTTTTTGTTTGACCGTGTTTAAAATTAAGCAATTGCTGAATATGCTAAATAAAGTCTTTTCTCTCTCTCAGGGAAGGAATTATTTCTATTCTAGAGTGGACTTTTTTACTACTCCCGCCAAATATTGATGTGAACAACATATGAGCACTTAGGGAGTAAACTATCTTTGAAAAATAACACGAAATGCAGGCGAAACTCAAAATTAAAATTTGCGACTAAACGGCATCGAAGCCGTTAAAATTATAATCTATTATGTAATACACTAATAACACTAAATTTAATCAATTGCATAATTTTTAAACTACAACGTTATGTTTGACTTGTTATTGATGTGATATTGTGACAAGACAGTAAAAAGGAATCTTAAAAATTTGAAAACGTTCAAAAGTCAAATAAAAATTAAGAATGCTTGTAGTTTCACAGCCAAAAAACCATTTTGGAGATAAATTCCAATCATGACGTCATTCTAAATTAATTGAAGAAGGGTGCGACCTCTCTTTGCTTAGAGTACGCTACAAGGTGACAAATAAGATAAAAATGTGCAAAGCTCAAACTATTTTTTTTCCGAAACAATTTTTTTTCAACAGGCAGTACAACCATAAGCTTTCAACTATCAAATACTAAATAGGTTAACTTGCGACAGCCCTGGAAGCCAGTTCGGCCTGTTAATATTGAGAGTGCGAAATAAATACGAATACCGGCAAAAGTCAAAATTTCATACGATTTTACGCAATGTGTTGAAGTCAAAAAACCTAAAGCTTCTTACTGATTTATAATATATATTAATTTGTCCTCATTTGCCCTTAATTTTGATCTATCAACACTTTATTTCGGATTTGAAATCATTGCGGTCTGTATTTACCATAAAAAACCCAAAGGTCAATGATAATCATTCATTTATAGTTTTTGAAAAAAAATATTCAAAGTCATGAAAATCATGAGCTCTCTGTTATCTGTTTTTTATCTGTAGGAACACACCGATACCTTTCATTATCTAGAATGTCACACGACTACAAAAAAAACCAATTACAAACCGGAATGTTTTTGGAATAGAAAAGTTCACGATTGAACGAAGACTAGCCCTGCTTTTGCTTTGCGTCCAAAAAACATAATTCTTCCAAATGTTAGCGAAAATTCTAAATTCACAAATGTTAATATATCAAAAGTAAATGATCAAGATTGGATAAATAACGAGTTATCAGCAGAAATCATTACGTATCATCTAAAAGCATTAGTTAGTTCCACTTATTGCTCCTTAGATAGCAAATTAGGCCTCCGAAGAATTAGACTCGGTCATGAGACTAAAAAAAGAACAACAATTGCAGGCAAAATTGAAGAATTTTTTTAAGTTTCGCCAAACTTTTTATCGCAGCCATAAAAACTATGAGCTTTGCTTAGTAAACCATGTTTAATCATTGGGTCTCATTAGAACATAAAAGACTATCTCTCTTTATTTGAACCCCTGAATGACAACAGGCTATTCGGTAACAGGAATAATTAAAATGCAGATGCAGATTTTAAAAAGGTCTTTACCAAACCACAATCCGAATCATTTTCAACTCGACGGTGAACGATGAGAACAAAAGTGGCCTTCACAGCGAGGTTATTAAAAAATTCAATTGTTCCAATTATTTGCGTAATAGTTTTTGGGAAACGAAAATCTTAGTATATCAAAAAAACTTATATTTTTAGGGGATCTCCGTTTGTGCCCCCCTTTGAGAGCATTTCGTACGGCGTTAGTCGGTTATGGTATATTTATGAGCTATTTTAAGATTTTTCAAGCAATAAAGTGGAAGGCAAACTATTGAGCAGTAATAATGTAGAAAGCATTGAAAGTCTGAGATTCAGCTGCATTTTTGCTACCCGAAAACAACCGATGAAATTTTGTCAACACGAGTTTAAATCAATGCGATGAAGATTAACGGTCACGCCGGTTGAAAACAGCCAGCCAGTCTAACTGCATCGACTAAATATAGATCTATTGAAGCTCTCTTAACAGATAGCAGAGTTACAAAACTCCTTCAAAGAGGAACGAGGTAACAACACATTCAAAGTAAGTACTAATTTCATCAGAAACGTTGGAAAAAAGATGGGATGATTTACAGCCTAATTTGATTCAAATTTTAAAGGTATCTCTGTTTGTGTCCCCTATCTCGCTGGGCGCATATTATTTGCAACACCCAGGCTCATGTGTATAATGTTTACAATGATTTACTTTGTAATGGCACGTGCTTTTAACTGGGGATGCGTAACGTGATGGGGAACAACCGGAAAAGATCGAGTTTTTGATAAATATCTTTTTAAATTAGCAAAAGGCCGCTGAATTACTACTTCCAGAATACTTTCATAGGAATCGGAGGCGCGATTAGCCTTCATCTGTGTAAACGAAGATTGTTTCAGAAGTTTCCTTGTGTGCACTATGCCTCTATTTGGCCAAAGTGGGCTAAAGAATGATACCTGGTGCCATATATCATGAAAAGATACAAAACAATTAGGAATTTTAAATTTCTAGCCAAAGTTATAGTCCAAAAGAGTCAGTTCAAACAGTTCAGCAACTTTCTGTAATTTTTCAACGTAAAACCAAAAAAACACTACCGTTAACAATTTAATCATTTTTTGAGCAAAACTGATCAAATTATCAGCAAAAATAACAAGAAATTTGAACAAATTAATGGAAGTGAGGCTAACGTTCACAAAAATTCAAACCTTAACTCCTCGGAAAAAGGCAAATAAAAAATCTTTTAGTAATTCTGCGCGTGACACGCTTTATAATGATACCACTCTCGACTCTGTACAACGAATATGGCGATCTGCGAAAATTGACTGAACAAAAAAAATCAGCTGAGCACGTAGTTCCTCCCACACTAAAGTGGGTCGGAACAATTGGAGGACATAAAACGCAATGGAGATTTCAACGGTAAAGGGTCCAAAAATTGTCAGAAATATCTCGGGGCTTTCTGATTTGGAATTTTTCCCAATTGGTATTATTTTTCAGAACTTACTAATTATGCTCATCGATATTTATTTCGTGAAAAAAATAATTTCCTTTCAAGTTTTTAAAATTGATTTGTTTCTCAGTAAATTTTTACATTAGGAGTGTCTGCTGTTTTACAAATTGGGACATGAATGAATCAAGTTATAACTTATTGCCTTGTTATGTGTTTGATCAATTAGGTTTTCTTTGACTCTTAGTTGATGTTTCTCTCATCCATTTAGTGTATACTGGTGCATTTGATCGAAAGTCAGCAAAATTACTTACTCTACTCCACTTTGTTGTTAGTTTGGGGTTTGTGGCGTTTAATTGTGGTGATGTCTCCAATAGAAAATATGTTTCGAATTTTCGCTATTTAGCGGAGTGTGTAAAAAATGCTCAAAAATCTTGCTTAAAAATCGTGTTTTGTTTTCTGTCTGGTCACGTTTCAAAATGGCTTTTAGGATCGGTAAACAGCTTCAGTTTAATGTTTGTTCACGTGTTTGTACTACTTCTGTTCATAACTATTTAGGTTGTTCACGTTGTAAGTGTCTGCAATCTGCCGGCTTATTACCGACGATTGTTAAATACTAGATTATTGTTAAGTGGAAAAATAGCTTTTGTCGATTGCTAAAATTTGAGTAAATCGAGTGAAAATTGCGTCAACCGCATTTTATCTTCAAGCGACTTGGTTCAGTTAACTAATTCGGACGAATTTGAAGCAATATGCGGCCAGTAAAATTACTTCAAATTATTTGTATAATCACAGTTTTCAGCGTAGTCAACTGACATTTTTCCAGCCAATCGGATATAACTAGTAGTTAGAAAACTACTAGTTATACTCGTGATTATATAAATTAGACTCGTGATTATGTAATTTTGTAGTATAAGTTATATTTCACCGCAGACTATTGTAGTTAGTCTTTCATTTTAATATTCCTTTTTAATAACCGAAAAAGGTCATTCAATAAAAGTTCACCATTAAATTTTGCTTTATCTCAGTTGAAGATAATATAATAATAACTTTTTAGCGGGACTTTTATGGTTATTATATTGCTTTTATATTACCTCTGTTGCAATTTGGTAATTTAATGGCCTTAATCATGAATGCACCACCATCTAAAAAACGACCGTATCCTTTTAACCACAAAAATAATTGCTCCGCTGAATATTACAGCGAGCCTTCGAATCGCCTCCACGTCAATATCAAAGATTCCCAGGATGCCTCGTCAAGTGCGGAGATGCAGCAACGTCTGTATGACCTGGAGATTGACGAGGAGCTGCAGAGTCCCTCGTTCAGAGATCCGATTCACACGAGGATTCTCGTCATATACACTGGAGGCACCATTGGCATGTGCGAGGAACGTAGAGGTTAGCAGGTTTCTGCTTACGGGGCACTTTTTTGCTTCTGAGAACCGCCATAGCTTTCAATAATGTGATTTTAATGATTTTTTGGACAAGGAAGTTTATTACGACGTGCAACTCGACACAAGTTTAACATCTGCCCAAACTTAATATAGTTGCTCAAATATCGAAAGGATCATTTTTGGTGTTTTCTACGAAGGTGATCTCAGCTGAATGTTTTTAAGCCTTGTAGACAAGTTAAATATAAGACAACAGCTTTAGTTGAATCATTCAAGCTTGATTTCAACTTTTAAGTATCTCGAGTTTTAATGTACCCGACGTTTTAATTCTTATTTTTGCTGATTAGTTGCACAATTTTTATGTAAAAATCGACCTTAGCAATTTTTTAGGCATGGGCCTGGTTCCAAAACCCAACTTCCTGGGTAAAACTATATCGGAGCTTCCAATGATCCATGACAAAGGGTACGCGTCGCTGCGATCGATTGTAAGCCCGCCCCTTTTGACAACTCAAAGTACAGGCTACCCCACTATGGGAAGTGGAACCCTGTTCGTGATGCCCGAATCCCAGCAAGGGACTAGAGTTGAGTTTGAGATCCTGGAGTACATGCCACTTCTGGACTCGAGCAACATGACTCACGAGAATTGGTGCCAAATGGCGAGGGATATTCGCAAATATTATGATAAGTTTGACGGATTCGTCATCTTGCACGGAACCGATACGATGGCCTACACTGCATCAGCTTTGTCTATGATGTGCAATCACTTAGGTGAGAGTTATACGATCATTCAATATATCAAAAAAATATTTTGAGTGAAAATTTTTCTATTTTTTGTACCTTTCTCGAGCAGACAAATTTTTCTTCATAATCAGAAGATGAGGTAAATTGTAAAAAAAAATTTGCTCAGGCTTTTTGATCGACGTTCTTTTATTCCGCAAACTAGTGCTCAAGTTGTACCTATTTTAGACAACATTGCCTTCTCGATATCAGAAAGGCAATCCTTAGCATCAATAGTAGTTAGATCTTATCACAATTCAGAGGTTTCTCAGCTTTTTTACATCAAAACCTAAAAAGTTTAACCATGTGACATTTATAACTGAACGAAAAGTTATTAGTTGATAGTTCCCATGCTACAAACTGTCTGTAGCTCTATCCAGGTTCTCCGGTTTCGCTTGATTTTTGTATGGCCGCGAAGAGTTAACGAGGGAATCATTACAACAATTTGTAAAAAAAGAATTTCAGAACTTTATAGGTCTTAGTTTTTATTTGTTTTGAAAATGCCGGTTTCTGACAAGCTGTCAGCTAGGTCTAGTTTTTTTGTTCGTCTTCTTTGTACTAAAGGTAATTGCTGTTTCATTGCTTATCCTTTTGTCATCCCACCAAAATGCACGATCAGGCTAAAAGTTCAAGCAAAATCGATGTGTGTAGACCATTTGTTGCATTTTGGCATATCTAAAAACGACGTCAATTTTTTCCGGTGTTTTTCTGCCATTCATAGTTTTCTCAATCCCAATTGTCGCCTGATAGATCTATGGCAGTTTTCTTATGGCAATCTGGATCTTTTCCGTTTGTGCCCCCTTCCAGCTTAGTGGGCGCATATTATTTGCACCCCCAGACGCACGTGCCACATTTTTACAAAGATTTACTAAGTAGTGGCACGTGCTCTATAACGGGGGGGGGGGGGGGGGGGCACAAACGGAAAAGATCCGACAAACTTCAAAAAGCAATATTAATTTAAATTTTTAATTCAAAAAGCATTTTTTTTCGTCTGACCTATTTGACTTTTCATCCTCAAAAAGGGGATGAATAGGTAACGCCGCCCGGAGGGCATTAAGGGCTCTTAGATCCTAACGCCTTACCAGTCTCTAAGAAGCCATTAGCCAAAACCGTTTTGAGGGGAAAAGTTCTTGGTGTGAAGGGCAGTTCTTAAATCTAATTGTTTGACCACACTCAGTCCACCATCCACACTCACCCCCCACAACTAAACACAATCCCGGTCCTCGCTGCTTCACCTGGCAGTTAGGACCCCCCTTTTGTCAAGCCTTACCAACCCTACGAAATCGCTTGACCCCCCCCCCCCCCCCACACACACTCCACTCCCCCCTCCCCTCCCTCCCCCCCCCCCCCCCCCCCCCAACGCTAGCATCTCTGGACCCCAGCTGGGTACTACCAAAACCAACCGTTTAATTTAATTTTGTATTGGGAGAAAAAATCTTGAATCCTTAACTGCTCGTGATACAAATGATTTTAAAACTTTTATGCAGGGCACGTTGGATTTATTTTATCCCCAAAAACGCGATCCGATATCCAATAAATAACACTATGTAGTTTGAAAATTTCATTTTTTTGTAGATCAAGTTTCTGTAAGCTTTAAAATTGCGTCAGTTAAATTGTCAGAACAGTTCTGTTGCTGCAGTGGAGTGCTTTCATGCTCCAGCCAGACAAATTTATTCAGCAGCTTTTTTGTGCAACGCAATAGAGCTGTTTTCTGTTGCAGGGGACTTTGACATTTTGGCATTGGTTTAACCTTGATTTGACATCGCGGTTACCCTTTTGTTGGAGTTGTATTGTATTGAATGGATTTGTTTAAGGAAAGCCCATAGTGCTGACTGGGTCGCAAGTGCCCATTTTTGAGCACAGGAGTGATGCGAGGGAGAATCTGATGGGGGCTCTGTTCTGTGCAGGCAACTACTCCATCCCAGAAGTGTCTCTATTCTTCAAAAACAAACTATACAGGTTACAATGTACCTTAATCACAAGGAATCCTCATATGCATGACAAAACAATACCAGTAATGCAATGTCTTCCATTGAACAGACGCAATTTATCTGACAGACTTTTTCATTGTTAAACGTAAGAATTATTCAAGAGTAAGTGACAACTAACAAACTACAAAATCAGGCTGATCACGAGGACTATAATTCAACATTGAAAATCGACTGTGTGGGATTTCAAAATGAGCCCCAAATGACAATTTGATTTTTTCATTATTTGAAGTGATGAGAATTTAGTGATTTACTAAGATTCAATAAAGGTATATTTAACTAGGGAATTTAAAAATTTGCACGGAAAAAAGAATTCAAGGGTAATAAGCCTTTCAAAATTTTGCACGTAGTTTGAATACGTTTTATGAAGTTATCAATTGAATAAATCTCCAATTTAGACGAAACTAATCAAAATATAACTCTATGACAATCAAATTTTGACAAATACCTCTGCAAAGCAAAAAAATTTTCTTAAAATAACTTTTTGAATCAAATTATTTTTCAAAAATTATTGGATTGGTTTACAATCCTGTTCTTGTTCTTGTTCTTGGGCGAGTCCGCTGTGGCTGTGCGGAGGGCTCGAAGAGCCCTGTGTCCTTCGCGAAATTGACGACGCTGGTTAGGTTTTCGAAGGGTTCAGTCAGGTCGATTCGATTGTCGATTCTTTGATGTTTCCATTTTTCGCATCTTGTAAGGAAGTGTAGTGCGGTTTCCTCCTCCTGGATACAGTGGGTGCACATTGGTGAATCTGACAGTCAGAACCGATGGTTGCACTCCTCTAGTTTTGGCCAGCGATTCAGACGGAGCTTGTAGAATAGATTTTCTTTGCGGGTGGCATCTGTTAGTGACCCTTGGTTTTCTTCCCTGACGCAGAAATTGTAGTAATCTGATTCTTTATTCACCTCCATCAGTTATTCCTCATGATTACGTCTCTCCGTTGAGCAATAGATTGAGTTTTTGATCGTCCCAGGTTCCAATTTTCTCGTACAATTCAGCTGCTTTTGTTCTCTTTTGTTCAATCCATTCTCCAGGGCTGAACTTTTCCTTTTAATTTTAGTCTCGGTCTGTTGTATTGGTTCTCTATTAGTCGTTTCAGATGGTGGGTTTTCGGTATTTCCAGAAATTCTGCGGACTGTTTGGTTGCCTCTTCATCTACGACTGGTTTCATTGATGGTAGCTCTGTCTCTCTTCGTGCGTGTAGACTGTTGGTTTCTGCGATTATTCGGGCCGCTCTGTTGTTACAGGACTCGAGTTTCTTCAGATAGCCCTCAGATACGAAGCATCCCCAGACTTCGCCGCGTACAAGCCTCCAGGACATATGCTTGGTATACGTGTCGGAGGTCTCCAGATTGACTCCCCATGATTTTCCTGCAAAGCACTGTATGATCTATAATCTGCTCTTGATGGTCCTCGTAGCAGTCTCGGTTTGCTTGTTGAAATTACACCGGGGGTCAAATTCAACTCCCAAGATCTTCGGGGCTTTGTGCATTTCACCTCCTCCTGTAGTAGCAGAAGCTTCGGTTGGCACTTGCCCGTTGTCTCCTTCGGGTCCAGCGAAAACACCATGGTTTTCGTTTTTTTTCGGTGCTAATCGCCATCCAGTGTCTTTTTGCCCATTTCTATACTACAGCCATCGCTCCTTGCATCTTCTCGGCACAAACATCGGCTTTCTCTTCACCTTTATGCAGAGAGATGTCTGCATAAATGCCACAGTCAACTTCTGAATGCTGTGTGATCAGATTGGGGAGGCTGCTCGTTCGAAGGACAAACAACAAGGGACAGGGGGGGGGGGGGCTTCCTTGTGGTACCCTTTCCTGGAAAACAACTTTCCGCCTCTTCGTATTCCCTCATCTGACAGCAGCTCTTCTGTCGGCAAGCTTTTCAACCATTGCAGGCACGTTGTGGGTAGACTCATCCGCGACGGTCATGTTGCGTTTCTGTAAGTTGTTGATTGCTTTCTGGGCAATGTTAACCAATGAGTCTATTGTGGCACGCTTTGGGCGGAATACTGACTGCTGTTCTGGGATATTTTCATTCTTATTAGCCCAGTCCAGGAGTTTTGACGCTACCAGTCGTTCAAACAATTTGGAGATACTGGAAAGGAGTGATACAGGGCGGTAACTCTATCTCGCTGGGTGATTTCCTTTTCTTGAGTATGGGGATTATCAGGGCTGTTCTCCATCTCGCCGGTACTCTTCCTTCTCTCCAGGATTTGTTGATTATTTGGAGGAGAGCTATTAAGCCTTCTTCCGGGAGGTTTTTTAGTGCTATCGGATGGACCTCATCCTCTCCTGGACCTTTGAGTTTTGTGTCCCGTAGCGCTTGTCTTATTTCAAAGATGCTGAAGTTCTCGTCCATAGGGCATGTTTTTGGCTGTTTCAACGCTGCTCTTTTCGCTGAGGGCCATTTTTGCTGAGCTCATGGAATTTTGACTCGGCTGGTTTCTGCATAGGACTTGACTGCAAGGTTCGCTTTCTCCACGTCTTTTATGACTTTTATTCCCCTGTTGAGTATTGGCTCGTCGGGCAGACCTGCCTTCTTTCTTTCATCCATATTCCTGAGTACTCCCCATACCTTCGAACTGCTAGTTTTGGGGTTAAGCGTGCTCGCGAAATGCCTCCATGCGTCCCTTTAACCTTTGCTCACGGCTTCAGCAGAGGTTTTCTTTGCTTCACAGTACGCGCGTCTGTTATCCTCTGTCGAGTTCTTCCTCATCTGTCTGAAACTTCGAAGCAGTTCTAGCTTCCTGGCACTCTGGGGACCACCACAGTTTCTTCGATCTTGATGTTGTCAGTAGTGATGCGCGCCTTGCCGCTTTGACAACTATTTAAGTGAACACTTCTGCTTCTTTCTCAAGGCTGATCTTTTTGTCACTGCCAACTTTTTTCTCCTCAAGGGTCGATAGAAACAGCTGCTGGAATTTTTGTTTGTCCATCTCGTTGAAATCGTTGAAATTGTGCCTACGCGGTAGTTTCCGACGTTCCTCTTGTCCAGCGAATTCAATAAAAATCCGTAGGTTCTCTGTCCCTATTTCCTGTGTCACTGTCCACGTGACTTTTTCGAACTTATTTGCGGGGACGAGGGATCCATCGGGAGCGGTTTTGGATTCGCCAGATACCTGAGTGGGTTTGCCATCATTGAGAAAGATCCATTTGTTATGAGCTGCCCAGTCCTCGATCTCTTCTCCCATTATGTCGGGGGGGGGGGCTGCTCTGGCGGTCCCACAGCCCATCGGCAATGGCGTCTCCTGCTATGAGTGCTGCACCTTTGGGCCAGATGTGAACGTAAGGTCTTGCATCCCTGCCATCACCTGTCCTCGCGGGTGGTCGGTAGATGTTCCACAGGTCCAAGCGTTGTTTGGCCCCCAGGTACACCTAAGCTTCAAGGAATTCCAGGGCTGCGTCCTTGGGAAGATTGATGTCGATTATTTCCGACATAATTCCTGGTCTCAGGATAGCTATGCCTCATTGTGGCTGGGCCGTTCCGCTTTGGTGGATTTTGCGCTCTTGCCTGTGACAGTTCCACTTCCGGAGGAGTGACGGAATAGCTGTGTCTTCTTTCAGTTTTGTTTCCTGAATCAGCAGAACATCGATTTCAAGCTCCTCGGCTGTTTTTGCCAGGATTTCCGCTCTGGAGCGCAGGCCGCAGACGTTGGCTTGTAGTATCTTGAGTCTCTTCGGTCGCCTTGGTTTTTTTGCCGGGAGTTTGGTCGATTCGCTCGGGCCGGATGGTGCTGCTATAGTGCTGCCATTTTTTCCTTCGAGTATCTTTGGCAGTCTTGATGGAACCATTGTCTACAATTCTTGCACATCACCGACCACTTTTGTCTGGTGACCTGCTTTTTGCAGATTCCGCATGGGTACGCTCGCGGACCCGGTTTCTGCTCTACGTCGCCTGCCAATATCAACAGGCGCCCCAGATCTGCAGGCTTGAATGGGCGGCTGCGAAAAAACCCGCGTCGCCATCTCGTAAAGGACTGATCGCTTTTGTAGGGATTTGTCAGATCTTTGGTTGACCTGACGTCTCTCGCCGTGCCATTGGCTGAAGGCTCCCCATTTGAGAGACTTACAATCCTGTCCTACCGATGATTGATATTCGCCGTGCCATTGGCTGAAGGCTCCCCATTTGAGAGACTTACAATCCTGTCCTACCGATGATTGATATTCGGCGTGCCATTGGCTGAAGGCTCCCCATTTGAGAGACTTACAATCCTGTCCTACCGATGATTGATATTCGCCGTGCCATTGGCTGAAGGCTCCCCATTTGAGAGACTTACAATCCTGTCCTACCGATGATTGATATTCGCCGTGCCATTGGCTGAAGGCTCCCCATTTGAGAGACTTACAATCCTGTCCTACCGATGATTGATATTCGCTGTGCCATTGGCTGAAAGCTCCCCATTTGACAGACTTAAAATCCTGTCCTACCGATGATTGATATTCGCCTTGCCATTGGCTGAAAGCTCCCCATTTGAGAGACTTACAATCCTGTCCTACCGATGATTGATATTCGCCGTGCCATTGGCTGACGGCTCCCCATTTGAGAGACTTACAATCCTGCCCTACCGATGATTGATATTCGCCGTGCCATTGGCTGAAGGCTCCCCATTTGAGAGACTTACAATCCTGTCCTACCGATGATTGATATTCGCTGTGCCATTGGCTGAAAGCTCCCCATTTGAGAGACTTACAATCCTGTCCTACCGATGATTGATATTCGCCGTGCCATTGGCTGAAGGCTCCCCATTTGAGAGACTTACAATCCTGTCCTACCGATGATTGATATTCGCCGTGCCATTGGCTGAAGGCTCCCCATTTGAGAGACTTACAATCCTGTCCTACCGATGATTGATATTCGGCGTGCCATTGGCTGAAGGCTCCCCAGTTGAGAGACTTACAATCCTGTCCTACCGATGATTGATATTCGCCGTGCCATTGGCTGAAGACTCCCCATTTGAGAGACTTACAATCCTGTCCTACCGATGATTGATATTCGCTGTTCCATTGGCTGAAAGCTCCCCATTTGAGAGACTTACAATCCTGTCCTACCGATGATTGATATTCGCTGTGCCATTGGCTGAAGGCTCCCCATTTGAGAGACTTACAATCCTGTCCTACCGATGATTGATATTCGCCGTGCCATTGGCTGAAGGCTCCCCATTTGAGAGACTTAAAATCCTGTCCTACCGATGATTGATATTCGCCGTGCCATTGGTTGAAGGCTCCCCATTTGAGAGACTTACAACCCTGTCCTACCGATGATTGATATTCGCCGTGCCATTGGCTGAAGGCTCCCCATTTGAGAGACTTACAATCCTGTCCTACCGATGATTGATATTCGCCGTGCCATTGGCTGAAGGCTCCCCATTTGAGAGACTTACAATCCTGTCCTACCGATGATTAATATTCGCCGTGCCATTGGCTGAAGGCTCCCCATTTGAGAGACTTACAATCCTGTCCTAGCGATGATTGATATTCGCTGTGCCATTGGCTGAAGGCTCCCCATTTGAGAGACTTACAATCCTGTCCTACCGATTATTGATATTCGCCGTGCCATTGGCTGAAGGCTCCCCATTTGAGAGACTTACAATCCTGTCCTACCGATGATTGATATTCGCCGTGCCATTGGCTGAAAGCTCCCCATTTGAGAGACTTACAATCCTGTCCTACCGATGATTGATATTTGCCGTGCCATTGGCTGAAGGCTCCCCATTTGAGAGACTTACAATCCTGTCCTACCGATGATTGATATTCTTCGTGCCATTGGCTGAAGGCTCCCCATTTGAGAGACTTCCAATCCTGTCCTACCGATGATTGATTTTCGCCGTGCCATTGGCTGAAGGCTCCCCATTTGAGAGACTTACAATCCTGTCCTACCGATGATTGATATTCGCCGTGCCATTGGCTGAAGGCTCCCCATTTGAGAGACTTACAATCCTGTCCTACCGATGATTGACGAAGTCCAAAGCATTTGTATTGATATTGATTTATGCGAATTCTAAGAGTTAATAATTGCTCTTAGAGAAGCAATTATTGTAAACGTGTGTTTTTTATGCAAAATTTTTTGCTTGACCGTTTTGACTTTTCGAGTGACTTTTACGCCCTGGACTTTTTGGTTTTGTGTGATTTAAAATTCTCTCTCAATCACAATTTCAAGCAGCTGAACTCAATTGGCGTCTATTTGATAGTAAAAGTCAAATGAAAAGTGCGCCGAAACTGGTGCCATTTTTCACTTTAAATCTTAATAGTGGTATATGTTAACCTCTAATGTGGTTATTTGAAGCCCACTATTGAACTTCTTAGTCCCATTTATCCCCCCCCCCCCCCGACTGAAGCAGGCTGCAATTGATTACAGCTCCCACTAGTCGTTCGAGAGCAATTCTTCCGACGTTTAGTCGGTTACGTTTTTATAATGACTTTATTCTCTATTGAGTGTGTTCATAATTGTTTTGTATTAACAGAGGCAACAGAGTGTGCAAAGTGGACTGTAGCTCCTACCACGCCTTCCACTCCCCCAACATGCAGCCACTCGCAGACATAGACATGTATGTCAACATCAGATGGGACATCATATACAGGGATCCGGAACTCAGTCAGTTTTCACATTTTTAGCCCTTTGTAGAATTGTATCCTTTCTCTCCCCCCAGCCTTGAGGGCAGAACCCCACGGGTGCACATGTAATTGTGCTGTTTAAGGCCTCATAATTTCTAAAGGAGGCGTTCGTGCACTATTCTTGATTCAGAAAAATTTAAAGGCGGCGCTGAATTTAAAATTGAAGAAAAGTATTTTGATAATTTTAATAGAAAATTGCGTTTTATAGGGAATGTCTTCCATTTGACTACGCCCAGTGTGGCCCTGACCCGATTAAAGTAACGCTTTGCTGTATACTTCGTGACTTCAAAATATTTTGCTTATGCTTCTTTGTTTAGGAGAGCAAGATTAATATGCCAATTTGATATTCTAAATAGGAAAGTTTATCGTCTATTTCAGAGGAGTTTACAATTCAGGACAAAATGGAGCCCAATGTGACTATCCTCCGATTCTACCCGGGTATGACGGCAGCGTTGATCGAGAACTTCCTTAGACCTCCAGTGAGGGGGGTGGTGTTGCAGACGTTTGGAAGTGGCAATGGACCCGATTCGAGAGAAGATATTCTGAAGGCGTTCAAAAAAGCAACTGAGAGTGGAGTGATGATTATCAATTGTACTCAGTGCTTCAAAGGGGGTGTATCACCAGGTTAGTTAAAAAGAACTATTTCACGCGGCGAATAAGCTCACTGTTTCTTGTTACAATTCATAGAATTCGAATTGTATTGAGTCGCTGTCTTTTTTATGATCTGTTCTCACATTTTCATGATTTAAAGTCAAATTAGAGTAGTGATTTTGGTCACGCCGAAACAGGAAGTGGAGCGAAAAAGCGAGTGGTTTGCGGCGTAAAATATTTTTACTCAAATTTTGAAGTAGAATGAGAAAACGGTGTTTGAACAAAAATTCGCTTTCTCGCTAGTGGTTTTTTGTTCACATGCGGTGTTTTTGCTTTGAATTTTTCAATCAAGGTCTAGTTTTTTTGTTTAGTCAATGAAAATTCTTTGAATTGTAGGTCAGGACCTGTCCTGCTATGTTTTTTTCAGTATGTTTCAGTGGATTAGATTTTGAACCCAAAATCAAAAGCGTAATTTTTAGGGTTGACTTCTTGAGAACTATTTTAATGCGCGCTTTCTTGGGATTGAACCTTGAATTTAATTGAACAAACATAGGTAACCGTTAATGTTTCATTTTTAGCCATTTTGAAAAATTTTTTGAATCGACTTTTAATTGCTCTCGAACGAAGTTTGAACCAATTAATGTAAGCGCGTGTCTTTTATGCAAAATTTTTGCTGGACCATTTTTGAGCTTTTGTCCACTGTCCACCCATTGAAGATTAATTAGGCTGCAACACCCTGAATTAAATAACCCCGACTGTCGTTCGAGAGCAATTCGTCCGACGTTAGTCGGCTTCTGTTTAACAATATGTATATAAGTAATATTCTGTTTCTTATTGAATACTACCGAACGAAGTTTGAAGCAATTATTGTAAACATGTGTCTTTTTGTTTCATGCAAAATTTTTTGCATGACCGTGTTGATTTTTTAGCTAAAACATTCTCTCGCTAGATTGAGCGATTTACGTTGACTTCCTGTCTTCAATGTGGCGATGAACTGGAAAACGACTAGGGCATTAAGTCTCTGGGCACCTCTCTTAAAGCCTAACTAAGTTCTAATGGTTCGGTTAAGCGAAGGTGTGATAAAGAATGCTTGAAAAAGCAGATATTTATGGTTTAAAAGGCAATCTTAGACAGTCCGCTCCACCATTTCTACAATACGTCCACCCAATTTACCCCCCATCTTTGCGCTCAGAGGTTGTCCTAGCTGTGCTTTGCTTCACTATAAACCCAACCCTGCAATGAGTACTACGGTAGTCTGTTACGTCTTCTGCTCAGTTTTTTTTATTGCAGCGCAGCTATGGCTAATAGGAATTTTCATTGATTTTACGAGCCGAAGGTCAGGTCTTTATTTCGCTAATTCCAAAAGTTTTTTTTGCCGAGTAGATCTTGTAGTCTCTTTGCTTTTAGAGTCAACTATGAAAAATATTTAATAGGGCGATTGGTTTCGTTGAGCGGCTGGTTATGAGCCAAATTTCCCCCATTTGTGTTTGATTCTAAATCAATCAGTCTCTCTCTCATGGTCCTCACATTCTTGTCACATTAGGTAGATGTATGGCAGTCGTTTTGTTTCTGAAGATTTGCTCGAGAGCTTTTCAAAATTAAGGCGGGAAGTTTGTTTACTTTTTCCGAGCAGTGTTTGGTTTTCTGTATCGTTTGGCTACTTATTTAAACAAATAAGTCATGATTTTTTTGCCTTTTTAAATTTTTGTTTCATTTAGTTTTTTGGTTCTGAAGAAATTATTTGCACTTATTTTTAAGCGTTAGATATTTAATTGCTCTCAATCGAAGCTTGTAGCAATTATATTAGTTCTGTCGGTCTTTTTTAATGCGAATTTTTGCTTGACCGATTTTCCATCTGACCATTTGACTTTTTGTCCTCAAAATGGGGAGAAACAGGTTGCGCCTAACGAGCATTAAGTGCTCTTAGAGCCTTTTAGCTCAATGGTATCCAAGTATGCGATTCATAGAAACTGTTTTGGAGACTTATACTTATGGTGTGAAGGGCGGTTTTTAGAGATTTACCCCCCACCCCACTGTTGCCCACCCCAATCCCCAATGTTGCCACCCCATCAGCCCACCGGTGCACCCCCTTCCTGCTGCGCTCACTTACGCCCCTTCAATTAAGTTAAAGCTAGCCTCACTTAACCGTGGCTAGGTACTGACGCAGCCAAGCGCTTGCCGGTCGTTTGAGAGCGATACGCCCGATGTTAGTCAGTTGTTTTTCTTTTGTTAAGTTTTTCCATCGTTTTGCTGTTTTTGGCTCTCGTGGCTGTATTAAATTTGTGGTACGATATGGTGCCTGATGATTTCATAGTTAGGACTAGCTGTTCAATGATATTGGAAGACATTAGCGTTTTATAAAATTACTGAGGAGCAAATTTTTCTTGTCAGATTTTCCTGAAAATCTTATACGTCATCTATGTTCCTAGACCACGCCGATACGTCATCTATGTTCCTAGAGCACGCCGTTATGTGGTTAATAACCACCGTCAGCCTCTCAACTATTTCTTAGGTGCTCTCTTTTTTTAAAAAATATGTTTTACTTTTTGATCGCGTTTTTTTTTGAAGGGCGTTATTTAGAAGCTGACCCCCACCCTACCCACATCAGCCCTGTCACTCACCCTTTCCCCCTAATCCGCACCCGTGCACATCGTTCAGGCCGTAAGGGCCCAGTGCTTCCAAAGAACCCCACCGTTGCCCTCCCCCACTGTGCCCCCCGATTAACCCCCCGCTGTGCTCTCCTCACGACCCTTCATTTAGGCTAAAGCTAGCCTCATTAAACGGTAGCTAGGTACTGACGCAGCCGAGCGCTTGCTGGTTGTTTGAGATCAATACGCCCAATGTTAGTCAGTTATGTTTTTGTTTGCGTTCAGGTTTTTCCTTCTTTTTGCTGTGTTTGGCTCTCGTGGCTGTATTAAATTTGTGGTACGATAAGGTGCCTGATGATTTGAGAAAATATCATTTTTTTAATAGTTAGCACTAGGTGTTCAATGATATTAGAAGACATCAGCGTTTTATAAAAAAATACTTAGGAGCAAATTTTGTTTGTCAAGATTTCCTTAAAATATTTTACGTCATCTATGTTTCTAGAGCACGCCTCTATGTAGTTAATAACCTCCGTCAGCCTGCCTCTCAACTATTTCTTAGGTGCCCTCCTTTTTGAAAAAAAAATTGCTCTACTTTTTGATCGCGTTTTTGTTTAACGCAAGTCAAGACTTCGTTTGACCTCTTACTTAACTTTCACTGTATGAACTGAATAGGATTTAGAATGCTCCGCAAATGTTATACTAATATTATACGAAAATGTTTGAAGCCTCGAAGAGGATTCAAAGGAGATGAAAGGAAGAAATAAAGCCCGGGTGCTAAGACTCATGTTCAAAGAATTAGTGAGTTATCAAGGTTATCAAAGATCCTCAGGATTTACTGCTAATTAGTATTAGTATTGAGCTTGCTGTTCTCCAATTTAGAACCAGAAGCAACCATGTTTATTGAATCCAATGGGACTGCAGAAAGAATTTGAACATTTTTAGACCCTTAGAAAAAAAATAAATAACCTTCGTCAATTTCTCTATTGTTTCAATCCCAAAGGCTTCTCTATTGTTTTAATCCCGGTCAGTGGGGTTAATAGCGACTATTTTTCGGCAACCTGCCCAATAAGTAGTAGTAGTAGTAGTAGTAGTAGTAGTAGTAGTAGTAGTAGTAGTAGTAGTAGTAGTAGTAGTAGTAGTAGTAGTAATAGTAGTAGGAGGAGGAGAGTCTTTAGGGTCGGAGCCCTCGGGTGTGGAAACCTTCAGTTTTCGTTTGGCACGAGTTTTTTCATTGGATTGCAGATTCCACAGTTGCATAGAAGTCTCCAAGTGCAGCTGTCGAGTTCGTTGTAGCTTCTGTGGAAATAGTTTTGGTACATCTCTGTCAGAAGTTTCTTCGTCATTGGCTTCTCCGTTGTCCTACTGATGATGTTGAATAGCTTTGCGGCTCTGAAGAAGAAGTTTTCGTCTGATTTATGTAGTCGGTGTTTGGGGAGTTCAAATTCCTGCTTTTGTCTTGTTTCGTTTTCTTTTCGCTTTGGCAGTTTGTCTTCGGGGACGCAGTAATTGCCTTCTAGGTTTGAGAGGAGATCGAGGACATCGTGCATTTCCATGTACATGGTGAGTGGGAGTATTTTCAGTGTTTCGAGTCTTTGATGGTATTCGTCGTTTCCACCGCATATCCACTTTGTTGCCTTTTGCTGTATCTTCTCGATTGATTTCATGTCAGTCTTCGAAGGGTACCAGACTTGGGAGGCGTAAGTAAGTACGGGCACCACGTATCCTATGTAAGCGTTCCGTTTCGTTTCCATTGAGGTTCTGTTCGAAACATTTTGTTTGAATGTGTAGAAGGCTTTCCACGCTTTGGTTGTTCTAAGTTGGCAGTTTGCGCTCCAAGAGAGTTTTCGAGACATTACGACTCCGAGATCTTTTTGGGTGGCAACGGTTTCCAGACTTCCCTCGTCAGGCTCGGCTAGATCCCCTCTGATGAGGAGAGTTTTACTTTTGCTAACATTTTAACCGTAATGTTGTGGTAATAAGTAATTTTAACCGTAATTTTGTGGTAATTTGATTTAAAGCTCTCATCATTTTGACGAGTTACTGCTATATAACGAAGGCTGTGAATAATAAAACACAACGCAACAGTTTAAAATTACTTACGTTTGATATAAAAAAAGAACATATGTTTTTAGCTAATTCATTTGTCTCACCAGCCATTCCAATTGGTAATAGTCTGAACTTACAACATAGAGAATTTAAAAGAGCTAAAAGAACATTTTTGGAAAGAATAAGATTTCAATTGACCGCCGACAGCCTCTCGACGGCTATTATTTAGGCGCTCTCCTTTTTTTAATTGGCTTTACCATTTGATCACGTTTTTCGTTTTACAGAAGTCACGATTTTCACGCTTGACTTCTGACTTACTGCACTCACTGTTGCAACTGAATGGATTTTAAATTCTTTCAAGCATTGAATTACGCAATTTGGGGAATGCTGTTAAAGTCAAAAGAGCAAATGGTCAAAAGAAACGGGATAAACCGATGAAACTCTGTCGTTAACTGATTGAGCATTAGGTTATCCAAGTTCATTAGAGTGTTTGCTAGCTTACATTGGTATTAAGTTCTTTAGCTTTCAGTTTAGAAGCGGAAGTATAGTTTTAGAAACTAACAAACTGCACTACAAATTAGAACACTTTTTGACATTGAAAAAAAAACAGAAAAAATTTGGTCAATTTCTGTCTTCTTTTTTTTTGTTTTCTGTTTGAATCCCGATGTGCATCAAGCGCTTCAACTGCGACTATTTTCCGGCAATCTGCCGTCTATGTCTGAGGGTTCCAAAACTAGGTGATATTATATGTTAAATCTCCACACTTTACATTGAAAATTGTGCAGAAAGTTTTAAGTTCGCTTTAACTAATATAAGGTGAAGTTCCACTTTAAACAGGTAAGCCCCTTTAATTTTACACAATGTTATGATAAATTCTTAACTGTTCGATGCCTTTATTTTTCTTATGTAGAAAACCATTTCATTACTGTTTTCCTGTATCGTCGTTTCTTTTACAAATAAATTATAGCAAAGATGTTGGAACTACATCATATAAGGGTAATAGGACCTGTAGTTTTAGCAGTTTTTTTATCCAATACTACGTAATTTTCTATGTAAGCTTGCCGTGCAGCCTTATGGGTGTTTTCCCTTTAACAGCTTCATTGTTTTCTTCAGACTACGCTGCTGGGGTTGCCCTGAAGACCTCGGGAGTAATTTTTGGCGGCGACATGACCCCAGAGGCAGCACTGACTAAGCTGAGCTATGTACTCGCAAAAGATGAACTCTCCATGGAGGAGAAACGACGTCTGATGAAACTTAACTTGAGGGGCGAGTTAAGTGTGGAAAACGTTGCAAGGGGAGAGATATCTTTGCGCAATAAAGTAAGCTGTGCTACTGTTTCATCTGTGATTTAAACTGCGTTATCATAGTTTCCAAATACCACTGACAGCTTGATTCATTCGAGTAACCGTTTTTCTTGCTTTAACACACGGCTGTTGCTTGAGCTTTAGCATATATTTGGACATTGAAAATATTGGGGTCTTCCCCTTAGTGCCCAGCTTAGTGGTCAGATGCCGTATAGCCATCCCTCAATTGCCGTAAATATAGCTTAAGGGGGCTATAATGGGAAAGCCACACTTTAAACCCAAAGATTGGTCTATGGAAAAAATGGACCACGTCCAATTTTTCTTCAAGTTCTGAAATAATAAAAACATTTTCATATTAAATCGTGGGCGAGAGAATAAAGATAATTGAAGTGAAGTTGAAGTGGTACTTTGAAAAATATCTATTAGGTTCTTGTTAGGGGTGTGAACCATTATTCTGCTGTGAAGTTTAGCTACTCAACATTTAAATTTGATATCATTTTTGCAAAGATTGTATGCAACCCTTATAGTACGTGAACAATTTTGTCCCAACTTTATCTAACAAAGTAGGACTTTAGTAAAAATCACAAATTAATCCGGTATATTCTTGCGAGATCTTCGGGGACCGTCACAAGTTGCTCAATAGGCGATGTTATATCTTGCAAGTTTACTGCTAACTATCACTAGATTCTCTTCATTTTTGTTCATTATTGCATGGTGATTATTTTTGGTCTCCACTAGAGAAAGCACTTTTACACGTTTCGTGTAAATGGCTTCTTAATATATGAACTGTTTTGTCTGTTGTTATCATGGTGTTTGAATTGTTTGTAGCAGCCCCCTTTGGTAAAGTTCATAGCTGACCATTGTGCGGCCAAAGTTAAGGTGAGAGCTGAGGCTTAAAAAACAAACCCAACCCTATCCACCTACTATTCCTCTTTATACATATTTAACCATGAACATTAACTTGGTTACGGGTTATTGTTTGTATTTACTAATAGGTCGAATACGATTTGAAATGGTGTTGAAGCATTTACAATAGAATCAAACTAACGAAACGATTAATAATTATACCGCAGACTTCTTATGTGGTGAAATGCGTTTGACTTGTGGGATCTATTCTGTTTGCCCCCCCCCCCCCCCCCCGCGCGCGCTAAGTGGGCTTATATTTTTACGCCCCCAAGCGTACGTGCTGGGAGGGTGTATATTTTTTACGCCCCCAGGCATTTTTTTCTATAGTAACGTGCTATATAACAACATATAATTTGTAACTGGAGGGCGTAAAAAACGGGGGGACAGAATAGATCCGACTTGTGACGTTATTTAGCTTGTTTGTTGGTTTTGAATGTCCTGGTTTTGTAAGTTTTGCGTTTGTATAGTTTTTATGAGGGCATTTTGGATAGTCATATCTATTCTAATCAGTAATTAACCCCATAAACGTGTTTTGCGTATTGGGAATGTGTCGTAACGGACCATGCTGCTACTGTAAAAGATGAGTTCTCAAACATTTATAAATGTTAAGACGAATCAAAAATAGTTCCAATCAAGTATCAATTTCTGTAGAGATTTTGTTTCCGAATTTCTGGAGCAGTCTTGGAGCTTTAATACTCGGGTTCAGACTTTAGCCAAAATAGAATTAATTAAATATTATTAAAATTGTGGAGGTAATTGAATGTCTCGAATCGCTGACTTCTTAACTTTGTATAAGCGATGAATTAGTAATGTGTTTTGTAATTGTCAGGGTTTCTTGAACAAACTGGCATGTGCCCTTCAATTGACCTCTGCGCCAGAGTTAGTAGAGCTGAACAATGCCATCATGCCGAGTCTGTTGTGTGCGGCTGCAGCTAACAAGGATGGAGGGGAGACACTGAAGACACTGCTGGCGAGTAATGAAGGCAGGAGGAGCATATCTTGTGGTGATTACGACCGAAGGACACCTCTGCATGTGGCATGTTCTTCATCTAATGAACGTTAGTTATTTGGAAATGCACACCCATACTCTCACTGTTGGTTTTCTGCTCTCGTATGATGGCAGTATAGCATACAGTTCTAATCGTAAGAACTTTGCTAACAATTTTTCTGATGTTCTAACCCTTCGAAAATAATGCGAGCTTGGCTTTTGTTTAGTAAATTTTGACCAACTGATATCTTTTACGAGGCAACTAAAGAAGTTTCGTTGAAAAATGTCTCAAAATAGAATTCATTGTTGCATTAAATTCTTCAAATTTAGATGGTTCAAGAAAACGGGGTTTTACAGTTTTGATTTAAGAGCGACGAATCGAAGTCGAGCTAAGCCCCTATTTTCTGTATGATGGCTTTTTTGTCATCGATTGTTTCATTAATTCACTTATTTCCAAAGCTAGTAGGACCAAAATTTTGTCAGGCGGTAGGGTAGCGGATAGGAAAAGATTTTCTCCATTTAGCATTTTCCCGCCAATTTTAATCATTGTAAGTTGTTTGTAAATATCTCAAAACCCAATATTCGAGGGTCAAATTTTCAAATAGACTGTGTTGAGAGCACGATTTTGGTTGTAAAAGTTCGTGGGAAATGCAAAAAGCGAATAAGCTGATCGCAGTATCAACCAACTCGAATGCAAAGAAACTTTTTACTGTATTTTTGCACTTTAGTATTAAATCGTTTAGAGCTCTCAGATTTAAAAAATAGGGTTGCCGAGCTGTTTAGAAGATACTAGCCAGAAACCGAAAATTTTTATTTGAATCGTCTTTCCTCAATAGTATCGCTAACAAACTACTATGTTTCACAGTTGGCGGAAGCAAATTGAACTTAGAAGAAATGCAAGTCTTCATTTTCTGTTTTCTTTCCAATTAACTCAAATTTTGTTTTTAATAGCCGCACAGCGATAGCTGGGGCTATTATTGGCCTTCTCTTGGTTTCTTTTAAAATTCAAAGAACCTGAATTGTATTGGGGCACTGTCTTTTTTTTAAGATCTGTTCACACATTTTCATGATTTTTGAAGTCAAATTGGAGTAGTGATTTTGGTCACGCCGAAACAGGAAATGGAGCGAAAAAGCGAGTGGCTTTGCGGCGTAAAATTTTTTCGCTCTAAATTTAGAGTAGAGTGAGAAAACGGTGTATGAACATAAATTCGCTTTCTCGCTAGAGGTTTTTTGTTCACATGCGGCAATTTCACTTTGATTTTTACTGTTTTTTCGTTTTTTTGGATCGGATTTTTTTCTAAATGGTTTTCCCAATCCATTCATAGTCCGTTGTAAGTCTAGTTTTCTGTTTAGTCTGTGAAAATTTTTTGAATTGTACGTCAGGACTTGTCCTGCTATGTTTTTTATTTCGTCGTCGCGATTTTTGTTACGACCATATGACGTCACAACCACTTCAAATCTGCTTTTTGTTCATTAATTCATGCAATTTCAACTGAAGTGCACGTGTGACGTCTTTTTCTGCTCTTAGTGGAGCGAGTTTTTTGTTCATTTGCGTGATTAAATTTTTGGTCACACTTGACTTACCTCCTTCACAAAAATGACTTCCTCACTTTGAAATTGACTTTTATTTACTTTAATTCAAAGAGATAAGGCCAAATGGGTGTGTGTCACTCTAAATGAAGGTTATTAGAGAGCAGCTGATAGAGGCAGCGAAAACTTATACATATTTTTAATCAAAATATAAAATATCAGACTTCAATGAAAAGACGAATTTTTTTGGTCTGATTTTTACTGTTTTTTTTTGAGACTGCAGATCTACGAAGCTATTCCGGCTATTTTCTGGCTATATGCCAGCTATGTTTCGGTTTTGTTTGCATTTTCATAAGATCTGGCGTACTCCATGCTCAAAATTTAGTTGGAATCGTTTACGCTTTAAAGAAATGCTACATGTAAATTTTTTTATACTCAAAAAGCTTGTAGCATCCATTAGTCCGGATGTCACAATATATGTCTCATATGTCTCATATGTTTGTTTGCATGAATATTCGTGTGGTCACTTATTACTCAACTCACTATTTTGTTAAATTTGTTAAATTGAGTTAAATCACAACTGGCTGTGATTTGTTTCTTGTTTTGTGAATTTTTTTCCTTCATTGGACTTTGTTTGATACCACAAAATATCAAGATGCGTTTTGCAACGTTTTTAAAAACAAACATCATTATGACTGAAATATTTTCTGTCTGTACGAAATCTGTTCGCAGCGCAGTGTTCGTGGAAAAACTTTTTTCGACCCACTCACGGTACTTAGCTTCCTGCTAAAGTTGTTAGTTTGTTTTAGAAATTTTTTGACAGAATTGAGAAGGTTGGATTTAGGAAATTCATGTCAATTCAGTTTGTTACATTCTAAGCTCTTCGTATTTATCTCTAAATTTGACTTTAATAAATTTATTGGCCCGCCATCGATTTATGGTTTTTTGTTTAGTGTATGTTATACTAATTTTAGCCTAATTGTTGTGATAAACTTATTAAATAGAGAGAAATGTCTAGCTAGAAAACGGTCGCTTGCTCAGCGCACTATTGCATTGAACTGAATTCGAATTCACGTTTTGTTTAAACATGGACTATGAAACTATTTTGAACACACTTGATGACGGTATTTCGCCTGCCGTAAAAGACTTATTTCGCAAAATCTGTGTAGATTTTGAGAAGAAGAAAGATCAAATCATTGACTTACAGAACGAAGTCCAGTACTTGAAACAAAAAACTAATGAAATTGAACGTCACCAATCAAAAGATTGTATCATATTCAGAAATTTACCTCTTGTTTCGAACAAAACAGTTACCGATGATGTTATTTACTTTGTCAATCGAGTGTTGGGGATCAACATGGCAGTGAAGGATCTGGTTGGATGTCACGAACTGGCGCAGATCAAAGACCATTCTCGACCTCCACCCATTATAGCTAAGTTCAATAATTTTGATTTGAAAACAAGAATTTGGGGAAGGAAAAAATTGCTGCGAAATTTTTTGAATCCCTTTAATCAAAATTCTGTTTTTATGGACGAACGGTTAACTAAGGTAGATAAAGAACTCTATGAGTATGCGAAGGATCAAGGTTTCAGAGTTTTATCCAAAAATTCTAAGCCTCAAGTTCTGCTCAAATTTGATAATAACGTCCAACTTCATACTATTGCGAGTAAAAAAGATGTTGACGAACTAGCTGCCAAAGGATTGATTATTGAGAGAAACAAGACGATTTCCAAAAACCCTCTTAAGACAAGCGTGATACCTAATTTCAAACTACCACCATTTGGACTTCGGCAGCAATATTCTATGGCACCACAAGCAACTCCAAAGGGAGTTAAACGTGTGATTTCCGAGAGTCCTGTGCATGATGCTTCTGTTCTAGATCAGTTGAAAGGCATGATGGGTGACGACGAACAAATGCTGGACTCTTCATCAAAGGGCTTTTGAGTAATTGGCCACAGAGAAAAATACCCCACAACTTAACGGAAGCGATTCAGACGACATGCAGCGTTGCTGGACAACAGGAACTAATTTTTTAATCCTACTACTTTTCATGAGTACAATTGATTTCGGTAAGGTTTCAAAGGAAAGGTTTGTGGACAATTTGGAGACTGGTTTTGTTCTTTTTTTGAATATCCAATCAATAAGAAGCCATCATGATCAACTAGCAGCCTTTTTGGCAAGTTTTGAAAACCAGCCTATTGCTCTATGTCTCTGTGAGACGTGGCTCTCAGACACTGACTGTCTATCTTTATATAAACTTCCGAACTATAGACCAATTATTTCGAGGACACGGAAAAGCCAACGCGGTGGTGGCTGCGCAATATTTGTTCATGACAGCCTGGAGTACAAGATAGTAAAGTATGAAACCGAACTTGAAATACTCACCATTGACATCCAGAGCCAAAGAACTTTGAGACTTTCAGTTGTTTACCGACCACCCTCGATGAATTATGATGTTTTCCAGGAGAAATTTGACTTGGTGATTGAGAACCTTGTTTCCTCAAAATTGAGTGCTATAGTGTGCGGCAAATTCAACGTTGATGTTTTGAAAAATAGAACCTCCTCATCCCACCTTGAGTATATGAAATCTTTTGGCCTGCACATTAGGAACAATGCTCCTACACGTGTAACACCAACTTCTGCTTCGTGTATTGATCATATGTTCACAACTATGGATTCCGAAGTTCACACCTTGGAGAGCAACATATCAGATCATTATTCTCTTCTAATTGACACAAAAATAATATTTCGCAAACATAATATTTCGCAAACATGATCGTGATACAGAATTTTTTACCAGGAATCTGATCGCACTGCAAAAAGCAGAAACGATTTACAAGTATTTGTTTGTACTCCAGCAAAAATTGAAAAAAGTAAGTTCATTTCAACATCCTAATGACCAGATTGTTTTCATTACTATTGAATTTATTGAAGTCCTTGACCAGCTTTGCACAGATTACTAAGAATCGGAAATTTAAAAAAACTGGGTCAACAGAGATGTCAAGGAGAACATAAGATTAAGAGATGAAGCAAGATCAGTGTACCTGAAATCTCCTACTATTGAAAATCTGAATGAACTTCGGAAAGCAAAAAATAGACTTACAAAGTCTATTCGAAACTCAAAAAGAGATTTCTATGATAAATATGCAAACTTCAAGGGTAAAGCAAAAAGTGTATTTGATGCATATAATCACTTCTGTAAAGATGAAAAGAAAAATGAAATTGAGTTAGACGTTGAGCAATTTAATGCTTTCTTCGCAACCATTGGATCAAAATTAGCCGAGAATTACAATATAAACAATTTTATTTGTAAAACAAAACTTGTAGAACACACCATATTTCTTCCCGAATTCACTACAGATCAGGTAGTCAGCGCTGTCGTAAACTTGAAAAACTCCTCCTCGGTTGGTCATGATGGTATAAGTAACATAATTTTGAAAATTTCAATTACAGTCATTGCCCCGGTTTTGACTGAAATTTTCAACAATTGCCTGAACAAGGGTATCTTTCCTGATAATTTCAAAAAGGCATGCGTTTTACCTTTGCACAAAGACGGCAGTCGTGAAGATCCCAGTAACTACCGACCTATAAGTCTGTTGAGTTCAATGAGTAAAGTATTCGAGAAACTACTCTTCATACGAATGTGGTCATTTTGTAAAAAGTTCAATGTTATATCGAATCGTCAATTCGGATTTCCGCCCAAAATTTCCTGCATACACGCTCTCATCAAATTTACGGAATACCTTAGAAATAATTGTGATAAAAATCAAAACACTCAAGCATGTTTTGTGATTTGAAAAAAGCTTTCGATACTCTGAATCACGAGGTATTGCTCAAAAAAATTGACAGATTGGGATTTCTTGGCATTTTCCACAACCTACTCAAAGACTATTTGACGAACAGAATCCAATTAGTACAAAATGGTAAAAACAGGTTGTCAGAATTGAACTTGACTTGTGGCGTCCCACGGGGCTCAGTCTTAGGGCCTTTGCTTTTTCTTCTGTATATAAATTGCTTAACAGAAGTTATACGTGAGAGTGAGATTGTGCTATTTGCAGATGAGACCATTATTTACATCTCTGGTCCGCTGAACTCGAATCAGAAACTTTCAGATGACATCGAAAGGGCAAACGAATGGTTTTCGGAAAACGCATTAACTGTTAACAACAGCAAATGTTATACGATGATTTTTGGAAAAAATCGTATCGCACACTACAACGCACTGGGTGGTTCTTCTTCGCAGAAATTAGTCGGAAAGTATTTGGGCATCATAATTGATAATAAATTGAGTTTCACAGACCACATAAAACGAATATGCACTAAACTTGCTACATTCTGTGGAATTATATACAAAGCTCGCAATCTCTTTTCCAAGAAACAGCTCTTGTGTTTTTACAATTCCTACGCAATATCAGTCATACAATATGGTATTGTAATATATGGTAGTACTACAAAAAATCATTTGAATGAAATATTTAAGTTACAAAAGAGAATATTAAGGGCAATATTTTTCAAGCGAAAATTTGATTCCATCTCAGAAAAATTAATTGAAGTCCAAATTGAAACTGTTTTCGATCTTTACTTGAAATTCTTGTTCAAAGAATTATTCTGCCAAATCAGAAAAGTTAGCCCTCTCGATTTATTGAATATTGAGAAAATTGACAATAGGAGTCATCTACGGAGTAAAAGTAGAGGCATTCTCCCTTCTGTTACATGGCACTGTAGAGTAATGAAGTTTTCACTATCCAGAAGTCTAGTTCTTGCTTATAACTATGCGAAGGAGAACCACATATATGCTATGGATGATAGTACTTTCAAAACATTTTTTGCCAATTTCTTTCGAATCTATGTTTTTGACAACAAAGACTTACACGACCTGATCTTCAACTAGTCCACCTATAAACTGTTTTTCCTTTCCTTTTAGCGTTGCCAAGGTGGCCTGCTTGTGAGCTGAAAAGCTCGTCAGGCAACTTTCTGGATGACCTTGTTATATGATTGATCATCTTTTGTATTATGGTCTCCAGTAAATTCAACTTTACTTCACATACTGTTCAGTTTACCTAATAAACTGAAAACGTCGAGGTCCAATTCTTTGCCTTATTTTTTGTATTTAGAGGGGTCTAGTCGCTGAAGTGCAGTCCATCATTGCATAGAAATTTTTACTGTGCTAGAAGGATTTATGCTTCTAATAGGTCTAGTTCTGTCTTTTGGGGTACCATAAGCGTTTTGGCGTTTTTTATATTTAGTCTTTGTGCTTGAAAAAGTTTATATTTTAATTCTTTTTCGCCTCTTATCAGCGTGAGTTCAAACAAGATTGCGGTATCAAATTTTTATAAGATAAAAGGTTATTAATTGCTCTCAAACGAAGTTTCTTGCAATTATGTTAGTCCTGTGGTCTTTTCTGTACAATTTTTGGGTCTTTCCCATTATAGCCCCCCATGAAATTATAGCCCCCCATTATGGTATATTTACCATGATTGAGGGGGGGGGGGGCTCTAGGTTATCTGACCACTAAACTGGGGGGGGGGCTATAATGGGAAAGACCCCAATTTTTCGCTTGATCGATTTTCGTCTGACCTATTTGACGTTTTGTCCTCGAAACCGCAATAAATAGGTAACGCCCAGAGGGCATTAAGTTCTATTAGAGCCTTATGCCTCTCCAGTCTCTCAGACCACGATTCACCATAACTGTTTTGAAGAGACAATTTCATGGTGCGAAGGGCGGTTCATAATCTTTAAAACTTGAACCCGTAAGTCAACCCACCTCCTCCCCCCTGTCCACCCTCCTCCAACTGGTGCTTACCCCTCCCATGCTTACCCTCCATCGCTTGCCCCCCCCCAAATCAACTCCGCTCACATGATAACCGCGCAAATTTCAAGGATCCGCCGTTCAATAAAATTCAGTCCGACTCTATTCGACTGTATCCATTGACTGTGATTTTATTGCTTGGCTTAGAAAGTTTTGTGACTTTTTTTAGCATGTGCTCGGTTCCTGGTTGAGAATGGTGCTAGTGTTCACGCGAAGGACATGAACGGAGATACTCCTCTCACATGTGCAGTCAGGGCTAAAAATAAAGACATAGTGAGGGTTCTGGTCCAGGCTGGTGCCCATTTGCCATACACTGAGAGTGCCAGAGTCAGTTCTGAGATCAGCATTGCCGCTTACTATGACGACATACAGGTAATCTTCTTTTTACCGATTTTAGATCATTGCCGCACAACAACTTAATTCTACATGGACCATCATTACCCTAAATAAGGTACGACTTGAGGCGAATTACGGAAAAAGAATCCAGTGATTCACAACATCTATGAGATTCACAATGAGTTGATGTCTAGAATAACAATTAATGTGGAAGGTAACCAGAATATCATTGGTAGAAATTAGAATGTGGGAGCCAGGAATTAGAGCCGAATTGGCGCAGAGCCGAATGATAAAAAGTCAGAATTATAGTAAGTCGAATGCTTAAATTTGATTGGGCAAACAAAATGATGGGTTCAATTAAAACATCAGATATAAGAAATGAAAAATTAATCAGTTGTAGTTGCCTGATTATCTATGGTGTGGGGTCGGGTTGCGTTCAATTTGGTTTCGTTTTGGATGGTGTCAAAATCCGTGGGCTCGTGTCAAATTTTTCAGTATGCCATCATAAAATTAGCTGGTTGAACTGAAAAATGGTTGCTATTATTGTAAATATCAAAGAACGAACAAAATCAGGCTCTACTGTATCCGATTGTTTTACGCATCCTAGATGCATCACATTACCATCTTAAGGTGATTACAAGATATCTGATAAGGTATCATCAAATCTGAGCCCTTCTCCCCAAAGGTGTACAGATGTTACTGGTGGGAGTTTCAGCTCTTGGAGACGTTTGCAGAGGCCGGCGCTGACTTCTCTCAGCCAGACGTACACGGGAACCACCCTCTACACGTTGCCTGTTCCAACAGGAATCACAAATCATTATCTCTTCTGCTGCGTCACGGTGCTGACCCCCTTTGTAGAAACCTGTCAACGAATGAAACCGCCTTCGACATTGCCAAACGAATCGATGACGAAGTAATACTCCACGCCTTAGACTCCCTATCAGCTGGATCGTCATGTCTGAACTCGGTCATTGACGAAAATAGCAATTGTGAATCCTCGCGGATTGTAGAAATTCCAATCCAGCACAAAAATTCGAGTAGTAATGGGAACGTGGTTTCGAATGGTAGCTCAACTATACAGTGCAGTAGTGCTACAAGCTCAAACTTGTCAAGCAAATAGATCTGACATACATGTAGGTATGATCCATTGCATCAATCAATCGTATTTGTTTAGATTAGTGGCATTTGTGTATCTATAATCGGTAATTGAAGTCAAATATATCACCTCAATCCTATTTTTTGCTCAACTGAGATTTTTAAAATAAAACCAACCAGAAGTGCCTGGATTTATACTCTAGTCAAGAGGTCGACCACATGAAAAGAGCAATAAAGTCGAGATTGTGGGTAATTTCCTTACCTGAAATATATGGTCGAGCACACTACTAAAGTAGACCAAAATATTTTTTAGGTCGAGCCACGTTCTTTTCATACGATATTGTGGTCGACACAAATTTATTTTTGATTTTTCAACTTTTTAATAGCCACCCCCATCTTCTCAACAGGCTATTATTGCACTCCTATTTTTAAAACTCGAAAAGGAGTTATGGAGATCTTTTTTCAATCGGTACATTTGTGCTTAAACAGGATGTACAAGTCAGTGCCGCACGTGCAAAAATTTTGATTTTGAAATTTTGAACATAAATGGAGAGCGTAGAGAAGAAAGAGTGGTGCTTTTGTTCATACCAGCATTCGAAACAGCAAAAAAAAAACTGAAAAAAATTTTCGCTAAGAGTGAATTTTTTGATCAAATGCGCCTTTTTCCAAGTTGATTTTTTACTTTATATTTTCGGTAAAAGTGGTTTTTTCTATACCATTTTAACATGGTGACTGTGTGTTTTGGAGTTTTTTATCATCTCCATCATATACTTTTTATATGCAATTTGGAGGTATTTTTGTGTTTTCGCCGTTTTAGAATGAGTACAAAAACCGTTAAAAAAGCTTCTAAAACGGCGAAAACACAAAAATACCTAATTGCATGAGTTTAAGTGATATGATTCACTTATATCAAGCCTTTAATTGTTTTCACTTTTTAATACTAACACTAGCACAAACCCTGATTAAACAATTCATTATGTCAAAGTATTCTAAAGTTAGAAAAAAGGGAAAATTAGGCAAAAAAACTACAAATAAAGAAATTAAGCAAAAGTATTTCAAACTTAGCCTATTCTCTTCAGCTAAAACAAAATGAAATTGATATTAACAAAATAAAGAGTTCACGAATACAAACAAAGACAATTTGCAATCCAAATATTACCTGAGACACTATTAACATGAAAAAATACAAAAACCGTTAAAAAAACTTCATGTCAATAGTGTCTCAGGTAATATTTTGATTGCAAATTGTTTTTGTTTGAAATTAGTTCTTATACGTCTTAGTTACCATCTCTAGTGCCTATTGTTATTAAAACTACCCCTGTATCCTCCCATTTTGTAAGAAGAGTAGTTCTAACAAATAAAAATCAAAATAGTTCGCAGTTTTACATCGACCAGTTTTTTTCATTTTTTCTGTTCTTTCAGTTCCAATCGGGGTTATGGGCATCAATGGCGACAATCTACCGGGTGTGTTTTTCAATTGATGGTTTTTAATCAAAATTTGATTGATGGATAATAGGCACTTTTGAAAAGCAGATGCAGAGACTTTTGCAAAGCAAAGCATGGCAAAATTTTTTGCCAAAAGTTCAAAAATTTAAAATAGTGGACCATATATCTTTTCATAGGACAACTCACGGTATTTTCATAGCTAGCATGGTTAGCGCCAAGTTATTGATACGTCCCGTTTGTTATCACCAAATCAGAGGTGCATTGTTTCACAGGCGCTGTAAACATGCTCTTTTAAGCGATCAAAGATACCAAAAAATCACTAATTGCCTCAAAATATCAGGAATGAAAAAAATAATCATTAACGCTAAATTCATGTCACAGGGTCGGGTTCAATGACCACCCCAATGTACAATAGATCCATACGAATTACAAATACAATCTTTCCTGTTGTCAACTGACATTTCGGTTGACACATGATCGACCAATGCACTTATCAGCGGACACATGGTGGACCATGATAAACATGGGTCAATCCATGATTAACCCTGACCAATATTGATGGACAAACTGTAGACACCGACCAGTAAGGCCGACCCACAGTCTTTTTTACGCAATATTGGTCAACTTTCTATACGCAGTATCGTACGACTATGGTCTTCTCATAGGTCGACCCCTCAACTTCGGTATACATTTTTGAAAGTGAGTAGTGGAAAAAACAGGGGTCCTAGCCACCAGCCCAATTTGTCTCATCCCCCTCATGCTAGCCGCATTCGGAGAAATGAGCCAAATTGTACTGGTAACTGGAACCCCTGTTTTTCACTACTCTATATTCCCTCAAAATCTATCATTTCCTGTCTCATTTAGAGCAGTCATATTGAGTAAACTATGCTTGGATTGCACTAGATTGTAACAAACACATACGGTCTTCAAAATGCAGTAGCTCGTAACAAAAACAAAAGCATGGAGTAAAAGCTACATAGGTGGCGTAACAAACAGTAGCTTGAAACAAAATGCATTGATTTCCTCGCGCTCAGTAACTACTCTTCAATCTGAGTGGCTGGTCAGTAACGCGTAACAAAATCTATATTACATTGTAATAGTAACGCGCATCAGTTTACTTCATAAAGAATGTTCTGGAATAAAACTCCATGAGTGGACATTTATTCTGCAAGGCACTTTTTGGCTATATATGACTTTCACTCCAATACAAAAACAAGCTAAACATTTTAAACAGTTCTCATCAATTGATGAACAAATGTAAACCTGGCGAAACAAACAAACAAACAAACAAAAGCAGAACTCTACTAGTTAGCAAGAATATTTCTAACAATGTTCATAGCAGAGCTCAAGAAGGATAGTCAGCTACAAACTAGGTGCATAACAGATTTATAGCTTTCATAATTGATAAAAAAATTGTTGTTGGCGAATATATTTAACATTAATATTGATATCCTTACTACTGATACATTAATATTGAAATCCTTACTACTAATACATTAATATTGATATCCTTACTACTGATAAATTAATAATGATATCCCCTAATATTAATATCACTCTACCGAATAAAACTTTTTTGCTCGATATTTAGTAGTAACTCAATTTATAAACCGAAAAGTTCTAATTCCAAAAAATTGTAGCACTATAACATGGCTATATTGCTCTATAGGTTCAATCTGCTACGGTTGGTTGTTGTTAAACGGATGGTTTTGCAAAACAAATGTAAACCTGGCGAAACAAACAAACAAACAAACAAAAGCAGAACTCTACTAGTTAGCAAGAATATTTCTAACAATGTTCATAGCAGAGCTCAAGAAGGATAGTCAGCTACAAACTAGGTGCATAACAGATTTATAGCTTTCATAATTGATAAAAAAATTGTTGTTGGCGAATATATTTAACATTAATATTGATATCCTTACTACTGATACATTAATATTGAAATCCTTACTACTAATACATTAATACTGATATCCTTACTACTAATAAATTAATAATGATATCCCCTAATATTAATATCACTCTACCGAATAAAACTTTTTTGCTCGATATTTAGTATTAACTCAATTTATAAACCGAAAAGTTCTAATTCCAAAAAATTGTAGCACTATAACATGGCTATATTGCTCTATAGTTTCAATCTGCTACGGTTGGTTGTTGTTAAACGGATGGTTTTGCAAGACTGAAAGACTAATAGAAATGGTAAAAACTTTTCTAACTTTAACATTAGCAAGTCTCTCTATTGGATTCAATAACTCCAATGTCGAAATAGTTTTAGGCTTAGGCTTCTCTAAAGCCAATAACAGCAACTGAATAATTCCACGCAGAAATTTTGTCGAAAATTTGGAGCCAACAACAGATTGAATCACAACCAATTGTAAAGATTCTGATGTAATTTAAATAATTAATTTCGTCTTTTCTTCCGGAAAAGTCTTCAAATAGAAATTCTAGACTTCAGTGCAATAGTCACAGCTGTCGGTGATACTGTGGTAAACTCGGAAATTTCCCATTAATTTTTCGCCAGATTCGGGTTAAAAAAATCTAAAGTACTTTAAGCATTTCACGTTAATTTCTTTCGGTTAAATTTTGTGCATAATTGGCAAACTGCTTCAAAGATCATCCTAACTGCTTCGCAGATCATCATACCTGCTTCGCATTTTGAGTCATCGACTGACTTCTTGTACTATTAGTGGTTCCTAATATATATGAAAGAGAGCTACTAATACATATTTTTTTTCTTTCTAAAAAATCAATTTTTTCCCAAAAATCAAAATTAAGCCTTATAATGCGCGTGATCCGCACACCCGCACACCCACATGGCGCACACCCCCGCATAGAATTCTACCTAAAACTATGCCCACTGTGCGGGTTATGCGCATGTCTTTAATGTTTTCAAAATTTTTATTTATATCTATACTTCTGGCTAAAATATTTATTTATATCTATACTTCTGGTTAAAATATTTATCTATACCTACACCTTAGCTGAATATTTGTCTATATCTATACCTTAGCTAAATATTTATCTATATCTAAACTTCTGGCTGAAATATTTAACTATATCTATAATTCTGGTTAAAAATATTTATCTATATCTTTACTTCTGGTTAAAATATTATCTATACCCCTGCTAAAATATCTATGTCAGAAATAGATTTGGCTAATATTTCAGGCTAATCTGTTCTTCTAAAAATTTATCTATATCTATACCTTTGGCTAATAATTGGGAAACTATAAGATAATGTTTATAATACTTGGGTTGATTGGGGTTATCTGTGAAGCAGGTTCCCGGATCTTCGAAGAAGTTAAATTTATCTATTGAAGCTAAAGCAGAATTAACAAAGCTAGTTCGTAGACTAGATTCAAAAGTTGAATTAGAGTTATCTTCGAAGAAGTTACACTTATCGATCGAAGATAAAGTGGAATTAGACTTATCTTCTAAGAGTTTAGACTTAATAAATTCATAAACAGGTTTTTTTTCATTAATCTGCGAAACAGGTTCCGTGATAGAATAAACACCCCTAGGTAAAATTATATCTTCATGAAATTTTTTTATATGACCCTTTAACCCGCTATAGCTAATAATAGAAGAACAATAGTTATTTGTTTTATAACCATGTATTTTTTTACAAACTTTATTTGTTATATCAAATTTGATTTTGGTATTAGTAAAACTATATGAGGGGCTAGGCTTAGAACTAGAACTAGAGATAGAACTAGAGATAGAACTAGAACTACAATTAGAACTGGAATTAGAATTAGAGCTAGAACTAGGGCTAGAACTAGAATTAGAATTAGAGCTAGAACTAGAACTAGGGCTAGGCCTAGACCTAGAACCAGAGTTGGTAATAGAACTAGATTTGGGGCTAGAACTAGAATTGGTAATAGAACTAAAATTGGGGCTAGAACTAGACTTAAAGCCTGAACTAGAACAGTTTGAAGTAGTTCCACTAATGTGCGAACGGACTCCATCCGCGGCATGCCGAGCAGCTCCGCCGATACAAATTCCACTCAATGATTCATCCCCACATGCATACCCACTTTTTATCCTTATGTTCTATTTTATAATGAAAAGCTAAAGTTAAAGGAGTTCCACATTTATAATTACACTCTAAACATTCTATAACCATTATTTATAACTGGCCAAAATTTCTATTAAAAATCTAGTATTATCTCTAGACCAGATAAACTTATTTAAATTTTCCTTGCCCAGTGTATTAAGAGTATTATTTTTATATCTCAATCTATAATCTGTTCATTACTCAATCCAGCTTTATCTCCAACGAAATTTGTAATTTTATCTCTAAATTTTTGATTATTTTTATATAGATTGTTTTAATTATCTCTAACCTTTTTGTTTAAGGTGCCAGTCTTTTTATTCATATATTCATCTGTGAATGGAGTCCATCCTTGGCCATTTTTATCTTTTCTATTAAGCTTATACTTATCTGTATAACTAGGACACTGCTGATCTGTATAGATAGGACTCTGTTTATCTGCGAAGCAGCCTCTCTGATCTCCCACTTCTTCATCCTTATCCTTATCAACATCACCATAACCATGACTGAACAATGAATTTGTTCTATTTAATATTTTACGTGCACCTGCTGCTACAAGACCAGCAGTTTTTACTGTTGTATCAGGATTCATATAATTATATATCATAAAAAAGTACGCATAATTCCAATTATGGCCGATACTGACATTTTACCATTAGCTTTAACTGTTTCTTGAGTTAGAACATCATTCTGAATCTCAATACCTTTTGAAGTAAGAAGTTTATTAAAATAGAACTGATAGTTATCTGTAATAAAAGTATTTCTATCTGTAGCAGTATTCATTAGTGGTTTCATATAAGCTTCAAATTTATATATCTCATCACTCTCTGTTTTAGCTTTCAAACAAAGAGCTTTAAGACCTAGGAAAAGTACTCTTGAGTCATATGTCATATTTCTGTTTCCATCAAAAATAATAAAAGTTTTCTCTTTCCTATTATATTTAATCATACCATAACGAAGCTCATTCATTAGCTGTTCCATCTGTATAATTATAGTAGCTGCCATTTAAATCATTAAGTATTTCATAAAACTTATGTTCACATTCATATATTTGATTGAAATTTTTAAGTAGATCAGCTCCGTTATAAATTGTTGATTGAAAAGTATCACAACTCATTCTTGCTGTTTTGATTATTTGAGCTGGTTTATGACACATTACAATCATTTGAAAGTTATGATGTCTCCCTTCTGTAAAATAATAAGCTATATCCTTATTTAACTTATTACCCATATCATCAAGAACAATCACACTGTCTTTGAAATTAGGCAAATTTTTTGATTTGATCATTTTTATGGCACACATCAAATTCGGTAAAGGGTTTGCCAGTTTCCGGATTGATCCAATCTCTTTCATCTTTACATACTATGATTATGGACCTCCGATCTCGGTCTTGGTCTTGATCTTGATCTAGATCTTGATCTAAGTATAACTTCAAGTATTGTCTAACAAAATATGTTCTACCATTTCCAGTTCCACCATAAACAATATTATGTAATTGTGATTTTTCATATTCAAATCTCACTAGACTTCTATTTATAAACCCAACAAATTTGTTTTGTAGTTTTGTATATTTACTTGGTATTGAATGATATACTATATATCAAATCATAATTACGAAAATATATATTATAATTGCACTACCGGTCTCCATTTTTTATCATATAAAAATGCTTGACCTAACTTTTGAGGAACTCAATAATAAATTTTGTACTGATAACAAAGCTATGAGTAATATCAGAATAGAAGATATAAGTAAAGATATAAGTATGACTCCAATGGAGATAGTAATGAGAGATCAGAAACCAGATAACACAACTGAACCTAACTTCAACATTACTATAAATCTACATCCAACTGATGGTACACATTGGGTTTTAGTTATAAGAAGAGAATGCTGTCCTCTGTATTACTTTGATAGTTTTGATGTTGGGACTCCACCATTCTCCCTAGAAGAACCTTTTAATCTAGGCTCTAATGAGAGAATACAACAATTTGACGAATCCTATTGTGGGGCTTATTGTTTATACATGATCTATATTTTTGATAGAGGAGTTAGAATAAAGAGTGCTTTAACTATTTTAGTTAATCAAGTTAAATATCCGCGAATGTATAATGAGTGTTTGCGTTTGGGTTGTAAAAATAAAACTAATGTTAATGATAATGTTAATGATAATGATAATATCGATCAAGGAACCTGCGTCGCAGATATTAAATATAATACCGATGACAATATTAATGTCAATGATAATGTTAATGTCAATAATAATGTTAATGTTAATGATAATGTTAATGTTAATGATAATGTCAATGATAATGTTAATGTCAATACCAATGATAATAAAGGAACCTGCTTCGCAGATGGTAATAATAATGACAATAAGAATAGTAATGATAGTGATAATGGTGATGACGTTGACAAAATTATATATCTATTTTGTGAAAAGCATCCAAGGATGAAACCTGTCCGAAAAGCGGTTGGGGGACCAAGGGCAAAGCCCCTTTCACCGATAACCCATAGTAGTTGGGTTACAAAGGACTTCGTCCCTTATACTGACAATATTTCTATTAATGTTAATGGAAGTCTACAATCATGGCTAGGTGATGATAATATAATTGTCAATGCTATATTCTCAGAAAACTTCAGATGTATAATATCTGATCCTAGTGAAAGTGGAAAGACATTCTTATTAAAGAATCTAGTTATGACCGCTATACAATTTGATAAACTATACATCATTGGTCCCACTGGTGATCAAAATAATGATATGAAGCATGAAAATATCGAGTTTATTAAAGATATTAAAAAAAATTAGTCCCACACGATCAACTAACAAAAGATATAAAGAAACTCATGATATTTGATCACGTTAGAGCCAAAAAACCAGTTATTAATGAATACTTTTGTAGAGGTAGACATAATAATTGAAGTATGATATATCTTAGTCAAAATCTATTCACAATAGATAGACAGAGTGTAAGAGAGAATTGTAATTTATTCATTTTATTTGAACAAAGAAATAGAGTACTCACATCTATGTATCAAGATTTCTTTAATAATGTTGAACTTAACTATACCAATTTTACTAGTATATGTAATAAGGTATGGGAAGAGCCTTATAATTACATTTTCAGTGATATATCTAAAAATAAAAATATGAATATTAAACTAAGAATTAATTGGGATTGGAGAGTTTTATAGTTTAATAATATTTATGATTAAGTTTATGACTAAGTCTAAGTTTATGACTATGACTAAGTCTAACTCTATAACTATATCTATGACTAAGTCTACATCTATGACTAAATCTAAGTCAAGGTCTATATCTATATTTATGTATATATCTAAATCTATATCTATATCTATATCTATGATTAAAACTTTTTTTATAGATAGAGATGAAATCAGATGTAAAGTAAAACTCAATACATCGCCATTAAAGTCTATAGGTCTTTCATACTCAACTTTAATATGAAATTCAATATATTCTATTCTGTCTTTTGTAACATTTTGATATAGTATATTATTTGGTATAATGTTTATCATGTAACCTGGTGGTTCTATTAGATTAAAAGTTTATAGTATGTCTGTGTCATTACCTTTATATTTAACACCAGATATAATATTACCTTGCATGTTAATAGTTTTAAAACCCATAATATCAACAATTTCATATGAAATTCATTATATTCTATTCTATCTTTTGTAACATTTTGATATCGTATATTATTTGGTATAATGTTTATCATGAAACCTGGTGGTTCTATTAGATTAAAAGTATATAGTATGTCTGTGTCATTACGATTATCTTTATTACCAGATATAGTATTATATTATCTTACAGTGCATGTTAATAGTTTTAAAACCCACAATATCAACAATCTTAATTGCTTAATGAATACCTATTGAAAAAAATTGTCTGTCAAATCCTAGTGATGATCCTAATGAGTTATCTACATCAAAGCTTGTTACATCTTGTGACACTTTTATTTTACATTTCATTGTATTTTTATCAGACTGTATTAAAACATTATTATTTGTTTCTTGTTTTATTATATCTGCTATATCAACTAACCAATATGCACCAGGTAGTATAGTACTAATATTACTAGCATATATCAAAGTATTATTTCAGTTATATTAATTAACTAATCTGTCATTAGCATTTTCAGCAAATACACCACAAGCCTTATCCGATACAATAACTCAACCTCTAGATATGAAATCACGCAAATTTAAATAATTCTCTTCTCTATTGAGATTGATATTAATATTAGTATTAACCTTATTCATAGTTGCTAGATTATTAGGTTTATATCTTATACTCTTACTCTTATGTATATAATTTTTGTAACCATGGGTTGTATCCAAAATTAAAGTCCATTTTTATAGTTAAAATATCGATATATATATATATATATATATATATATATATCGATATTTTAACTATAAAAATGGACTTTATTTTGGATACAACCCATGGTTACAAAAATTATATACATAAGAGTAAGAGTATAAGATATAAACCTAATAATCTAGCAACTATGAATAAGGTTAATACTAATATTAATATCAATCTCAATAGAGAAGAGAATTAATTAAATTTGCGTGATTCATATCTAGAGGTTGAGTTATTGTATCGGATAAGGCTTGTGGTGTATTTGCTGAAAATGCTAATGACAGATTAGTTAATTATGGTATGATGGCATTATTTAGTTCGGTTATGCTTTAAATTTCTGGTGGCGGGACTATTGAATGTATAGATGATTGCCTTCCTAATCCATTAATGTATAAGTTATTAACTAGTACTGAAGATGAATATGAGAGTGGTTTTGTTAGAAATCAAGGTAATAGAGATAGTCAACTTAAAGGTGATCATATTGCTGCAGAACGAGGTCATATGTATATGATGATTAAGATGAGTGATCTTTTTGGGTTTGTAAAAGATTTAGAAAAATATTATATATGGTATAGGATTTAAACTAATGTCAAAAAGAAACAATAATGATAGAGCTCTATTTAGAGTTAATGCTAATCCTGGTGCAGCTGATAATGATGGTAATACAGATTTTAGAGAAATATCATGGTGTGTGCCTAGTATTGATCCTAGTAATGATAATAGAATTATTGTACAGAAAAGATTAAATAAAAAGAATAATGTTGATTTTAGTTATTATGAAAGAAAGACATTTTATAAGAATGTAACCAATGCTACTAACTTCTTGTTTGATCTTGGTATGGAGAGTGGTATGGAAAGACCCCAATACATAACAATTGGTTTTGAAAATAATGATGTTAATGAACAAACTCATGATGCAAGTACATTTGATATAATGAATGTTACTGAATGTTATTGTAAGATTGGTAGTGAATTTTATCCTGAGGACAGAATGAATAGTGATTATAGCACTAATATTTATAATGAGGCTTTTGAAGAGATTGTTAATTTTAATGAAGATTATATTGGATTACCACAAAATTAAACCATATATAAATCATAGAACATTCAAGAGTAGATAAAGAATATTTGTATTTGATATTAGATATCAAAACAATCATATAGGTCCACGACCAATACAACTTAATATTAAACCTGGTGCTACAGTTGCGGATGTTATATGTCATGCATCAGTATTAACTAGAAAGGTTTTTAGTGTTAATAGTGATAATAATAAGGTTGTTGATATTATATCTTAGTTATAGTCATTGTCATAGTCATTGTTTTAGCCAATGTTATAGTTCTAGCTCTAGTCAATGTTATAGTCACTTTCAATGTTATAGTTCTAGCCCTAGTCATTGCTCTAAACTATTTCCTACTAGTCTTAACGAAACCTTTAGAATAAATAGTATCTAATTTTTTTATTCTCTAGAGACAAGCCTGTAGCTTCGAGCTTAGTCTTCGAACTTCGCTAGCGGGCGGAGCCCGTTGGCTTAGGCTTAGTGTTACTCTTAGGTGGTGGTGGCTTTGTAAGATAGGGAGAAAACTTTTTAATTTCCATTATTGTATATATACTTCCACTTTTATATATAGAAATATGAGTAACTTTATCAGCTTTAAAACTAATCCATATTGTGTTGGTGGTAGACATTATAGTGGTACTAATCACAAAAGAGGCTCCATTACTTCAAAAGGTACTAAGATATTAAAGGGTAATTGTGTTATGTGTAAGAGAAATAAGTCAATAGCCGTTAATGATGCAACAATAGAAGCAGAGGGGTTGAAAGATTTCTTTAAAAGTGTTGGTAAAGCAACGGTTAACTTTGGTAAGAAAGTTGCTAATAATCCAGTCAGAGCATTAGAAATAGCAAGTAAAATAAGAAGTGCAGAGCCCAAGAGCTAGTAAAGTAGAAACCCAAGAGCTGCTTTATTAGCCACAACCGATTTAATTAAATTTGAAACTACTGGTGAAGGTATAAGGGTAGTACAAAAAGGAAGAGGGTTATACTTAGGTACAAAGAAAAGATAGTTTAATTCTAGATATAGATATTGATTTACATCTAATACTAGATATAGATCTAGCTCTAATCTTATTTATATATATTAATTCTATTATTATTATTTTTAAATATATTATTATAACTAAACACTAATAACTTTAGTTTATAAAAATACTCAGTTTGTTTCTCTTATTCTTCTTATATTCTTCATACACCTTAACTAGTTCAATATATTCATCATTATTTAATTTGCTATCATTCATTGATTTAGCATATAGTTTATTAAACTTGTCACTGAATTGTTTACTTAAAATATACATTTGTGAATACTTTATAATTTTGTTTCGTATTTTTGTATTAATTGTTTTTAATAATGAACCACAAACAGTTGGTGTAGCAAAAGCTGTTGGTATTAAACTAGGTAATCCTGTACGCGTTGATGCAACTGATGTTGATGTTGCAGTTGTTGCTATTGATGATAATAATTTTTCTGTTATCTCAGCTACGTTAATATGTAAATATAATTTTTATATCTACTTAACTTCTTATTATAGTTATTAGTTTCATTTGCATAATAGTTTCTAATATCTTTTATAATGATAATTTTATTAAATTTATTATTAGCTGGGATTTTATTGTTTACGTATTGTTCATTAACGGTTGATCCGCGAAGCGGCGACTTCATCGATAGATTGGGATCGGTTAAACGGCTTCGCGGATTTAGTAATCTCTCACTCGGTGCTGTTGGTTGACTCAATTTTATTAGTAAAATAAATTTCTATTTCCTTCATTTTTTCTTCTTGATCAAAATCATAATGCATCTCTAGTCTTGCTTATTCTTTATTATCAAATATTTTACTCTCAAGTAATATAGCAATTATATATTCTATAACAAGCCTTATCATTAATATGTGGTTTTCTCTTAAACCTTTCCATATAACAACACATGCTTCACCTAATTTAATAATATTAACTGTCTCATTATAATTGTTATCAAACTCTAGTTTTAATTCATCTGGAAATTGTATCAGCCGAAACTTTATTACCAAATTGCGCAATATTAATTTCAAACTCAGTTATCTTATTGGCTAATGTGCTTAATTTATCTGAGTTAAGAGACATTAGTTCAACTGTCTGATCATCAATCCATACAGAGCCACCATTGGTTGCAGATGATGGTAGTCAAATAATGTTTGCATTTAGTTCGCCAGATTTAATTTTTTCAAATTCACCTTTTTTATGCAGTTATGTTTTTACTTAATATGTCCGTCTTTTTATTTGACGAAAATAAGTTATTGTCAGAATATTTTTTTATTAACAGCTTCTTTCATATCAATGGGTGGATGTAAGTTTTCGATTATATATTTGTTCTCATATCAATATTATCATTACCTTCTGAGAATAATTGATGAGATTTAGTAGTTGTTAGATGGTTGGGTGAACTAATTGTTGTTGTTGTAGTTTGTAGTTGGGCTTGGTTAAATCTATTTCTTGTCATTATTTAAATGGAGAAAGATCTGCGAAACAGGTTCCCTAATCTAATTCGTTGCTGACCAGATGTCTATTCCAAGTGATTCTAAAACTTTACTATAAATTCAAAATCAAACTCGGACTTTAATAATACCTGTTTTTAATATTTATCTTCTCTTATCTCTCTATTTATATCTTCTATCTTATATGTTGTCGGTTGTGTTTTTGAAATTTCTTTAACTTTAAACATTTCTCTATTCCAATTAGAAAATCTATTCCAATTTTAACCTTTAGAAAAGATATTACGTTTATCTTCAATTCTAAAGTAATCACCAACTTTAAGTTTAGGTTCTTAAAATAAAATGAGTATCTAACTTTATCAGGATAATTGGAAGCTTCAGCCGGTGTCATATTAATTGTTGAATGAATGTTATTGTTATATGTTATTACTGCATCATTTAATATATTTACCCAATTACCATCACCATTGATGAACATTGGTTTATTAATTATGTGTAATAACGTTCTATTAAATCTCTCTATAAAAACAGCCTTCAAATCACTATAAGTAGAATATAGTTGGATTTGATATTCGTTTCATTTCATATTTATTTTCTACTTTCAGAGCCAATCCGCGGAACCTCTGATAAAATTGATTTAAAACCATTAGTTATAGATAAACCAGATTTATCCTTTCATTGAATAGCCCTTACATACTTTGTGAATATATCTATAACTGTTAAAATTAACTTATAATTATTATTGTATTTACTTAGAGATGACTTGTCAATTAAATCAGCTGACCATGTTTCATCTTTAAATAATGGTATTGTTCTCTCTCTTCTCAAATTTTATTTGGGGACTAAATAATTCCTTAGCTAGTAGTTGTTGTTTTTCCACCATTATTTATTTACCATACTTAAAAAAAATTATCTAGTTTTTATTGAGTAATAAAATTCATAGATAATAGTTGTTTAGATATATCTAGCATTCCATCTTTTAATCCATTATGCACAGCTTTTGTTTTTTGTATAGGTAATTCTAATCTTTCGATTAAGTTGTTAGGTCTGCCTTGCTAAGGCCACTAGCTTCAACTTCTTCACCACTCTCGTAAACAGTTTCTTCACTACTAGAATCAACTGTGTGGTGGCGTGGATTTCTTCCTGGTACGGCAAGACTAGTTTCTATTCTTCTAATAAGTTTCAATCAATTACTTTTTAATATATCTTTTTCTGTTGTAGTTGATATCACCTAGAAACAATCTTATTATATTTTCTTCACCTCTTATATCTTTTTGGGTTACATCTTTATTAATAAAAAACCATAGTGAAACCCCTAAAAAATCATAGACTCTACTTTTTATATTTATGCCATCAGGTACTAGAGATACATCTACACCATTTATTTTAAATTTATTTGAATTCGGATCAACTAATTTTAATTCTAATTGTTTATTTGTTTCTTTACCCATTAGTAAATGAAGGTCAATCATATCATTGTCTACAATAAATGTTTTTCCTCTGTCATCTTTTAATTTTACAGATGGATCAAGTGTTGGTGATAAGAGAGAGGCTCGATCAAGGAAGCTGCTTTGTTTTTGGGAGTTTAAGGCTTTTGAAACATTATTGTTATCCTCGAGTGCTGTTAACGTTTTGTTTTGAAGAGCTTGCATTGCTTCACTAATGGCTAGTAATGCTTCGCTGTTTGTATTCAGAGTTTTAGTTACTGGATCAAATAACTCTTCTATTCCACCGTAATATTGTTGTTGTCTTAACTTATCTTCTAATCTATTTCTTCTGTTTTGTTTTTCAAGACTGTTTAGTTCTATAAGTTTATCTAGCTTAGCCATTTTTCATTTGTTTAGATAAAAAATAAGTTAAATCAGTGAAACTGCTTGTTAAACCACCAGCGGGGCTCGTTGGTAAACCACAGACGGAGTCTGTTCGAAGATCATTTTATTATCTAATGGCAGCCTCGATTAACTTTTTATCATCATTAATGGTTAGTTCTAGAATATTATTAGCCAGTTGGTCTTTGTCTAACTCTAAGGGTTTTATCATAATTTTATATTGAATCTCTTTTGAATAGATATAGATTCTCATCATGAGGATAGCTTTTAATATTATTTACATAAAATCTTTTATCATCAAATGTATTTAGACTAATATTATTGTTTTTATTGTTGTCATGTTATCACCAACTCTTTGTCTTCTTCATTCATATACAGTTCTCTGTGTGTTATTTATTAACCTATTATAATACTCTTCATGTTTCTTTATTCCTTTCTCTTTAGTTTTATTTGGGTAATCTTTAAAACTATAGGTCTTTGGTGACAGGGCTATAAACTCTTCTATTATTCTACTTCCCAAAGCATGTTTGAATTTGCCAGGGAATTTATTATTAGTTTTGATTGGTGGTTCGAGATTACTTAAGTCCATGTGATCATTGTCGACATTATCCTCGCTAAAGCTTAATACAAAACTATCAGTATCCATTTAATAGAGTTGTAGGTTTTTGAGAAATGGTGGAAGAAAATATTAGAATACATCATACATGTGTAATTTACTTAATTCTAATATAGTAACACCTACATATACTGGAGAATCATATTATATTTTTTTCTTCATATGTTCAATTTGGCTAAAATCCTTATGTCTAGTTATATTCTTAAATGTCGGTTTACTGATACTTTTCATTATCTTTCCTCATCGTGTAAGAACCTACTTTGAAGGAAGTGTAGAGGATTCATTCACATTCTTCCATATATTGAGTTGTTCATTAATCTCCTTGCATCATTTTCCACTTCAGTTTCAGCTGTTGCTCTTTAATAGTTTTGTTTTGAATATAGTCTCTACGTATGTAATCTTGTTTAAACTTAATTGCTCTATGAATTTTAGTTATTTTTACACCCATATTAACATAGAACTTTGTTGTTTTGATCTAAGAGAAATTTCTCTGTTCTCGCTCTACCTTTCTCTCTTTCTCTAAAATCTAATTCATTATCATTTATCTTTCTTTTAATGCGCATTGATGCTAATTTCTCTGTTCTATCTTTACAACTATTAGTCTAATTAATATCACAAACTATATAGTAACCATGATCACTATCATCTGGAGTATTTAATATTTTATCTAGAGATGTGGTAATAGTGTACTCAAATGCCTTGCAAGGTAACTTTTGCATCATTGCATAGCCGTATAGGTTGTTTGCATCTATATACCGTAGAGTCTTGTTATTTTCACTAACCGCGAAGGGGCTTCGCCGATTGTTAACCAATCTATCGCCCATTTTACCACATATACCACCTCTCTTTGCTTCAGCGAAATCATCCAGCATTTTTTTATCTTGTAATATATCTAATTTAACACCACTTGACATTAACCAACAATCAAAACTATAATCAGGGAGACTTACATAGTGTAGAAGGTTGAGACTGTATTCTTTCATACTTAATTTAACATGGAGTAGTCTAATATTTCCACATCATTCTTTAAAAACTCTACAGTTAGATCTTTAACAGTTTTATGACTGTTGTCTGTATTAAATTTATCGACTTCGTCTTGTGTTGGTAAATTATTAGATAGTGAGGATTTGAAGTCTTCTATATTTAGATTAGCAATAACTTCTTGGTATGAGTCTAAGCCTAAGTGTTCATACAGATATATTGTTTTAGTTTTACAATGATATATCTTTGCCATTTGATCTAGAGGCATAGCTAAGAAGTTATAACTATCTACGAATTTAGGACCACCAAAACTAAACATCTTAGATTTAACAGCAGCTAGTGGTATGTTATCTACTTTTCTTTTATCAGTAATCTGTCTAAAGAGTTCACTATATAGTGGATTGAAATCATAACCAGAGCCATTGTGGAAAATTGTAGGAATGAAGTTTTGTTGTTTGAATCTTAGATTACAAATTTTACATGCTGGTCCTCTATATTTACTAGTTTCATGACAGTGATCTCTTATTATTTAATACATGTTGTACCACATATATGACAGGTAGTATTGGTTTCATGATATAATTCATCTTCTTTATTAAATACCATCTTTTCATTACGTTTGATTTTATTCTCTCTTTCTATTTCTAATAGATCTCTAGCAAACCTTTTGATACAGTCCAGACCGAAGTAGTATTTGAAATTACTTTGCCAGATGTAACCCACACTTATTGGTAAGTGTTCAGCAATTACATATTTACAATTGTTATTTGTGACATCGACATCACAACATTCTATATCAGCGGTTATAATATTTTTTTACATTCTGAAGTTTATGTTCTTTTATGAAAGTAATATGTTTTTTCTTAGGACAAACAATCTCTGGTACGAAAGAGTGGCTACATTCGTGTTTGTCGTACTTAATTTGAGAGTTAAACCAATATGTGAATCTATCACAGTAATAGAATTTATGATTCATATTATTTTGGTCGATCTAACAAGGTTTTTATTGTATTAATTACAGCGCAGTGGTTCCCCTAGACTAAGATTCTGACATTTTTTCTATCTTTATCAAAATCATCCAGTGGTTTAAACAACTCTACTTTGCCCTCACCACGAGGTGTGTATACCCAAATATTTATTTTGTACAATTTCTGTTTTCTTATTATTTAAGCAAAATCATCTTCATTTTGTTGTCGTGCTTCAATTAGGTTATTTTTATATTTACTCTCACATGTTGCATGGTCCATGGCGAAATGTAGCCAAGCAGTAATAGTTAGTTGTACGCAGTTGTATTTTGAAGTGCGTTTATTTGATAATGATTTAGAGTTTTTGAGATCGGGGGTTAAATCTATTTAACTACCAATAGATGCTTTGGTTGGTTCAATATTTATCTGAATACTTCTTAAACCAAAAAATTAAAAGTCATAGCCATAACCCTCATATTTTTCTTCTTCAAAATCTAACCATTGTTTGAAGTCACCATATTCATAAATTGCATTTTTAATATTATAGTCAGTGTTGAAGAATATTTTAGTAGTTTTAACTTCTTTTTTGGTTCTCTTCTTGTACTCACACTCAGTTATGATCTTATATTTAAAACTCTTAGCTTTTCTTTACTGATGACAGTTTTTAATTTCTTCTAAAGAGTTACTAATAGCTTCATCTATATCTTCAAGGTAATTTCCAGCTTTATCAGTAATATAAAATTTTTTCATGTTCTGGCTAGAGTTTATATCAAAATATTCTGTGTTTTCTGGATACTTACGATTATGACTATTTGAGTGAGTAGTTAGGGCTATTTTATTTCTAAATTCTGCATGACATTCTTTACATTCAAAATTAATTCCAGGGTAGATACTATCTTCGGTTTTAGTTTTGGATTTAGTGATGGCTTTTGTTTAAATAATATCTTTGGTGTTATCTTTAGTTTTAGTTTCAGTTTTAGTTTTAGTAGAAGGTTTGGGATAGATAAAGTCTTCATCTGAATCATACATCATCTCCATAGTTTTAGCTGGGGGTTCAGTTATAGCCCCATCATCATCAGAAACAAACCTTTTCTCTAATATTTCTTTATGTTTAGAATCGTATGATTGATGGTGTGTTTTATTAGGGAAAATTTATAACTTTTCGAAAATGAAAAAATGAAGTGTAATAAGTGAAGAAATAAGCTTTGGAATGATAATTTTGTAATGATGGTAAAGAATTAGATTATTGTTGTTATATATGCAAGGATATAGTTAAAGTAAAAGATTATATTAAACATTTAGGAGAACATTATGTTAATCCTAATCAATATCTAGAGTGTAATATGTGTCAAGTGAACAAGCTTTTTTCTTTTTTTAGGTTTAGAAATTGAAGATGCAGATTTTGCTTGTATCTTAATAGCTATAGATTCGCCCGTACTAGAAATCAGTTCTGAGAGCATGTTTATAAATATAATATCAGTGAAGCGGTTTCACGGATTACTGTGGCCGGTTCTCCTTGATTAGATTTAAATTAGGCTCTAAGCAAAAGTGGAGTTTTTCATATAAATACTAGCATAATTGTGGGTGTGCTGGTAAGCGGGTTTAAAACCTAATTTTGATTTTAATTTCGGTAGTGTATATAGTAGTGGAAAAAAACAGGGGTTCCAGGTACAATTTGGCTCATTTCCCCGAATGCGGCTAGCATAAGGGGGATGAGACAAATTGGGCTGGTGGCTGCAACCCCTGTTTTTTCCACTACTAAAGTGTTTGCGATTGTTATGCATAAGCTGTTTATCAATAATAGCCGTCGTCAGCTACTCAGTTGGCTATTTTTAAGTGATTTTAGATATTCGGTGAAATTTAACTGTATTGGGGATTTCACTGTAAGAGTTGTATAGATGAAGAGTTTTTTGTGGATAATTTTGTCCTTGAAATGTAACGGAAACAAAATATTCCGCTCCTGAAAACTGACGCTGTTCTTATATATTCAGCATACGAGGCTATGTTTGTTTTCGAAGAGTTGGCTGAATAATAATTATTATCCTTTAGTTGAGATAAGATGTGTTGAAAGGTTTATGAATTATTGTCTCTGTTCTCCTCTGGTGGTAGTGCTGCGGAGTTAGAGCAACGTGGAGTTGCAAAATTGTGCTGTGAACTGTCCAGTCTAAAAACACCATTTTCTTCAAGTCAGATGAATAGCACAGGTACGTTTTTGAAAACTAAATTAAAGTAGTTTGAAAAAAAATTACGGAAGCTCCTCCTGTTCAATCTGTTGAACGAAATATTCAGCGAGAGTAAGTTTTTTTCTGGCAATTGTTTGATTGTTTTCAAATTAGCCTGTTCTGATTTTTTGGCGTTTGTTTAAGCGTTTACCAATATTCGAATATCAAAAAGAAATTAATTTGGAGCAGTAAGTTTAGCAAAGCCGGAGTATTAGGCGAGTCCCAACTGTCTGCTATGCCCCTATCAATGTACGGTACGAACAGTCAGAGCTTTTCTCTGACGTCCTTACTGATTGCAATGAAGATCCCAATACAGAAATAAACTGGAGAAAACTGTTCGGATTATCGAAATGCATTTTAAGTGCCAGTCACGGAGGAGGGAAACAACACAGGCGGAACAACGACCAAATAATTCTTGAAAGAAACAATCACTGGAACGAAAATTGCTCTTTGAAACAATCAAAACGATCAAACGAGACAAACTCTGAGGAGATTATCAAACATGCTAAACATATGTATTTCCAGGGCCAATATGGCAGAGCAGCAAAAGTTTGGCTTCTGATGTTTTGCACCAGTCAACAAAGCACCTCTCGATAGTTTGAAAAAATTGGATCCTGTTGAAGAAAAGCCTATTGAAGTCCAAAATTTTTCATCACAAGCCTATAAATTCAGTGGAGAAAATGTTTCGGAACAATTGAACTCGTTTTCTAGGTTTACAGCAGCTGGTCCTTCAAAAAATATTCCTGAACATCCTTTACATGCTGTACAGTGTAGTGCTTCAGATCAGTCACAAAATGCTATGAGAGTATTGACTAAGCTGGTAAACTTAAGCTGTCGTCGGGAACTTCCGAATTTGTTTCACAAGCTCTTTTTTGTGCATCGCTATCAGCCTTGTTGCTATCAAGGAAGGCAGCATTGCCCTATTGCAGTCGGAGTAATCTTGAGGCAGCTAATAGCTAAATGTTTAGCCAAGGAATCAAATTCAGAAGCAAAAGAAATTTTCCAGAGGCTGCAATTGACTGTTGGAGTGAAGAGTGGAGCAGAAGCCGTTATACATTCGACTAAGATTTCGTATGAAGAGATACTCACGTCGTCCAATTCTTCGGTTATTTTGCAAATTGAGTTTTGCAATGCTTTCAATTCCATAAATTGCAGTGGAATGTTGAAAGCCGTTGCCAATTAAATGGCTGGCATTGCCGTTTTTACCAATTTCTGTTATTCACAACACAGCCAATTATTCTATGACAAATTTTTTGTTACCATTGAAAGCGGTATCCAACAAGGCGACCCATTGGGCCCCTTGCTTTTTCTCTGACACTCTGGCCCATTATAGAGAGAATTCAAGAATCTCCGCCAGAGCTTCAACAACATTCCTGGTATCTAGATGATGGTGTCTTGTTGGGCTCAGAAGACGATCTCATTAGATCTTGGAATCTTCTATGCGAGCTCGGACTTAATCGCGGCCTCCGCATCAAGATCGGTAAGTGCGAGCAGTGGTCCACGGTAGATTTAGGCAGAGTGGACATAAGAATAAAGCGAAATGATAATTCGGGCCTTGAGGTTCTTGGAGCTGCGTTAGGAACCCCATAGTTTGTCTGCATGAAACCTAACGAAAGGATAGGGAAAAAAGGGTACTTTTTGAAAAGTTGGGCTACCTTGATGACCCTCAGTGCGCCCTAGGTGTCCTACGCCACTGCATTGGCCCCCAAAATGTTTTATTTTTTGCGTTGTCAAACGACAGCAAGTTCAGTTATTAAATCCCTAAAAATTTTTGATGCCCAACAGCGCGAAAAACTTGAAAATATCCTTGAAATAGTTCTTCCAGAAGAATCCTGGACTCAAGCATCGCGGCCCATATCCCTTTCAAGGTTGGGTGATCGCCAATGCCAAGACTAGTACAAAGCAGCATACATTGGTTCTGTTCTCTCCTCTGAAGATTTTGTTTAAAAAAAACCGGTGAAAGCCCAGACAACTGCCAAGTTTTGCAGGATCTTTATTCCAGTATAGCACAACTGGAAATTCCAAACTTTTCGCAAAAGACTATCCAACAAACTCTTGATAATGAAAAATTTCATGATCTTAAAGAGAATCTAGTTTGTGAGAGAGAATCCGTCCGACTTCTCTCATTGTCTGTTCGACGTGCT
>NC_134472.1:15098866-15138866 GCF_964194025.1 Convolutriloba macropyga | reverse complement strand
CCACATTTTCAATTGATAGTGACCACCCCACCCCCACTTAACCCGTCTCCTCCACTTACTCCCACCTCTCTCCACCGGATCCCCAACCCAACCTACTTCCTCAATTATAAAACATTTTCTATAGTTAAATTGGGCTATTCATTTCTTATTAGTTTTCATTAATATTTCTTTTTTAGACAAGATTAGGTTTTTAAACATTTTGCAAAATTCTTCGAGTCGTTTCTGGTATTTTATGGGCTATGTTTCTTTAAGACATTTCACAAATTTAGAACTTGACGTCAAACTTAACGAACTCACTGTTTCAGCTGAGTTGAGTTTAGAACTCACTCAACAATTTCTCTTCATTATTGTGAATAAACTCAGTAAAATTTGAGATACCAGTGATAAGCCGATTAACGCGGGGTTTTAAACAATAGTGCACTGATCTGTCCGAGTTAACTGGTAACTGTGCGAACGCTAACTGGTACTAATAAAAAATGCACTTGATTTTTGAATTCGTGAATAAACGGTACTACTTGAAAGAAAGCTGGCCAGTAACACTGAATTTTACGTTCACAATCCAAAAAACAGCGGTCTGTTTCTCAACTATGCAATCAAGATATTTATAATGTAAAGGGTCCATTAATTGTTAGTAATATAGGACTGTCGACGTAATCTTTAGTATTGATGAACAGTTTTTCTTGTAGAACAATTATATTAACGCATGCAATAAACACGCACACTTGTAAATGAAATACATTTAACAAGGTTAGGGGTATTAGCCGACATACCAAATAGCCGACGCGCCAATTAGTCGACAGAATAGTATATTTCACTGTATTTTACAATTAATCCGCAACCAAATTTACAAGTTTCGGCAGAATTTTACTACTTTATCCAAAAATTTTTGTTGACATTTGACAACTCAAATTAGATTTTTTCAGACGCATATGTTTTTCATTTAAGACTTCGTATCTCTTTAATTTTCAGGCAATGTAGGTTTGCCTCGAGAAAATCTGCGATTTTCAATCTTCGATTTTTGCTCCTGATAGCTCATTTTTCTCTCAATATTCCAAAACGTAGTTTTTGATGTCCCATCGTCTTGATTCCACAATCGTTCTGTTTTTCACATTTGTTTTTCGTCTGTATTTTTTGGCCTATCCAAGACATTCCACATTTTCAATTGATAGGGACCAACCCCAACCCCACTTAACCCGTCTCCTCCACTTACTCCCACCTCTCTCCAACGGATCCCCAACCCAACCTACTTCCTCAATTATAAAACATTTTCTGTAATTAAATTGGGCTATTCATTTCTTATTAGTTTTGATTAATATTTCTATTTTAGGCAAGATTAGGTTTTTAAACATTTTGCAAAATTCTTCGAGTCGTTTCTGCTATTTTATGGGCTATGTTTCTTTAAGACATTTCACAAATTTAGAACTTGACGTCAAACTTAACGAACTCACTGTTTCAGCTGAGTTGAGTTTAGAACTCACTCAACAATTTCTCTTCATTATTGTGAATAAACTCAGTAAAATTTGAGAGACCAGCGATAAACCAATTAACGCGGGGTTTTAAACAATAGTGCACTGATTTGTCCAAGTTAACTGGTAATTGTGCGAACGCTAACTGGTACTATTAAACAAATGCACTTGATGTTTGAATTCGTGAATAAACAGTACTACTTGAAAGAAAGCTGGCCAGTAACACTGAATTTTACGTTCAAAATCCAAAAAACAGCGGTCTGTTTCTCAACTATGCAATCAAGATATTTATAATGTAAAGGGTCCTTTAATTGTTAGTAATATAGGACTGTCGAGGTAATCTTCAGTATTGATGAACAGTTTTTCTTGTAGAACAATTATATTAACGCATGCAAGAAACACGCACACTTGTAAATGAAATACATTTAACAAGGTGAGGGGTATTAGCCGACATACCAAATAGCCGACGCGCCAATTAGTCGACAGAATAGTATATTTCACTGTATTTTACAATTAATCCGCAACCAAATTTACAAGTTTCGGCAGAATTTTACTACTTTATCCAAAAATTTTTGTTGAAATTTGACAACTCAAATTAGATTTTTCCAGACGCATATGTTTTTCATTTAGGACTTCGTACCTCTTTTTTTTCAGGCGATGTAGGTTTGCCTCGAGAAAATCTGCTATTTTCAATCTTCGATTTTTGCTCCTGATAGCTCATTTTTCTCTCAATATTCCAAAACGTAGTTTTTGATGTCCCAGCGTCTTGATTCCACAATCGTTCTGTTTTTCACATTTGTTTGTCGTCTGTATTTTTTGGCCTATCCAAGACATTCCATATTTTCAATTGATAGGGACCAACCCCAACCCCACTTAACCCGTCTCCTCCACTTACTCCCACCTCTCTCCAACGGATCCCCAACCCAACCTACTTCCTCAATTATAAAACATTTTCTGTAATTAAATTGGGCTATTCATTTCTTATTAGTTTTGATTAATATTTCTATTTTAGGCAAGATTAGGTTTTTAAACATTTTGCAAAATTCTTCGAGTCGTTTCTGCTATTTTATGGGCTATGTTTCTTTAAGACATTTCACAAATTTAGAACTTGACGTCAAACTTAACGAACTCACTGTTTCAGCTGAGTTGAGTTTAGAACTCACTCAACAATTTCTCTTCATTATTGTGAATAAACTCAGTAAAATTTGAGAGACCAGCGATAAACCAATTAACGCGGGGTTTTAAACAATAGTGCACTGATTTGTCCAAGTTAACTGGTAATTGTGCGAACGCTAACTGGTACTATTAAACAAATGCACTTGATGTTTGAATTCGTGAATAAACAGTACTACTTGAAAGAAAGCTGGCCAGTAACACTGAATTTTACGTTCAAAATCCAAAAAACAGCGGTCTGTTTCTCAACTATGCAATCAAGATATTTATAATGTAAAGGGTCCTTTAATTGTTAGTAATATAGGACTGTCGAGGTAATCTTCAGTATTGATGAACAGTTTTTCTTGTAGAACAATTATATTAACGCATGCAAGAAACACGCACACTTGTAAATGAAATACATTTAACAAGGTGAGGGGTATTAGCCGACATACCAAATAGCCGACGCGCCAATTAGTTGACAGAATAGTATATTTCACTGTATTTTACAATTAATCCGCAACCAAATTTACAAGTTTCGGCAGAATTTTACTACTTTATCCAAAAATTTTTGTTGAAATTTGACAACTCAAATTAGATTTTTCCAGACGCATATGTTTTTCATTTAGGACTTCGTACCTCTTTTTTTTCAGGCGATGTAGGTTTGCCTCGAGAAAATCTGCTATTTTCAATCTTCGATTTTTGCTCCTGATAGCTCATTTTTCTCTCACTATTCCAAAACGTAGTTTTTGATGTCCCAGCGTCTTGATTCCACAATCGTTCTGTTTTTCACATTTGTTTGTCGTCTGTATTTTTTGGCCTATCCAAGACATTCCATATTTTCAATTGATAGGGACCAACCCCACCCCCACTTAACCCGTCTCCTCCACTTACTCCCACCTCTCTCCACCGGATCCCCAACCCAAACTACTTCCTCAATTATAAAACATTTTCTATAGTTAAATTGGGCTATTCATTTCTTATTAGTTTTCATTAATATTTCTTTTTTAGGCAAGATTAGGTCTTTAAACATTTTGCAAAATTCTTCGAGTCGTTTCTGGTATTTTATGGGCTATGTTTCTTTAAGACATTTCACAAATTTAGAACTTGACGTCAAACTTAACAAATTCACTGTTTCAGCTGAGTTGAGTTTAGAACTCGCTCAACAATTTCTCTTCATTATTGTGAATAAACTCAGTAAAATTTGAGAGACTAGTGATAAACCGATTAACGCGGGGTCTTAAACAATAGTGCACTGATTTGTCCGAGTTAACTGGTAATTGTGCGAACGCTAACTGGTACTAAAAAACAAAAGCACTTGATTTTTGAATTCGTGAATAAACAGTACTACTTGAAAGAAAGCTGGCCAGTAACACTGAATTTTACGTTCACAATCCAAAAAACAGCGGTCTGTTTCTCAACTATGCAATCAAGATATTTATAATGTAAAGGGTCCTTTAATTGTTAGTAATATAGGACTCTCGACGTAATCTTCAGTATTGATGAACAGTTTTTCTTGTAGAACAATTATATTAACGCATGCAAGAAACACGCACACTTTTAAACTAAACACAATTGACGGGGTAAGGGGCGTTAGCGGGCATACCATTTAGCGGGCATCCTATTTAGCCGCCAGAATAGCATGTTTTCGTGTATTTTACACGAAATCCTCAACCAATTTTATTGCAACCTTTTAACACGTTATCCGAGATTTTTTTTTGGAGAAAAGTGACAACTCACTGAATAATTTTTCAGACACATTTGTTTTTCTTTTAAGGCTTCGGGTCTCTTTTTTCAGGCATTGTTTGTTCACCTCACGAAAAACTACGAAAATCGATGTTCGATTTTTGGCCTGATCGCTCATTTTTCTCACAGAATTCCGAAACATAGTTTTTGATTTCCCAGCGTCTTGATTCCACAATCCGTTCCATTTTTCAAATTTGTTTGTTGTCAGTATTTTTTTGGTCTATCCAAGACATTCCACTTTTTCGTAGAATAGGGATCACAAATTTTTGGCATAGTGAAAATTTTTTTCTAAATGAGGAGATGGCTTGAGATATAAATGTCGTTGTTATTGTTCAGATATATTTAAAGCCGCTTTAATTCTTGTTTGGGCAGTAACGGAAGTCCAAACAACATTCATGGAATTTTTTCTATAATTTGATTTTCTTGATATTATCGAAACAAATCTATTTTGTAATTTTTGAAAAACGCACAGAGAAAATTGAAAAAAAAACTCCCAATGTTCAGAACATTATATAATTTTTTCGCACTGCTGCTGCAACACCGGTTTTGTAGTCGGCAAAATTAGCCTCTGGCATTAATCGCATTTGAAGTTTTTGCTGTCCTTTTCACTGTCTACATAAAAAAATTCGCCTAAATTTTTCAGTTTTGCCGTCTAGTAGTGCCTACACAACTGATATCTCCATTCTCCAGTTACACCAAAAAGTTCTAAAATTAGTATGAAGGTTTCGATGCTGACTTAAATGTTCTGTCTCTGATCATATAATCCAATCGCTAGCCAATTGTTCCAAAACTTGATAAATCGAAAAAAAATTACCACTCCGTCCTCTTGATGAAAAAGAAATTATTTTTTGTTTGATGTCAATGCCCAGGCACCAATAATTGACGCTTCCGCAACGTTTATATGTGGTGTTGTTGTGTAAATAGACTGAGCTCTAATTATACTTTTGCGTACGTATCTATAAATTGGTACCAAATTCATTCATTGAACAACGCGAGCTGCAATCAGTTTGAGTGCACTTAAAGTATACTGTAGTTGCTCTGATTTTAACTTTTTGAAGGAGCAGTTGTTGATTATTAGCTTTTCTCCTCCTCGTTTTTCTGAATTTATGATCTCATAATCTCTGGCAGTTCAAGTGAAACACAAAACTGATAATTTTATGTTAACTTTGAGGCAAATTTTTTCAACCGCCTTTTGTTTGCTGAAATTAGATGCACAGGAAAATTTTCTCACGGGAAAAGTAATTCTAGTTCTTTTTAATGACGCAATTTTCAGACAATCAGATTTAGACAGCTCAATTTGTCGGCTAAAGTGTATGTCGACTAAATTGTAGGTCAAACAATTCCACTAAGCTGTGGGCACAAACGGAAAAGTTTCAGCAATATAGAGTTGGAACCAACCAACTTTTAGTAACGAAAGTAGGTAAGATTGAGCTGGGGAGGTCGAAGGTGGTGGATTTATGCAGGTATAGGAGGGTAGGTGGATGGTAGGTAGGGAGGGGTTGGGGTAGGTTGGTAGGTTATTGGCGGGGAGTTAGTGGCAGGTGGGTAGGTTAGTGGAGGGGGGAGGGTACGTATCTGGGGTGGCGGTGGTAAGGTAGGCGGGGTTTGAAGGCAGGCTAGACAGGGGTTTGATAGGTAGGTGATTGGTCAGTAGCTGCTCTGTTAGATAGGTGAGAGGAACTTATTTGGGATACCAATTTCTCAGAATTATTTTTTACAAGTTTTTTAAGTTGCTATCTGCTCTATTTTACCGAAAACTTTTGGTGTATTTGGAAAACCAATTAGCGTTTTTAGAAAACCGGTTCAAGACCGCTCTGCTAGATTTGGGAAGTGACTTTTGAAGAATCTTGTAGCTTTGTTAAAAACACGTAACTTGTAAAATTGAAAATGCCAAAAGGTCAAACGGGTCAGCATCTTGCTCTTTTAAGTAGGAAATTTGGTTCTTGGCACGGTAGATTCTGGGTTTTAAACACAATAATTAAACAGTAACTAAAGTGCTACCAACAATCAGTGAGGTTTTTGCATAAAGCTGTTCAAACGCAATTTAGTCGTTTATTTTTGCTTGTGTAAATTCGTGTTGCACTTGTTTTGCTGACTGATTTCTTAAAATACCAAACAGTCTCAAACAGTTCATTTTATTTCAATGCCAATCGTCTTTGGGGATAAAATATGCAAAACATCCTAATATTTGTTTGCGTGGAAGTATAAGAACAAAAGGCAGAACTGGATAAAAATTAGGCAGATAATTTACCCGTATGAAGCAGCGACATACTCCTGACTTTGAAGTTCAAAATTTAAAAAACTTTCAGTTTTACCCATATATGAATATTACAATCTCTATATCAATGTACAATAATTATCGTTATCAATATATCAATCAAGAAACCAATATCAATAATACACATCCTTGGAAAAATTTTGAAAAGATGAAACACTGAAGGATGTTAGGCTCACAGATGAAATACATTGGGCGCCTTTAGGTCATTTTTTGATTGAGTTGATTATAAAACCTTATTATTAAAATTAGGCGTTGCGGACGGAGTTCGAGTAAAAACTTTCGGTTGGATTAAAAGTTTTTTACAGGTTAAAACTAGGTATTTTCAAATAAAGACTGAGCGTTCAACTGAGAAAATGTTTTCTGTGGAGTACCACAGGGCTCAGCATTAGGACCACTGTTGTTTATCATCTATATCAACGATCCATCGGACGCGCTGAGAAATCTTGTTGTGCTACCTGCCAATGATACCAACCTATTTCAGAAAAATAAAAAATCCTAACTAGAATCAGATTTGTATAAAAAATCAAGATGGATGGAAAAGCAAAGTTAACGTTGAATAAGTAGAAAAGACAAATAATATTTAACTACGAGAGAAGCAGTATGGATAACTATTCTTTTAAAAGGGATGTTTTAAGGAACACAAAATATGCCTTTAAGTAATTTTTTCATAAAACCTTGTTTCAAGGAGAACATTTAAAATCAAAAGAGACGCAAGCCCAAAATTCAACTCTTTTCTCTCTATTTTTCTATTTTTCGAATGGGTTTCATTGTTTTATGGTTTTATTGATTCAACACTGTGTCGTCTGTGAATTGTTTTTAGAAATTTGAGTTCCGTCCGTACTCCTTGTTGGATGTTTTTGTCGTCTTATGATGCAATCTCATTAAAAACAAGTGAAAGTAGCTTCCTGAGCAGTTGCAAGTAAATCTGTTTTTGTTTTAAGTTGGAAATTTATGGTTTGTTTGTTCTTTTTTAACATTTGTTATAAGAAGATCTATGATTTTTGTCATTTCTATCGTTTCTCTGTTGATTTTGTAGCTTGGCTATTGTAACGGCAGGTCGCATTCACTTTCTATTGAACCAAGATCCAACTTTTAAAATGTTTTCTTTGTCAATTAATGATTTCTTGGCTTTGGTAATACTCAATGAGAAGTATTATTTTTGGATATTTGCTTATTTCTTGAGTTTTTATTCTGTTTTTTTTGCCACTTTATCACAATAAGGCGTTGACCAATTGGCGTGGAAAAATTGCAATAGAAAATATTAAACGTTTTCCATGAATAGCTTTTATATTTATTGGTTGCGACACCGCTTTTTTGTTAAATTTAATCGATTTTTTTCGTTTTTTTTGCCGTTTTCTTTGTTTTCGTTTGGCATAATATGGATAATGAGACGTCTGAAATGTTTTCTATGAGATATAGAATAACCTTGTTATTGAGCCGAGTTGATACGTAATGATTTTTATCAATTTGATTTTGGATGTTTTCAAAAAAAAAACGTTGCGCTTTCTGCTCTTCTTTGTCGACATGTTACCGAGTTTAATTATTGAAAGGTCTCATATCTAACCTAATGAAGTACAGGTTAATTTGTTTAGTTCAGATTTTATCTGATTGCATTTCTTTGTTAAAATGTGTTTTTCAAATATAGACATCGAGTTTTGGCCGTAATTAATGTTTGCTTTTGTTTGATTTTGATTTTGTCTTTTCCAGTACTCTCATAAATTGCAAATCACATTGGCCCTCTAATCCTCCAGCATTATTCTTTGTTTGTTGAACGATATGTAAACTTTTGTAATTTTTTTTTATTTCCTCCTCATTTGGTAAACAATTAAATCAAAACGTGGATGAGCGGGATCGGAACATTATGTGCAAACTCACATTACGGAGCTTCTTGCTGTCTCGATGTTCTTCTGTTAAGGCTATCTTACAAAGCTATCATTTTATTTTGTTTAACTCTGTACTGAAAAGTACATTTGAAGCGTTTCTTTACTTGTTAAAATGAAAGTTTAGGTCAAAAGTTTTACTGGATAGCCACTGGTTCATAAAAGATAAAACTTAATAAGGCACTTCATGCATATGGCTTCACCATATTACTTGAAACGTTTAACGTTTTTTTGTGCTCAAAGTTAAACATTTTAGAATGACTTATTTTCTGACTGCTTGAAAGACAGCATTAAGAGCTTTCTTCGCACGTCTTTTAAGCAGTCAGACAATCTGTGGTTCTAAAATCATACAGCTGTTGTTGCTACAGAATAAAATGAAACTTTGATATCTTTTTACATGTCTATAGATAAAACATTTACTACGACGTTAGTTAAGCACTTTGCTTCTTTGTAGAAATGAACCATGGTTCACGAATGAAGAATCCACATGATAAATTTCTTGAGCCAATAATCTATCATGACTATGACTATTATATACTCTCATTGTATTTTAACTTAAATTATTTGCGATTGCAAAGTCATAAAAGATTAGTTATTGGATGGTCACAAGTCTTTTCAAAAATTATTGAGTAAAATGAGCTACAAAGTTGGATACTGGAACACACGAGGTTTCGTTGAGCCAATCATACTCGTACTAGAATATCTCCAGTATCCATACGAACGTGTCAAATATGAGTTTGATCACGCAGAACATTGGTTTGAAAATGACAAGAAGACTCTGGGTTTCGACTTTCCCAACATGGCCTACCTTTTATGTCCAAATGGACAGAAATTCACCCAATCCATTACTATTCTGCGACATCTGGGTCGAGAAGGCGGACTCTTCACAGCCCAAACCAATGACCAAATCACTAAACTTGAGGAGATTTTGGATACAGTTGTGGATTTGCGTCTTGGGTTCGCGCTGCTGTGTCTGAATCCCAACTTCAGTGACATGAAAAACGATTACTTGATGAACTTGGGAGGTCGTTTTGGTCCGTTCGAAGAGTGGCTGGCTGGTGGTCGAAAGTGGCTGAATGGAGACAATCTATTTGTGGGTGATTTCATTTTCTGGTCTGTCCTTGACTACCATGAGTGTATGGAACCGACAGTGTTGGAGGCATACCCTAACGTAAAGAGGTTCAAGGAGGAGTTTGCAAGTATTCCCCAGATTGCAAGCTACCTGGCCAGTGACAAATTTAAAAAGTTTCCAGTTTTAATCAAACAGGCATACTGGGGATGGAGTCCCTAAGAAACTAATTATTCTTGCAATTGTAAATATTTTGGGATTCTGTTTTGTCAATTCCCCCCAACTTAGTGAGCTTATATTTTTACGCCCCCCAGGAGGACGTGCTATTTTCTTAAACAGTAACGTGCTAAATAACAACATAGAATTCGTAACTGGGGGCGTAAAAAACTCTTGGGGGGAGGCAAAGCAGAATAGATCAATATTTTGAAAAGAGGTGAAGAGACAATACCAGTTATACCTGCACTGTACATTCTGTTTGATATGGTTTCATCATTGCAATACGCTCTGATATGATTATATTTAACCTTCATTTAACTTACTATTGAAGATGATGATTGGGAATCGAAACCAACATGAGAGTGCAGAAAAGCGTTATAGATTTAGTGACCGTTAAAACATCACGTGCACATTTTAAAAAGCCGAAAGTCTGCAGTGCCAGAAGTTGCTACTCAGCCAGAAGTTGACTTCCGCTGACTTTTGTCATTTTGAAATATGCGCGTTTTGTGTTTTAAGCATGGTTACGTAACTCTGCAGAAGTCACTTCGAAATTCTGACTTAATATCTCGAATGGCGTCTCGATTCTCGATAAACGCCAGAGGTTCTCAGTGATTTCAAGCAGAGTCACATTGCCATTACTAAAGGTTACGTGACTGACGGAGCCACTGAAAAAAATCTGGCATTCGTTTAGAAGCACGTAGCGGTTTTACGTAAGACAGAATTTTGAAAGTTTTATAACGCCACAGAGGTATATCCAAATCCTCACAGTCGAATCTGCCCTATCTGTGTATCTCATGTCTGTTTTCGCTATGTTAATACCTTAAAAATGCAGCAATATTACAAAAAAAAATAGATACTTTGACAAAATCGGCCAAAATTGAAAGGAATTGTGCAACCCGTATTTCCAAAAGTGTCTAAATTTTAACAGTGCAATTGAGATAAAAGCCCCATTTTATTAGCGCTATTTATCGCATTTCTGCTCTTTTTAGGTATCTTTTTTAGCACTGAGCGTAACTCGACTCTGCGCTGAATGTATCTAATTGTCGCACTGAATGTTTCTATAATCCGTAATTCTGCTTAATTGTACAAGTGGTTAAAATATTTTTTTAAATGATGACAATTAAAAAAATTGATAGTGGTTCAAAGCTTTTTAATATGCCATATAGATCTCCAAATTACCACTTGATCTTATTTGTTTTGAACTGTAGATTACATTTTGAACTGGTCATTTACATAATTCAAAGCTGGAAAGAGAACAAAAAATTGACGTTTTAAAATCTATTTACGGGTGTCTATTATCTTTTTCTGAAAAATTCTTCCATGCTCCGTCTGTGTATACTGCCTATCAGTTTTTCGAAACTGATAGGCAATAAACGGCTTTTTTACAGCTGTTTATCTTTTTTTCTAAAATATCCCTCCATTCTGCTTCTGTTTACAGTTGTCTACTTTTGTTTTTCTCTGAAAAATCACTCCATTCTGCTTCTCTTATTGGTGCTATTATATTTTTGAAAAATCATGACATTCTGCCTTTATGTACAGTGACCTATCATTTTTGTTTGAAAATTCCCTCAATTCTGCGTATTTTTGCAGTTTAGAAAAAGGAGTTTTAGAGAACCGCTGCACTTAAATTCGATTGTTTATTCTTCATGTTGTCCTCGACTGGCTGTTGTGTATCACTGTAGCTACCAGGGTTACTTTTGGAATCTTCAGTATTTAATCTCTATATTTTGTGATTTTGATCAATCTGACCACATTATACTGCCTTTCTAGCGTTATGATGTCCCATCTTTTGCCGATATATTTGTCCAGGTCAGGACACGAGTGGTGACGTCGTCATTTTTATTAATTTATAGCGTATATTAGATTTGTTTGACTCAATCTGATTCCCGACCTACAAAACAAACAATTTTTGTATCAATTTGTGCGCATTGGTGAACAGATTGTTAATTAAATTCCAATTTCACGTGCTCAGTTAATAAAGCTTTAACTCAGTTTTGCATGCTAAAAACCGCGCGTTAAGTTAGACGCAATTGCGGGTTACAGATACATTCATTTCGAAAATAAAACGATATCTAAACTGATCGGAATTATGCCAAAAGACTTCTCACCTAATTCCCAAACTGAATGTAGCTCAATCTCAAAAATCGACGGAACAAATTTTGCGAAAAGTAGCTTCTAAGGTTGTCTTCTAATTTTGCTCTTTTTGTGTCTCTATTGTTGCGCGGTTTTCGCCAAGGAGGAAACTTTGGGGTTATATCTCTGCGTCGTAATGAATCTGTAGCATCAGAAAACGACAAAGCAAAATTTCTAATACTTTATCCGCAATCACTTTTTTGGCTTTAATGACTGTTTTTTACCCAGAATACTCCAGTACCCAAAAAAGTTGGTACATCGACTATAGCAAGTATAGAATATAAAGCATTATATTTTTGGTCAAAAATAGGTTCTCAAAATATGACAGATCAACAGTAGTAAAAACCATTATACAGGATATATTATTGGTCTCAAATTGGTGAAAAGGTTCGATAGGGAGTTTGACGGGGATTTCTTTTCAATAACATTGTGATTAATCGGTCTGTAATCGGTCTGGGTGGTTTTTTAAATCAAAAATGTTATGAAATCATGCAAGCTTCTCTCAAATTCACAGAAACAACTCAGGGAAGCTTTTATTACTACATATGCATATAATATGTGTCAAAATAATTTAACTTCAACTATAGTTTCACTTAACAATTTATCAACCACGTGTGTTTATTCCCGTATATGGAGATAGCAACACAAATAGCCGCCAATTTTGCGAAATAAGAGAACTTTCAAATCGTAAATAGGTTACAAGTCTTGTAGCACGTTTCCGCTCACTTTAGGTATCTATTGTTCGCATTAAAAGTATATCTAATCCTCAATAAAGCCTAATTAAAAGCGCGCATTTTGAGCATGCAAAATTGTTTTATACTCTGTAATAAGCACTTTATTAAAGATGTCATTGAAGCTTTTAAAGCTTTAAAACGATTTAAATACAAACAACTTTCAATGTATTAATATAGGAAAAACGAACATGAGAAACAAGGATCGGGCATATTTGACCGTGACGATTTGGGTATACCTCTGCGGTGTAACGATGTGACGTTCCATTGTCACATTTACTCACGTTTTGTCTAAATCTTGAATTATAAATCAATTTACGGTAAATTGTTGACAAGAGTTGATGAACAAAGAATGGATAATAGTGAAAAATAAATCCACAATTGCCAAAATTTAAGAATCGTGAATTAATGTGACGGATATTTCCGATTTTGAGCAAATTTGAACTATTTATTTTCCTACTGTCACTCTCCAAAGACGCTTATAAATGTAAACATCGTTGCGGCTATTGCTTACGTTTTTGGGTAAATTTACTCCATTAAATTGTACGTTTGGCAACGTAATGTAATACAAGTATACTTTGACGCTTCGTAAAAAGGCCGATTCATTCATCTAACGTTATGTTATCCAATCAAAATTTTAAATAAACGCCTAGGATTCGTTGTTGGAAAAAAATAGTGTAAAACAATAGGCAGAAGAAAATTGATATTGTTTGCGAAAACTGATTCAATGAGTAAGGTATTATCGATGAAAACTTGGTGAAAACTGCTTTATATATTTTGTTACAACTGGAAACTTGATATGGAAAAAAAGTCGCGCTCATTTAGCTTCGACACTGAAGGCACAAAACTATTTAAATCATCGTTTTTACCGAAAACTGTCTTATCAGATCATACTTTCCTGACTTGCCCTCTTCTGATTATTTGGTGCGACCCTAGTCTAGACTTTTCTTTGACCATGCTACATCCTCATAATTTTAAATATCGCACTTCACTACCCAGTTTAGATCGAAACAGAGATCAAAGTGCAAAGTGTGAAAAATCTCAGCCGTTTTTTTTTAAATCTGGAAGTCATTTTAATATTTATTGTAGAAAAAGTTTTTGAAGGCTCATTGGCAACTGACTTCTGTGAGGGCTTTCAAGAGTGGTGCGTACAATGTTTAATGCAAATGAAACTCTACCAAAAATAGTGAGGCTTTCTGGAGACAGTTACATTAAAAAACTGTCCAATTACAGTGCTTGATTTCGGTTGGAATCCACAAGCTTCACTTGGATCTGTTTTAGTTGGTTTGTTCTTTCCCTTTATGTACGTTAGTATTTCAATTCTTAAAACCGTGTCAATTTTAAGAAATTAAAAATAAACCAAAAAACGCTATTTTTTTATCCTGAGTTTAGGAGCGAAAGGCTCATCGGTCAAAAAATTTTTTTTCTATTATCCAGGTATACAGGAGCTTCAACAAATAAGTTAAATATGCGAGGGTAACAAGCATTTAAATAATTGTTTTTTGAGCAGAACAACTTGGTTACAGACGTTCGTGCCTCTCGACTGAAATTTTTATCCTCACTTGATGATCCGGTAGATTTTATATTTGTAGTGTGACTTTCTGGTAAATTTTCTGTCAATTGATTAAAATTCGACATTTTCTATCACTAATATTGAGCTGGAAATTTCTTCTGAAATACTATAGATATCATATCTAAAATATGCACTATAGTATTTCAGAAGAAATTTCCAGCTCAATAAATTTTGAGCCAGATGTTTCCAAAAAAAAAGTTAAAAATTTTTCTCTTCTTCTTCTAGAACTTTAGTTCTGGAAGAAGAATAGAAAAATTATCAAAATTTTTTGAAAACATCTGGCTCAAAATTTATATGGAATTTCAAAATAGAAGCAAACATTAATGCTTATCGGGAGATGAAGCAATCATAAAGAGCTTTGATTGGAGCAGTGTCTTCTAACTTTTTGAGAAAGGCTAACCCATTTGCTAAATTTAGGCTTTATTAGAAAATTGTTATCCTTTAAAACCCCTTTATAACAAAATTTCAATTTAAATGAATTAAGAAATAAATCCTTCATAACAATTTTTCGGGAAGTTTGTTTTGAAAAATGTTATTCTAAACAAGCATATTATTCAGGGTCCCTAAAGGTGCATAGTTTTTTATTGTTAGCAATCAAAAACAAATTGGTATAAATCCCATGGTTTTTATTAATTATTTGTCAAACATTTCTATTGAGTTTTAAAGGAAGTTAAGTCAAGAAGTTTTCTGACAACAGAAGAAACGATATCTATGCTAATCTTCAACGCTCGCGAAGAAATGTCATAGTAGTTTGTTTGGTGTTCAACCCAAAATTTTTATATATTTGAAGCCTTTTTTTGTCTGCAAAAATCCTTCTTTCGCGAAACTCAAATCTGGCGCAACTTTTGGATTATGGTCTACTTATATTAAGCAGTTTGATTGCATAGTGTCGATAAATTGAAAAATGGTGGGTTTTCAGCAGTGGTATTTCAGAATCATTTATTACTCCAGTTATGCAGTTGATTTTATCTGAAAACAGAAAAACTTTTTTACTGTCGAATTTCCCGAAATAACGATATCAACAATTTTTCAGACAAGGGTAAAATTGGACAAAAAATGTTTAAAAATGTTGTTCAATTCCTTCGTCAATTCATACCCTTAGCCTATTTGATCTAAGACAGTATATGTATTAAAGCAGAAAATTAATAGTTGTTCTAAAATTAATAGCTGTTTTAGTGGTTCTAATAGTGTTAGATATTAGTTCTTGAAAAAGAATTGAAAAAGTACAAACTTTTTTGAAAACGTCTTGATCAAAATCTATATGGAATTTCAAGATGGAAGCAAACTCTATATCTGGTGGAACTCCATTTCATGATGGAAGCAATTGTGACTGCAGTCACAATTGCTTCCACCTTGAAATGGAGTTCCACCAGATATAGAGTTTGCTTTATGTAAATACGCAAACTCTAAAAGTTTTTATGCAAATAAGCTGTTTCAGTACTGGTTTTACAAAATAAAATGGAGATACTCAGGTTCAGTACTGAAATACTCTGGGTGGTAAGCCCGGGTGAATACGCAGTTGGCATCAGAAAGATCTTGCATGCTCATTTTGGATGCCTCAATTCAGACATTATCTTTGATCTGATGCCGACAATTTTTTTTGTTTGAGATGTCTGAGATTTTTTTTGTTTGAGATGTATGAGATCAGTTATTTGTATAGCGTGTTCAACTATGGTTAGGAAATCAGCCGAGCAGCAGCATAATTTTTTTTCATTTTAAGCGTTCTCATTTAAAATTTTTGTGTATTTTAAAAGTTATAATTGGGTTGTGTCCGTGCTTAATTTTCAGCACATTTTGGCTCAAAAAAGGAAATCATTTAACCACATCTCGGTGAAAAAGCCTTCATCTTCAATATGACATTACAGCAGATATTTGTCAGCATCTCAGTGCAACGCGGCACCCATAGGCTAACCGGAAGCAATCAAAAATTACTGTTGATAACTAATTAACTACTTTCTTCAATTTTTCCATAAAGCATATTAACAACTTCTTATAATAGCATAAAGTAAAAAAAAATCTCAAAAGTCAGAAAAACTCTTACGTAAGAGAACTTCTCAGAGCCAGCACCACATTATTTGTTGTGCAGCTTTTTTTTGCTTGAAGAAGTTTTTCACAGCCACATAATTTCTCAAAAATTTAATAATAATAATAAATTGTTCGTAGTGCCGTTGTCATAAAATATTAGCAAGAAAATACATACATTGTACAAATACAATCGGTTACAATTGGTTACACTACAAGGTCGCCGTTAAACCTATCTGGATTTCGAGACTATCTTGATAGTTTTCAGTTATACAACGTGTATATCAATTTCACATAATTGTATAACAATGTGTTACACAATTCCAAAAAAATTGCGTCAATTAATAGAATAAATAAGTTTACAGTTGATGCCTTTGCTACATTTTTTACTCTTCTTACAAACAAGCAGATATTTAAAAACTGCTCGCTTTTCATTATAAATATTCCATTATAGCAATAATTTTCTTACATAAATTTGCTTTAGAAAACATCATTTCTTATCGTTATGCAATAAAATAAGAAGTGTGCTCTAAAAATGCAACTAAAAACGAAGTTTTTTTTACTCCTAGGGGAGTGAATGGTTTAGGTATTTTTTTCCTGAGTTTTCGATTTAAAATATGAAAATTTGAAATTAAAGATATCTCTAGTTGAGGTGAAGCGTTTGTTTTTACCAAATGTACCGTAAAAGTGATTCATTTAGTCTTCCATTAGAAGCAGAACAACATTTGACTATCAGCTAAATGGCAAAAATAAAACTATAAAAATTTGTGCTAGAGTAATCAAATCGCTGACTTTAGAACATTTACAAATAGAGAAGATAATCTGCTCAATAATACTTTTGGTTCCAAAAGTACTCCATTTTATGTCTGCAGGAAGTGCAGTGACGCTCTGATTGGTAATTCTACGTTGTCTTTTTTGTCATGAAAATTTCCCTTTTTGCTAGTTTGCAAGCAAGGAAAATTAGTATCTATGTAGATATAACTAATGAAGAAAACCATGGAGCAGGCCATTATTAATAAATATTGGACCAACGACTAGTTCTAACTTTTTTAAGATGCAGAACAATTTGATTTTAGTGGCACGTAGTTCAAAATTTTCAGTGCCCTAAAATTGCGAGTTAATCTCTTTTTTATGAAGTGCAAAAGAAATAGAGTCAAAACAAACTTTGTAAAGAAATTCTTAGCAAAAAACTAAAAGCTGCTGCAAAAATAGTTCTCAATGCTAGCATAACCTGGCAATGCCATTAAAATAATCTAGGATTTTTGATAATAAGTCATTTTTTTGAAATTGAAAACATAATTTCGTGCTAAATAAAATTAAAGAAATGTGTAGTTGAAATTTGGTAACCTTTGTTTCGCTGATGATAACAAAAAAGGACAAAGAGAATTTCTGATGAAAACTTTGTAAGAATAATGTTACCATTCCCTGTAATGGATTCCAAAGATGCTGCAGGCCTGGTAATTTTCCTCCTATTCCTTTCATAGTGAACTTTTGGGGCTAAAAAATAAAATATAAAATATAAAAAAAATAAACATTATACTGCTGAGAAACATTCAATGGTCTGTTCGGGTTTCATCAAACTGTGTACTTGAGACGCTTAATCTTAATTAACAAAAGTTTTGACCACGGAAAAATTGCCATTCTTTTATGATGTTATTTAGCAACAGAAAGAAGATATAATGTAAAGTCATAGTTTATCTAGTTAAAAATTTTCCAGGATAATTAATTATTGCTATTGTCCCAATTTTTTGTCTTTTAAGATTTTCGGCAAATTTAGTTTCAACTTTTTTTCAAAAGCAAGAAGGTGTGTGTGCAACGCAGACCTTTTGATCCTTAGAATTTTCAATTTCTTAATGCATGGTAGATATAAAAGTCATCGTGATTCCCGTAGACTTTAGTTTGATCATCTTCGAATTTCAAATGCAATTTGCCAAGGATAGTCTTGTGGTAAACTTGAAACTATCCATCAGTTTTTAGATAAGCAGTGCCAAAATGCGATCAAACTCACATCTTTGGTCAAATTGTGACCCAAAACAACCCCACTTACCACAGTGATCCAATAAAAGTGTAATCGTTTTCTCCAATGAAACTGTAATCGTTTTTTGTTTTTTGGAGAAAAGTTGGATCAAGAGAACAAATGCATTGCTTGATTTTCCTCTTGTTCAATTATTTCTTTTATACTTACAAAAATGATGTTTCACAAAAAAATTTTTGTCCGATTATGTTTTTCATCTCTTCTGCAGATTTCAAAATAAGTCTTCTGTTTTCCCCAAAATCAGCTGAAACCCTGAGCTCTTATTTTTAAATTCAATGAAAGATTGGCAAGATTCCTTTTCCTGTATTTTGATATTATCTTTCAAGCAAAGCTCAAGCGTTTTTTTATTATCCGCATCGTTGCTGATTGCAAGAATTTGAATCAATTGACAATTGCAGGTAATGGTCAGGTAAAATCCTGATCCAAGCTAGAATCTATGAGTTTATGCAGAAATGGAGGAAAACAAAAAAGCATTGGTCATTTTTTCCGATCATCCCTTACATGCATGCTATAGAGGAAAAATGTCATGGCGAAAACGAACTGATTTTTTAATTGAAGGCGGGAATTTCGCAAGAAGTTCAGATGAAGCAAGTGTAGATAAAAAATAGCCAAAAATTATTAACAAATGGAACTAATTTGTCTGTTTTTAAGTTTTGTTTTGTTTGGGAGAAAAGATGAAGTTGTTAATTGAAAATCAACTTGTTTTAAACAATCAATCTTTCCGGAATAATAAATTTATGGAACAGTTTTTCTCTCATTCCAGATTAAAAAAATTTTTGAACTAAATTCTTTCTTGATTATGCGTTTCAGATACACGTAGAGCCTAGTTAAATTTTATAGGTTTATGTTTTGTTTTCTAATGTAAGTGGAGTTAAAGCCAAAAACTACAAAAAAATTACAAAAAATGGCAAAGCTCTTTGGACTTTGCTTTTTGCGAAATGCTTTTGAAAAAATCTTAGGTTCGAAATTGTATTTTATTTTCGGTAAATTTTTGAATTTCATTTTTGTCTGTTTTGATGAGTTTATTTTCAAATAAAAGATTTTGAACTTTTTACAGGCCACATTCTGTTCTTTTATTTCTCAGCTTTTATTCAAATTGCAATAACGTTTCCAGGTACTTGGTATTTTTTTAAAACTTTGTCCACGTTTTTTTTCTGTTTTCACGCTATAGTGTTGAAGTCGTGGGTTTTGTCATTGAGAACCAACATCTTCCCAAACCCTGTTCCAAAAAGAGCCGACAATGTTCTCTAACAAATTATCAAAATAATTATAAAAAATATCGGTTATCGATCACATTACCTATCACATCACCAATGCCTGCACCTTCAATTAGTCTAAAGTTCACTACTTGAAACATAATTTCCCATGAGCCATTTTTTAGTATTGACTTTCCATTTTTCTTCTTAAATGACAGCGCGGTTTTTTTTATGCAAGTGTTTACAAAAATAGGCTTTTTTCATTATTTGAAACGTAAATAAACAACTTTAAATTCGAGTAAACACAAGTTTTAGATCGTAATGAGTTTAACGTATTGAAAATATCTTGGGTCGTTTTGGTTTTTCTTCATACAATCTTTGACATGATTTCGTTTTTTCGGAATATGGACGAAGATTTGCAAAATTTAAAATTTTTTCAGTTCTGTATTTATTCAGCATTTCCACTGGAAGTTCAATTTTGGATAATAGCAACAGTCAGTCTTCATTAAAAGTATCCCAATCTCTCAGCACATCTTTTTGTTGTCAAAAGCTTGCCAGTATTAACATAAGTATGTAAATTGTTGGTCCATGGGGAAATTGACCTCTTATACTGATGAACAAACATTCTCATTATAATCCACCTGATGTTACTCCAAAAACTGTTGGTTACAATATTTTTTTCCATCCCTTCTATGGATTTCAAACTAACCCTACAAATTCTTCCTTTTGTTCCCCAAAGTCAGCTGAAACTCTGAGCTATTAATGGTAAATTTATTGAAAGATTGGCGAGATTCCTTTTCCTGTATTTTGATTTATCTTTCAGGCAAAGCTCAAGCGTTTTGATTATCCGCATCGTTGCTGATTGCAAGAACTTGAATCAAGTGACAATTACAGGTAATGGTCAGGTAAAGTCCTGATCGAAGCTAGAATCTATGAGTTTACGCAGACATGAAGGAATACAAAAAAGCATTGGTCATTTTTCCGATCATCCCTTACATGCATGCTATAGAAGAAAAATCTAATGGAAAAAACGAACTGATTTTTTAATTGAAAGCACACCTTTTGCAACAAGTTGAGATTAAGCAAGTGTAGATAAAAAAAGCTAAATATTATGAACTAATGGAACTAATTTTTCTGTTCTGTTTCTAAGTTTTGTTTTGTTTGGGAGAACAAATGAAGTTGTTTATTGAAAATCAAGTCGTTTTTAACAATCTTTCCTCAATAATTAATTTGTAGAACAATTTATCTCTCTTTCTGGATAAAAAGTTTTTGAACTAAATTCTTTCTTGATTATGCGTTTCAGATACACGCAAAGCCCTGTTAAATTTTATGGTTTTATGTTTTGTTTTCTAATGTAAGTGGAGTTATTTCCAAAAACTACAACAAAAAATACAAAAAATGGCAAAGGTCTCTGGCTTTTGCATTTTGCGAAAAGCTTTTGAAAATATCTCAGGTTCGAAATTGTATTTTATTTTCGGTTTATTTTTCAATTTTGTTTTCGTCTGTGTTGATGAGTTTATCTTCAAATCAATGCTTTTGAACTTATTACAGGCCACATTCTGTTGTTTTAATTCTCAGCTTTCATTAGTTTAGCATAAGCGTTGCTAGGTACTTTGAATTTTCTTCAAACTTTGTCCACGTTTTTTTTTCTGTTTCCACGCTATAGAGTTGAAGTCGTGGGTTTTGTCATTGAGAACCAACATTTTCCCAAACGCTGTTCCAAAAAGAGCCGACAATGTTCTCTAACAAATTAATTAAAAAATTTTAAAAAAATATCGGTTATCTATCACATCACCAATGCTGGCACCTTCAATTAGTCTAAAGCTCACTAATTGAAACATAATTTCTCAAAAACCATCTTTCCATCTTTTTAGTATTATCTTTCCTTTTTTCTTCTTAGATGACAGCGTGGTCTTTTTATGCAAGTGTTTACAAAAATAGGCTTTTTTCTTTAGTAATTATTTGACACGTAATTAAACGACGTTAAATTCGAGTAAACCTAAGTTTTGTGTCGCAATGAGTTTAACGTATTGAATATATCTCGGGTCGTTTTGGTTTTTCTTCATACAATCTAAGACATGATTCCATTTGATCGGAATATAGACAAAGACTTGCAAAAGTTAAAATTTTTTCAGTTCTGTATTTATTCAGCATTTCCACTGAAAGTTCAATTTTGGACAATAGCATCAGTCAGTCTTCATTAAAAGTATCCCAATCTCTCAGCACATCTTTTTGTTGTCAAAAGCTTGCCAGTATTACCATAAGTATGTACATTTTTGACCCAAGGGGAAATTGGCCTCTTATACTGATGAACGAACATTCTCATTTTAACCCATCTGATGTTACTCTAAAAACTGTTGTTTACAATATTTTTTCCATCCCTTCTATGGATTTCAAACTAACCCTACAAATTCTTCCTTTTGTTCCCCAAAATCAGCTGAAACCCTGAGCTATTAATTGTAAATTTAATGAAAGATTGGCGAGATTCCTTTTTCTGTATTTTGATATTATCTTTAAAGCAAAGCTCAAGCGTTTTGATTATCCGCATCGTTGCTGATTGCAAGAATTTGAATCAAGTGACAATTGCAGGTAATGGTCAGGTAAAGTCCTGATCGAAGCTAGAATCTATGAGTTTACGCAGACATGAAGGAAAACAAAAAAGCATTGGTCATTTTTCCGATCATCCCTTACATGCATGCTATAGAAGAAAAATCTCATTGCAAAAAAGAACTGATTTTTTACTTGAAAGCACACCTTTTGCAACAAGTTGAGATTAAGCAAGTGTAGATAAAAAAAGCCAAATATTATGAACTAATGGAACTAATTTTTTTGTTCTGTTTCTAAGTTTTGTTGTGTTTGGGAGAACAATTGAAGTTGTTTATTGAAAATCAAGTCGTTTTCAACATTGTTTCCTCAATAATTAATTTATAGAACAATTTATCTCTCATTCTGTATTGAATATATCTCGGGTCGGTTTGGTTTTTCTTTATACAATCTTAGACATGACTCCGTTTTTTTGGAATATGGACGAAGATTTGCAAAAGTTAAAATTTTTTCAGTTCTGTATTTATTCAGCATTTCCACTGAAAGTTCAATTTTGGACAATAGCATCAGTCAGTCTTCATTAAAAGTATCCCAATCTCTCAGCACATCTTTTTGTTGTCAAAAGCTTGCCAGTATTACCATAAGTATGTACATTTTTGACCCAAGGGGAAATTGGCCTCTTATACTGATGAACGAACATTCTCATTTTAACCCATCTGATGTTACTCTAAAAACTGTTGTTTACAATATTTTTTCCATCCCTTCTATGGATTTCAAACTAACCCTACAAATTCTTCCTTTTGTTCCCCAAAATCAGCTGAAACCCTGAGCTATTAATTGTAAATTTAATGAAAGATTGGCGAGATTCCTTTTTCTGTATTTTGATATTATCTTTAAAGCAAAGCTCAAGCGTTTTGATTATCCGCATCGTTGCTGATTGCAAGAATTTGAATCAAGTGACAATTGCAGGTAATGGTCAGGTAAAGTCCTGATCGAAGCTAGAATCTATGAGTTTACGCAGACATGAAGGAAAACAAAAAAGCATTGGTCATTTTTCCGATCATCCCTTACATGCATGCTATAGAAGAAAAATCTCATTGCAAAAAAGAACTGATTTTTTACTTGAAAGCACACCTTTTGCAACAAGTTGAGATTAAGCAAGTGTAGATAAAAAAAGCCAAATATTATGAACTAATGGAACTAATTTTTTTGTTCTGTTTCTAAGTTTTGTTGTGTTTGGGAGAACAATTGAAGTTGTTTATTGAAAATCAAGTCGTTTTCAACATTGTTTCCTCAATAATTAATTTATAGAACAATTTATCTCTCATTCTGTATTGAATATATCTCGGGTCGGTTTGGTTTTTCTTTATACAATCTTAGACATGACTCCGTTTTTTTGGAATATGGACGAAGATTTGCAAAAGTTAAAATTTTTTCAGTTCTGTATTTATTCAGCATTTCCACTGAAAGTTCAATTTTGGACAATAGCATCAGTCGGTCTTCATTAAAAGTATCCCAATCTGTCAGCACATCTTTTTGTTGTCAAAAGCGTGCCAGTATTACCATAAATATGTAAATTGTTGGTCCATGGGGAAATTGACCTCTTATACTGATGAACAAACATTCTCATATTAATCCATCTGATGTTACTCTAAAAACTTTTGTTTACAATATTTTTTTCCATCCCTTCTATGGATTTCAAATTAACCCTACAAATTCTTCCTTTTGTTCCCCAAAGTCAGCTGAAACCCTGAGCTATTAATTGCAAATTTAATGAAAGATTGGCCAGATTTCTTTTCCTGTATTTTGATATTATCTTTCAAGCAAAGCTCAAGCGTTTTGATTATCCGCATCGTTGCTGATTGCATGAATTTGAATTAAGTGACAATTGCAGGTAATGGTCAGGTAAAGTCCTGATCGAAGCTAGAAGCTATGAGTTTACGCAGACATGAAGGAAAACAAAAAAGCATTGATCAATTTTCCGATCATCCCTTACATGCATGCTATAGAAGAAAAATCTCATGGCGAAAACGAACTTATTTTTTAATTGAAAGCAAACCCTTTGCAACAAGTTGAGAGTAAGCAAGTGTAGATAAAAAGAGCCAGATATTATAAACTAATGGAACTAATTTTTCTGTTCTGCTTCTAAGTTTTGTTTTGTTTGGGAGAACGAATGAAGTTGTTTATTGAAAATCAAGTCGTTTTTAACAATTTTTCCCCGTTAATTATTTTTAAAGAACATTTTATCTCTCATTCTGGATAACAATTTTTTGAACTAAATTCTTTCTTGATTATGCGTTTCAGATACACGCAAAGCCCTGTTAAATATTATGGGTTTATGTTTTGTTTTCTAATGTAAGTGGAGTTATTTCCAAAAACTACAACAAAAAAATACAAAAAACAGCAAAAGTCTTTGGCTTTTGCATTTTGCGAAAAGCTTTTGAAAATATCTCAGTTCGAAATTGTATTTTATTTTCGGTTTATTTTTCAATTTTGTTTTTGTCTGTTTTGATGAGTTTATCTTCAAATCAATGCTTCTGAACTTATTACAGGCCACATTCTGTTGTTTTCTTTCTCAGCTTTCTTTAGGCTAGCATAAGCGTTGCTAGATACTTTGAATTTTCTTCAAACTTTGTCCACGTTTTTTCTTCTGTTTCCACGCTATAGAGTTGAAGTCGTGGGTTTTGTCATTGAGAACCAACATTTTCCCAAACCCTGTTCCAAAAAGGGCCGACAATGTTCTCTAACAAATTAATTGATAAAATTATTAAAAATATCGGTTATCTATCACATCACCAATGCCGGCACCTTCAATTAGTCTAAAGCTCACTACTTGAAACACAATTTCTCATCAACCATCTTTCCATCTTTTTAGTATTATCTTTCCTTTTTTCTTCTTAAATGACAGCGTGGTCTTTTTATGCAAGTGTTTAGAAAAATAGGCTTTTTTCATTAGTAATTATTTGACATGTAATTAAACAACGTTAAATTCGAGTAAACCTAAGTTTTGGGTCGTAAGGAGTTTAACGTATTGAATATATCTTGGGTCGTTTTGGTTTTCTTCATACAATCTTAGACATGATTCCGTTTTTTTTGAATATAGACGAAGATTTGCAAAAGTTAAAATTTTTTCAGTTCTGTATTTATTCAGCATTTCCACTGAAAGTTCAATTTTGGACAATAGCATCAGTCAATATTCATTAAAAGTATCCCAATCTCTCAGCACATCTTTTTCATTCTCATTTTAATCCATCTGATGTTACTCTAAAAACTGTTGTTTACAATATTTTTTTCCATCCCTTCTATGGGTTTCAAACTAATCCTTCAAATTCTTCCTTTTGTTCCCCAAAGTCAGCTGAAACCCTGAGCTATTAATTGTAAATTCAATGAAAGGTTGGCGAGATTCCTTTTCCTATATTTTGATATTATCTTTCAAGCAAAGCTCAAGCATTTTGATCATCCGCGTCGTTGCTGATGGCAAGAATTTGAATCAAGTGACAATTGCAGGTAATGGTCAGCTAAAATCCTGATCGAAGCTAGAATCTATGAGTTTACGCAGACATGAAGGAAAACAAAAAGCATTGGTCATTTTTCCGATCATCCCTTACATGCATGCTATAGAAGAAAAATCTCATGGCAAAAATGAACTGATTTTTTAATTGAAAGCACACCTTTTGCAACAAGTTGAGAGTAAGCATGTGTAGATAGAAAAAAGCCAAATATTATGAACTAATGGAACTAATTTCTCTGTTCTGTTTCTAAGTTTTGTTTTGTTTGGGAGAACAAACGAAGTTGTTTATTGAAAATCAAATCGTTTTTAACAATCTTTCCTCAATAATTAATTTATAGAACAATTTATCTCTCATTCTGGATAAAAATTTTCTGAACTAAATTCTTTCTTGACTTTGCGTTTCAGATACACGCAAAGCCCTGTTAAATTGTATGGGTTTATGTTTTGTTTTCTAATGTAAGTTGAGTTATTTCCAAAAACTACAACAAAAATACAAAAAATGGCAAAGGTCTTTGGCTTTTGCATTTTGCGAAAAGCTTTTGAAAATATCTCATGTTCGAAATTGTTTTTTGTTTTCGGTTGATTTTTCAATTTTGTTTTCGTCTGTTTTGAAGACTTTATCTTCAAATCAATGCTTTTGAACTTATTACAGGCCACATTCTGTTGTTTTAATTCTCAGCCTTCATTAGGCTAGCATAAGCGTTGATAGATACTTTGAATGTTCTTCAAACTTTGTCCACGTTTTTTTTTTCCACGCTATAGAGTTGAAGTCGTGGGTTTTGTCATTAAAAAGTGACATTTTCCCAAACCCTGTTCCAAAAAGAGCCGACAATGTTTTCTAACAAATTAATTAATAAAATGATTAAAAATATCGGTTATCTATCACATCACCAATGCCGGCACCTTCAATTAGTCTAAAGCTCACTACTTGAAACATAATTTCTCAAGAACCATCTTTCCATCTTTTTAGTATTATCTTTCCTTTTTTCTTCTTAGATGACAGCGTGGTCTTTTTATGCAAGTGTTTAGAAAAATAGGCTTTTTTCATTAGTAATTATTTGACATGTAATTAAACAACGTTAAATTCGAGTAAACCTAAGTTCTGGGTCGTAAGGAGTTTAACGTATTGAATATATCTTGGGTCGTTTTGGTTTTTCTTCATACAATCTTAGACATGATTCCGTTTTTTTTGAATATGGACGAAGATTTGCAAAAGTTAAAATTTTTTCAGTTCTGTATTTATTCAGCATTTCCACTGAAAGTTCAATTTTGGACAATAGCATCAGTCAATATTCATTAAAAGTATCCCAATCTCTCAGCACATCTTTTTGTTGTCAAAAGCTTACCATTATTACCATAAGTATGTAAATTGTTGGTGCATGGGGAATTGACTTCTTATACTGATGAACAAACATTCTCATTTTAATCCGTCTGATGTTACTCTAAAAACTGTTGTTTACAATATTTTTTTCCATCCCTTCTATGGGTTTCAAACTAATCCTTCAAATTCTTCCTTTTGTTCCCCAAAGTCAGCTGAAACCCTGAGCTATTAATTGTAAATTCAATGAAAGGTTGGCGAGATTCCTTTTCCTATATTTTGATATTATCTTTCAAGCAAAGCTCAAGCATTTTGATCATCCGCGTCGTTGCTGATGGCAAGAATTTGAATCAAGTGACAATTGCAGGTAATGGTCAGCTTAAATCCTGATCGAAGCTAGAATCTATGAGTTTACGCAGACATGAAGGAAAACAAAAAAGCATTGGTCATTTTTCCGATCATCCCTTACATGCATGCTATAGAAGAAAAATCTCATGGCAAAAACGAACTGATTTTTTAATTGAAAGCACACCTTTTGCAACAAGTTGAGATTAAGCATGTGTAGATAGAAAAAAGCCAAATATTATGAACTAATGGAACTAATTTCTCTGTTCTGTTTCTAAGTTTTGTTTTGTTTGGGAGAACAAATGAAGTTGTTTATTGAAAATCAAATCGTTTTTAACAATCTTTCCTCAATAATTAATTTATAGAACAATTTATCTCTCATTCTGGATAAAAATTTTCTGAACTAAATTCTTTCTTGACTTTGCGTTTCAGATACACGCAAAGCCCTGTTAAATTGTATGGGTTTATGTTTTGTTTTCTAATGTAAGTTGAGTTATTTCCAAAAACTACAACAAAAATACAAAAAATGGCAAAGGTCTTTGGCTTTTGCATTTTGCGAAAAGCTTTTGAAAATATCTCATGTTCGAAATTGTATTTTGTTTTCGGTTGATTTTTCAATTTTGTTTTCGTCTGTGTTGATGAGTTTATCTTCAAATCAATGCTTTTGAACTTATTACAGGCCACATTCTGTTGTTTTAAATCTCAGCCTTCATTAGGCTAGCATAAGCGTTGATAGGTACTTTGAATGTTCTTCAAACTTTGTCCACGTTTTTTTTTGTTTCCACGCTATAGAGTTGAAGTCGTGGGTTTTGTCATTAAAAAGCAACATTTTCCCAAACCCTGTTCCGAAAAGAGCCGACAATGTTTTCTAACAAATTAATTAATAAATGATTAAAAATATCGGTTATCTATCACATCACCAATGCCGGCACCTTCAATTAGTCTAAAGCTCACTACTTGAAACATAATTTCTCAAGAACCATCTTTCCATCTTTTTAGTATTAAATGACATTCCTAAATGACAGCGTGGTCTTTTTATGCAAGTGTTTACAAAAACAGGCTATTTTCATTAGTAATTATTTGACACGTAATCAAACAACGTTAAATTCGAGTAAACCTAAGTTTTGGGTCGTAATGAGTTTAACGTATTGAATATATCTTGGGTCGTTTTGGTTTTTCTTCACACAATCTTAGACATGATTCTGTTTTTTCGGAATATGGACGAAGATTTGCAAAAGTTAATATTTTTTCAGTTCTGTATTTATTCAGCATTTCCACTGAAAGTTCAATTTTGGACAATAGCATCAGTCAGTCTTCATAAAAAGTATCTCAATATCTCAGCACATATTTTTGTTGTCAAAATCTTGCCAGTATTACCATAAATATGTAAATTGTTGGTCCATGGGGAAATTGACCTCTTATATGATGAACAAACATTCTCATTTTAATCCATCTGATGTTACTCTAAAAGTTGTTGTTTACAATATTTTTTTCCATCCCTCCTATGGATTTCAAACTAACCCTACAAATTCTTCCTTTTGTTCCCCAAAGTAAGCTGAAACCCTGAGCTATTAATTGTAAATTCAATGAAAGATTGGAAAGATTCCTTTTCCTGTATTTTGATATTATCTTTCAAGCAAAGCTCAAGCGTTTTGATTATCCGCATCGTTGCTGATTGCAAGAATTTGAATCAAGTGACAATTGCAGGTAATGGTCAGGTAAATTCCTGATCCAAGCTAGAATCTATGAGTTCACGCAGACATGAAGAAAAACAAAAAAGCAGAGGTCATTTTTCCGATCATCCCTTACGTGCATGCTATAGAGTAGAAATCTCATGGCAAAAACGAACTGATTTTTTAATTGACAGCACGAATTTCGCAACAAGTTCAGATGAAGCAAGTGTAGATAAAAAAAGCCAAAAATTATGAAGTAATGGAACTAATTTGACTGTTCTGTTTTTAAGTTTTGTTTTGTTTGGGAGAACAAATGAAGTTGTTAATTGAAAATCAGTTCGTTTTTAACAATCTTTCCTGAATAATTAATTTATGGAACAATTTATCTCTCATTCTGGATAAAAATAATTTTTGAACTAAATTCTTTCTTGATTATGCGTTTCAGATACACGCAAAGCCTTGTTAAGTTTTATAGGTTTAGATTTTGTTTTCTAATGTAAGTGGAGTTTTTTCCAAAAACTACGACAAAAAATTACAAAAAATGGCGAAGGTCTTTGGTCTTTGCCTTTTGCGAAATGCTTTTGAAAAGATCTCAGGTTCGAAATTGTATTTTAGTTTAGTTGTTTTTTTCAATTTTGTTTTCGTCTGTTTTGATGAGTTTATCTTCAAATCAATGCTTTTGAACTTATTACAGGCCACATTCTGTTGTTTTAATTCTCAGCTTTTAATAGGCTAGCATTAGCGTTCCTGGTACTTTGAATTTTCTTCAAACTCTGTCCACGTTTTTTCTTCTTTCCACGCTATAGAGTTGAACCAACATTTTCCCAAACCCTGTTCCAAAAAGAGCCGACAATGTTCTCTAACAAATTATGAAACTAATTATAAAAAAATATCGGTTATCTATCACATTACCTATCACATCACCAATGCCTGCACCTTCAATTAGTCTAAAGTTCACTACTTGAATCATAATTTCTCAAGAGCCGTCTTTTTAGTATTATCTTATTATTTTTCTTCTTAAATGACAGCGTGGTCTTTTTATGCAAGTGTTTACAAAAATAGGCTTTTTTCATTAGTAATTATTTGACACGTAAATAAACAACGTTAAATTCGAGTAAACCTAAGTTTTGGGTCGTAATGATTTTAACGTATTGAATATATCTTGGGTCGTTTTGGTTTTTCTTCATACAATCTTAGACATGATTCCGTTTTTTTTGAATATGGACGAAGATTTGCAAAAGTTAAAATTTTTTCAGTTCTGTATTTATTCAGCATTTCCACAGAAAGTTCAATTTTGGACAATAGCATCAGTCAGTCTTCATTAAAAGTATCCCAATCTTTCCGCACTTCTTTTTGTTGTCAAAAGCTTGCAAGTGATGCCATCAGTATGTAAATGGTTGGTCCATGGGGAAATTGACCTCTTATCCTGATGAACAAACATCCCCATTAATGCATCTGATGTTACTCTAAAAATTGTTGTTTACAACAGTACAAAAGAACCTCATATTGCAAAACAGCCAAATTGAGACTGAGATAGATCAAAAATTTATCCAGGCTATGAAAACTTCCGCTGGTTGAAAGCATGAACGACCTTTACGATTTCGAACATTCGCTCTTCAAAGTTGGAGCCTACTCTTCTCTTGTATACGTGAGTCTAATGTCTTTCGTTATGGATTTAATTATTTATTTAGAAAACTTAGCTTTCTGTAGTGAAATAATTTTGCTATAAACAAACATTAGCCTATTTTGGCGCATCATGCACCATGCGCAAGTTTTCTAATTCATTTTATCACACTTTCTCTAGCTAGAGAGCACAGAAAGGAAATCCGTTGATACTACAGAAAAATGTTTTGGAAATCCAAACTCTGATTATTGCACCAGCCAAATTATCATACGCGTTATTTCGTATAAATTCCTCGTCATTCCCAAAAAGTTCCTTCAAAAGTTGAGGTACACTTTTTAAGGCACTGACTATAACCAAACTTTTAAACTCAAAGTTACAGCAGAAACTGAATTGCAAAAAAATGAAAAAGGAAAAAAAAATGAAAAAAATAGAGTTGTTATTCCTGAGATTTTTTTCAAATGCTCACATTAATATGCAAACACTTTTATATAGCTTAGCCGTTTAATAGCGACTTAATTACAGCTCTCATATTAATTTGCTATATTTTGTGTACAGATTTGACCTCGAATGGCCCGTAAGCGATTTTCATGGCCTTCTCCTAGAGCTCGAAAACAAGCAAAAAAAATACAAGAAGAAGCACCTTGTATTATTTTCGATTACGTATATAGCAACTTCTGGCATTTATATCATGCACTGAAATCTTTTTTCATGTTTTAAAGCGCACGTGTGTTTTTTAACCTTCATCATTTTTAACCAAATTAATCGATATAACCATATCACCTTCATCATTTTTAACAAAATATTCGATATAAGTTAAAACACAAACGTGCGTTTTAAAACATTAAAAAAAGATTTCAGTTCGTGAAATAATTGCCAGAAATTGCTATATACGCAGTCAGAAGTTGACTTCCGTTGACTTTCGTCATTTCAAAAGGTCTAAGGGATCTTTTCTGTTTGTGCTCCAAGCACGTTACAGAGCAGGTGCCATTACATAGTAATTTATTATGCAAAAAAATGGCATGTGCCTCTGGGGAGTGCAAAAAATATCTACCCAATAAGCTGGGGGCACAAACGTTCAAGATCCTATTTGTGTAAGTTGCGTGTTTCAAACAAGGCCACGCGATTCTGCAGAATTCAATTCAAAATTCTACCTAAGTATCTCGAACAGCTAAATCACAGAGAGCGTCAAATGCGCAGAAATTTCAAGTGATTTGGAAACCGCTTGGCTGTTGACACCTAAATCTAAATGTTGAGGTCAATTGTTAGAATAGTATTTTTTAAAAAAATTGTCTCCACAAGATCAAAAAGCATATAATGCAAAAAATACGCAATAATGTCAATTATCAGTTTAAAGAAGTTGTTTTCGTTGGCTTCAGTTTATATGAAGGAGCTATCTGGAACTTTCCCGAGAAGGAACGTTTTCCTGAGTATGTTTGTCAACATAAATCACAGCAATTTCCTCTAAAATTAAAAAAATTATGAGCAGATATAAGGAAAAACAAAAACCAAAAAAATGCATTAAAATGTACTAATGTAAGATTAATCGTCAAGTACACGGCGTAGAGATGTTCTGAAATCAGTTCAAACAGTTTATTAAGTCTGCTGTCTTCTAATCCTCTAATAATAGGTTGCTGTTTTTTGCAAAAAAATATTGACCCGACGATGGATTGTCCCATTTTTCAATATGGAGACAGCAGAAACATTTTCCGGTTTTCTGACAAGATATTTTTGGAGCATGTTTGATCTCAAAAACATTTATCTGCGTAAAAATCTAAAGGCAAATAAAAAAATATTTAAATCTGATTCTGAACAAAAATTGAGCATAAATATTTGCCTCGGTTAAGTTTAATAAAAAAAAACAATAGCTTCTTAGATGCAAAAAGCTGATCAAGTACTGCTGAACAAAACTTTTTGTCATTTTGCCGGCCAAACAATTTCTGCCGCTCACTATTGGCATTTGCCTGCGCGACATCATTTCTCACACTATCTAGCATGAGTTTGTGTCCATTGTGTAATTATAGATTTTGATCATACGTGACTTACCTCACTGAACAAATTGAAGCTGTTACTTTTAATTACCGTTTCTTTTATGTTAACTGTTAATTTTAAAGTAACCCATGAAATGAAGTGAAATTACATGAGAGAATAGGCCCTAATAAATCAATTTCTGCACAATATAAACATAAATTTTATGGCTCTGTATCTGTTTCTACGCATGCAGTTTTGTTTCACAGTTATGTTTTGACATAAAAAAGCAATTGCCAAATATGAATGAAGATTCGCTCAATCCAGAAAACTTTTATTCTAATGAAATATTGTTTTTAATGATACATGCAGTAAAACAAAACACAAAACTTTGATTTTGATCTGACGTCATTTTGTGGCGACTACAGATGAATACTTTTTTTTAATGTTTTAGCGGCTCAGTTTGCTTTGTGCTACAACTTTCATGCATTTTTTGTTTATTTGGTGATTGAATGAAGTATTAACATCCAGCGATTAGAGAGAAACGTAATTCGCAAAAAATATTTTGTTTTAGGTGCTAAATAACTGTGCAGTGTGTCTTTTGAGTCTGTATGTGCTTGTATCCTTTCTGTTTGTTCCTGAACTGAGGTCACCTCAGTACTACTTGATTGGGCTACAAAGCAGCATTGAGTTGGTATCTGCAGCGGTGAAAACTTTTGTTGAACTTGAAAAGTACAGAGCTCTGTACTACTACGTGTGCGAATACCCACAAGTCAACATACGGTCATCATTTCAGATAGAAATTTTGTTAATATAAGTATTTTTTGCTTGACCCAAGGTTACCCTAAGTTTTACGTGCAGATTAAAAGTTGCTAATGGATGCAACGTTGTCGACGATCATGGTCCCTTAAGTATTTGTGATGTAAGGCCGGTGTTAACAAAAGTCGAGATAACGATTTGTCATGGGTCATTTGATTCGAGACTGGTTCTCTCAGAGCACTATATAGTTTGCACGACTATTCTCCTTTCATAATCCGATGCCTTGGCCTGGGTAACCATTACAATAAATTAAATGTTTTTTAAAAATTATTTCTATTCCTTTTTTTCTACATCTACTGAATTTGAGATATATGTCAATACAAGGGAGTGAATATTGTTCAAACGTCGCTCATCCGCATTCTTTGCTCAATTTTCTATAAGATGAAGCAGAGATTAGATTATGTTTTGTAATTTGAAATTGTGTTTTATAATTTGAAAGAGTAGTTCATGTTTTGTAATTTGAAATCTGAGGAACTATCAGAATTTGTACACTCTGAAAACTGCCTAGGTAAATTTACGTGCAACTTTTGCAGGTAAGCAAAATTGGAGGTAATAATTCCTGCAAAATCATCTGCAATGACACGTGCAACTCACCTAGAATGCATTAACTAGAATTTACCTGCAAACTCAAAACAACAATATTACCTGCAAACTCAAAACAACAATATTATATTACACAAGTAGATTTTGACGTGAAAAACTCTGATTGTAGTGTAGGTTTTAATTCTCATTGGACGATTAGAATGTTAAGAACTAAATCCGAGCGGAAAACTACAAAACTTTAGCAGAAATTATTTTGCCCTATCAGCTATATCCTGGATGTCCTTGCTGTGGGCAAAATAAGAATTTTAGTCATGCTCCTCTCAACTTTTAATTTTTGTTTGCATTATAAATTGGCTTCTCAAATAACAATGAAAGTTACCCTCCTAGAATTTTGCCCGCAAACAATGTTATAGGTAGTTAATCCTGCAATTTGCATGTTATAACTGCAGGTAGAATTATGGTGAAATTTCGTTTTGCAGGTAATTTTTCTAGACAATTTTACCTGCAAATTTCATGAAAGGTTTGCAGGTATAATTACCTAGGAAGTTTTTTACAGGTAAAGTTTTAGCTTAATTTGCCTGCACCTTACCTAGAATTTGAGGGTATTTTAACCGAAAAAAATACCTGCGAAAAGAGTTTCCTATTTAACTCTACCGGCAATTCTTTCAAGCAAATTGCAGGTAGAACTATCCAGTAAATTTGTTTGCAGGTAAAATGTTAGAAGTTTAACAATGCAGTTTCTAGGTAAATTGAGCAAATTTACCTAGAAGTTAGTTGAGATTGATTGCAGGTAGTTTCTAGGCAGGTTTCATTAAAGAACAACTTACTTGCAAATTCTAAGTAAATTTACCTGCGTTTTATAATAGAAACTTACCTGAAAAATTTTTACAGTGTAGAACTGCCTGCAAATTTAGAAAATCATGTGGTTGAAAAGAAGTGAAGCTATATTTCGTTTTCTCAAGCGAAAAAGAAACAATTTTACAAAGAATACACATAGATGTGCAAAGAATTTAATTGGTTCAATGGAATTCAGCCCCTCTGCAAACAAACTTTTTAAACTGGAATCTGTAAATGAAAAAATAGAAAACAATTGGTATAATAGAGGAAAGACGCCTTTACATCGGAATGAAAAATTTTGTGAAAAAAAGTCACCGATTAAACACGATCGCTCTTACTCCTCCTCAGATTGTAATAGGTTTACTGTTATAGTCGGCCGATAAACTGATGCGGCCTAAATGGCTTACAAAAATAAAATTGGAAAAACCTGTAATTGGTCCAAACAAAATCAGTACGAGAAAAGTATGTAGATTTGACAAAAAATGACGCTAAATATGAAAAAAACTGTAAAGTGTCAATTTTTTGCAAAAATGTTTAATCTCAGTAACACTCCACTGGAAGTATTCTATGCTTGATTGCCCTTATAATGACAAAGTATTCCAACCTCTAAAATAAATATTTTGTCCACCCAAAAACTGAACGAAATATTACGGGCGTCTACTGTACCAACTTTATTAAGATTACTCGTTTTTATTACTAGATTTCATTTTTCTTCTGTTAAAACAAAATGTGTGTGAAACATGCTTTTGAATGTTGCGGACGAAATGCGGTGATCTTTAAGGAAATTCCAATTAGTGTTTTTCATTTTTAAACTGGAAAATGAAATGTGAAAACTGCTTTTCACCATGAAATGTGAAAACTGCTTTTCACCGCCAAATATTTTTGACGGAAGGGTGTTCCACAATGAACTGTGTGGCGGAATAATTGTAGTATATTGCCTTATTTAATAGTCTTAATTAAAACATCAAGTTGTAAAATTGATTGACAAAAGGATAAAAAGACTAAAATTTGTGAAATGCCTTTAAAGTCGAACGTAATTACTTTTCACATTTAATTGACCCTATTTTTCATTTTAAGGCGCTCAATTGTTTTGTGGAAATCACTTTCACATTGAACGGAAGTTGGCACCTGAAAAAGCCAGCCATTTTCTTAGGAATATTTTTTTTCGGTACCCGCGGACAAGCATAATAAAAAGTTCCGTCCGTATAGTCTCTCCCGAAGCGAAGTGGGTTCGGAATAAAAATATTTTTTTTTCTGGTGATGTGTACGGATACCCTTTTGAATTTGCTAAACGACGTGCAATATTTCTGAAGTTTTTCCCTGAAATGATGCCAATCAAGTACGTGGGATCTTTTTGTTTGTAAGTTCATCATTTTGCTTCAACTACAACTTTTAATTTCCTGTCTCTGTGTCAAGCAATCAAAATTCAAAGAATTTAACCAGTTGGCTATCAATATTTTTTTTGAGTACGTGTGTTTTTGGAGGTGTTGCGTACAAAAATTAATGAAAGAAATCAAGTTATCATGGATCAGATAACTCCAGAACGAAAGCGACTCTGATCAGACCTTGGGTCGACAAAGTTTTTTGCGCGACTTTTGTGCGAACCGATATTTTCTACAAATTTAGTGCGAAATCTGATGACATCATTTTAGAAGATGTGTAATTTACTCAATACTCGTTAAAAAATTCAATTCCAACTGATAGGACTCAAGTTTAGTTCGAAAAAGTTAGTACTTCTTGTTAATGTTAGGGCAAAATTAATTAGCAATTTATTACCAATGTTGGTTTCAAAATGCGTTCAACCTTGATTTAGAGTGAACAAAAACAAGTGTATTAAAGTGTATTAAAATGTCAACTGAAAATATTCACACGTTGCTCTGTGATCAAGCTTCAGGGCTATATACGATCAGACACTATATGTCCAAACTTTGGTCATTGATCAGACTTTCGTACGAATGGGACTAGTAGGCCGACCAATAGTCAGAAAGCCCCAGTCTTACTTGTCAGCAACATCTTGAATTCAGCGCAGTCCAGTCTTTTTTTAATAACGAGAAGACAATTGAGGGAATCAAGTATCAGCAATTTTGTGCAGTAGTGGTCACAAGTTGAAGAAACCAAACTTCTGTATGTATGACAAAATAAGATGTACATATGACCCCGCACATTCGTTCAACTTCGAAACGAAATTATGTGAAATGCTCAAAAAGCACAACTTTAAAAATTCTCGAATTGGAACGCGTTAACATCTAGCCCCCGCCATCGAGGACAACAGCTATTTAATCCAGAGACAACGATCCGTCGTCAATCCAACCCTCACTCTATAGAGTGGCCGGGTTTCTCGCTCTCTCTGTCCCTTAAATTTTTTCATAAGTGTGGTGGACGGATCCACCCGGAGAGCCTGTAACCAAGTATCTTACCTAAATAATATGAACACTGATAAACTATATTGCATATATATATATATATATATATATATATATATATATATATATATATATATTCCTTATGGAACGAACTCTCACTCTTTTGTGGATATTATAGATTGATCATTATCACCAATAGGTGACAATGTATTGTACACTTGAGTGACAGCTATGCTAAACATTCATTAGAGAGTACCAACTGGTACTTAGTCTAAACCACGCTGAGCGTGAAAGCTGAAGGGCAGTTCTGCCTTTAGCAAAGTGAAAGATAGTTGCTAATTCAAATTTCGCACTTGCTCTTTTGTGATCAAAGTTAATCCAATACGACATGGCGCAGTCAGCAATGGCAAGATCTCCTCTTGGAGTTAACTTCTATTGGGATAATGGCCACCAACCAGAATTGGACTGGGACAAATGGTTATCAACTGTCAAGCTAGCGATTATGGTAAAGGATAATATTCAAGTAGAAAAGTTATTACAGCCAAAACCAGAAACCGAGGACCTAGATTATCCAGCTCAACCACAATATGAACCACCACAACCAGACGAGACAACGGCCGAAAGAAGGCAACGCGAACAGCGCAATCAAAAAAGGAAAACCGATTGGCAAAATGAATGCAAAACAATCGAAGAAAAAGGACCAATGGTAGATAACATCCCATGGGATGACGCAGACAATAAAGCAAAGAGCCTAATCTACCTATCATTAGGAGCACAAGCTACAAATATCTTTCACCAGCGATTCCCACACACGGATCTACAAAAATGCACCACAGACGCACTCGCTGAACAACTAAAAGAATCATTCACACAAGCAAGAAACGAAACGTTCGATAGGTTCCAGTTTTTCAGATGCCACAAAAAGAAGGAGAATCCCTCGAAGTATTCCACTCACGAATAAAGAAGCACGCAGCACTATGCAACTGGGAACACCTCGAAGAAAGTTTGGTAAAAAGTTTATTTATACAGGGAATGAGTAATCAACAAATCCAAATGGATTTACTATCTGAAGACAGAACACCGAGTGAAACACTAAACTACGCACTAGCGAGGGAAAGAGGCCAAGCCAATCAACAAAAAATGCACAATTCACAACCTTCACAATCACACACCCACACAGACAACCCGTGGTTCGAGAAAATACAATACATGAATACAATAGAGGACCAATACTACCTACCGCACAAACAGGACAAATACAAAATTGCAGAAGATGCGGAAACAAATTCCTACCCGGTCACTTAAACATATGCCCCGCGAAAAACGAAGCTTGCAGAATATGCAAAAAGATCGGCCATTTCGGAAAACTATGCAGATCAGAAATGCCACCACGCCCCACATTCAGACCACAACAACGCCAACAACAAATGAATACAGGATCACACCCCCCGCAAAGGTACAATCAGCTGGCACAAAGACAAGCACAACAAAAAATTAGAAACATAAACGAGGAAACAGAGACGGAAGAACAGACCGAAACAGATGAAACAATCGACCCAGAATCGACATGCTACATAAGAGAAATGATGGAGGACTGGCAAAATATAAACTTCATCACATCAATAATCTTCACGAAAGAAAAAGTATCAGACGTAAACAAATCGAAGAGAGGAGAATTCTGGATCAAGACAAGAACAAATAACCAACAAATATTCTGGATGTCAGACACGGGAAGCCCACGCAGCTTCATGAATATAGATAGCGCACAAAAATTACTAGCAAACAAAAAAACCTCAATAAAACAGCAAAACAAAACAATTGGAGAGTTCAGATGTTTCAAAAATAATAAAATTGACATCATCGGAACTATCCAAGTGGACATTACATCAGGCTCATCCAACGCAAAGAACTGCACAATACTACTGGTCAACAACAATACCATCAACATCATGGGGAGAGACATCATGGACCAATTGGGCCGACGCCTAACAATGACAACAACAAATAAAGATGAGAAAAATTTTTTCAATATTTCAAACGCACACCAACGAATATCCAAACGGATATTCAACAAATACCCACACCTATGCACAAGGTTGGGAAGGTCAAAGAACCACGTGGCAAAATCAATATTTAAAAAGGAATTCCAACCCACACAACACAGAGGACGAAGAATTCCACTACATCTGACAGAAAAAGTTGAAAGAGAACTCAAAAAATTAATAGACGAAAAACAAATCAAAAAACCAACAAAATGTTCCGACGAACATTTTATTAGCCCAGTAGTCATCATCGTCAAATCAGACCAATCAATAAAAATAGCACTAGACTCGAAAATATTAAACGAGCCATACACAAAAACAAATGTCAAATGCAGAGCTTAGATCACCTAATGGACAAAATAGGCATGAAAATATCAGAACTAAAAACACAAGAAGGTAAATTATACTTCACTAAAATTGACCTAAATTACGCATACAGCCAATTACCTCTCCACCCAGACACACAGAAACACTGCAACCTTAATATACTAGGAGGCAACGCGACAGGCACATACAAATTTTTAAATGGATTTTACGGACTAACAGACCTCCCGGCAACCTTTCAAAAAATGATGGACAAAACATTAGATGGACTAGATTCAACAAATGCATTTTTAGACGATATAATAATCATAACAAAAGGCAAAATAGAAAAACACGAAGAAGAAATTGACAAAACAATAAACAGACTCAACGAAGAAAACCTGGCAATAAGTTTACACAAATGCGAATTTGGTCTTAACGAAATTATATGGTTGGGATAGAAAATAAACGCAGAAGGAATAAAACCAACCAAACGAAAAACAGACGCAATTATCCAACTGGAAAATCCTAAAACACTAAAACAACTACGATCATTCATGGGCAGCATTCATCACCTAATAAAATTTATACCAAACCTGGCAACACTATCAGCACC
>NC_134472.1:15088866-15093866 GCF_964194025.1 Convolutriloba macropyga | reverse complement strand
GCCTGATATTGAACGATTGTATTAACCAAACTTTTGAGATACAACCGTGAATGTTTTGTTTCACCAATGTAGAATATGAGCTAATCTAAGGCTTTTGGCAAAACTCAAGTACGTCAAGACCGAAGATTATCACATGGGTATCGTACATTCGAAATCACTACGGTATCGTACATTCAAAATCACTACGGTATCGTACATTCAAAATCACTACGGTATCGTACATTCAAAATCACTACGGTATCGTACATTCAAAATCACTACGGTATCGTACATTCAAAATCACTACGGTATCGTACATTCAAAATCACGTTCAAAATCACATTCAAAATCACTCCCCACAATCACTAAAAAGTATGTAGGGAACAATCTGGACATAATCGATTTTGGATCTAAGCGCAGGGACCAGCAAAAATTTTTAGTTTGAGCTATAACAGTCATAAATTTTAAGAAACTTGACATAAAATAAAAAGTTTTTTTAAAGAACCATATTTTTAACGTTCGTTCCACTTTTGGTTTCAGAAAACCTCAAGTTAAGTTTTTTTGGAAAGCGTTACTCTATTATAACAATGTAGAAATAACTAAAACCTGCTTAGTTTGAGTCAATTCAGTTCCTTTGGTACACTGTACAATGGCATTGCATTGTTACAAGGATTATTATGCCAAGATAGCAAGTCAGACAATGAACTATTGGAAATTTTGATTTAATAAAAACTTTTTGGAAATTTAGATTTAATGAAAGCCAAATTTTTCTAAAACCAATTTATGATAAAAAAGTAGAACAAGTTGCAACTGTTAATTTAGTTTACACCCAATTATTTGCGCTGTTATTATGAACACTAAAATCAAAAGATTATAAACAACTGTTTGGATAGTTTGCATTTTGATTTAAAAAATTATATTGTAACTTATTTAGTTAGATTTATATAGTTTTTTGTCTCTACAAAACATTCAGTCAGGAAAATTTAAAGACTTTTCTAGAAAAGCTCCCAAACAACTATAGCCTATTATTTTTATTGATGTACAATCACTTTTGTATACGAAAGATTAATATAAATCAAGCTATTTCCTAATTGCTTACTATGCTAGCTAGCATTCATTTCGTATAAACAAACCACCCTAGTCGATTTAGGATGTTAATCTTGCAAGAATCCTGCAAGATCTTGCAAGCTTAACATCCTCTTGCAAGGTCTTGCAAGATTAACGTCCTGTTGCAAGATCTTGCAAGATTAAAAGTATTTTGCAAGAATCTTGCAAGATCTTGCAAGATTAATATCCTGTCTGGACTAGGGCAGTTTCTTTACTTGATGGTTTCCAAACTAGTTTTTTCGTGGTAATAAATCATGATTTGTAGGAACCAAACTATGCAAAATTTTCTGAATGAATTTGAGCCAATTATTAAAATCATTGTACAGAGGAACCATAAAAGTCATTCTTCTAAATATAGTGAGTAGTTTTCTTTCTAAAAACTGAAAACAAAAATTGTTTTACTGTTTTAGGTAGAAATACTTTTTATGCTTCCCTCCCGGTTTGCTTTAAACTCCCGGACGTTCCTCGCAGTGAGTTTCATTGCTGAACCATTGACTCCCAATAGTAACCATTACTGAACCAGACAGATACAAGTGTAAATGCTTCTGCCAGTCTGCCCAGAGTCGATTAAGAAACATCCCACTCTGTCCCTTTTCTTAGCAGCCTAATTTGCATCATTGGTGAACACTACACAGAACGTTTCACATCATCAGACTGTACATACAACGAACATAGCAAGTTTTGAAAATTTCGAATAGCTGACATCATGCTTAAAACTTTTAATATGGCGATACCATTTATTTCTTATTCTATCTCAAACTATACCATATATTGGTGCAATTACATCTGTGCGGTGGAAGCGGAGTTCGGAGGTGGAGGTGGGAGTCGGAGGTGGAGGCGGGGGCGGGGGTCGGAGGCGGAGGTGGAAGCGGAGTTCGGAGATGGAGGCGGAGGTGGAGGCGAGTTTAATGTGCGTGTCAGAATTAGTTGTGGTGTATTAGTTGTAGTAGTAGTAGTACAAGCTTCGGGCTTCGCCCGTGGGATGTCATTCCCAGTGTTTATTTCTCAGTCTATTTCAATTTATCTTTTTCCAGTGTCTGATTAGTAGACTCAATGCTCATCATATGTTGTGTTTTTCAGATTTTATTGAAAGTTGTTTTTGCCCTTTGTATTTGTCGATTGTTGCTATATTGTTGAAAATAGAGAACACCAAAGTCGAGTTTGTAGTACACGAATCTGTTATTGAGTGTATGGATGAGTCTGTGGTACTAGTTCTTCGGGACCCGTTGACTAATTTGGACCACGGGTACGTGGAGTTCTTTCGAGAGAACAATGGTCCCAAAATGAGAAAACGTGAATGAGAAAACATTTAAACTCTGTGAATCTGTTCATTTCCAGTTTTAGTAAACTGCATGTTTTCTTATATTCATTTCTGAATTCATTTGTAAATTCAAAACCGCCTTTTGAGTAGAGCATAATTATAGCATTGAGTAGAGCATAGCATTGAGTAGAGCATAGCATTGAGTAGCTCGTATAAATAGATTTACATGTTCTGTCTATGCCTGAGTCATAATTTGCAGAAAGAATGCTGCAAACGTGAATCCTGTGCATATAATTACCCGCTTAAAAGGCATAATGCGCATATAATTACCCGCTTAAAAGGCATAATGCGAATATAATTACCCGCTGAAAAGGCATAATGCGCAGATATTTCTCCGTAGAATAATCATGCTGGGCATAAGAATAACCGAGAAAAGATTTTATTTGTCCTGTAATTTACAATGAAATGTCTAATATATGCCATGAACAGTTAACTTGGAAGAGTAAAAAACATGATGGAGTTAAAAAGATTCAGTCCTGATTTACACTTGAAGCTAGGTCCGGGCTACAGGCCACGGTTATGTGTATGAAAAGGAAGAACTTCAGAAGTGAAAAAACAACCGAGCACAGTTGACGGCCAGATGAAACCAAACTAAATGCTACTCTATTTAAAATGGTTTTTGAAGCACTTGACACCACGAGCAAATCATTAAAACCAAGCGCCTTCTATACGCGTCTTTTATCAAAACATGCTGATGTTAAAACTGAACTAGCTCTCAATTTGTCCAAATTAATGAAATTGATACAAAAACGATTGATCCTACTAAAAAAACCAAAAATGTTTTGCGTGGGATAAATGAAAAAGGACCTTAATTGAGAAGCAACCTTAATTGAGCTGAAAATAGCTCTAAAAGTCAGTTCCTGGCATGCCTTCAGACAATTTTCCGACGAAAAATTGGCTCTTTCATATTTAACGTTGACATCTTTAGCTCGCCTGCCATCTTCGTTCATTCAGGTAAGAAATGAATTCAAAATCCCGGATTAATTTTGCAAGAAAACAAAATCTTGAAAGACTTTCAGAAGAAGAATTTCGTTATTGTAATAGTCGTGCAACAAAAATGGGAGGGTTATGTTTAGCATATTTGCAAGATTTTTAGGTCTTTGATCATTAGCGTTTTCATTGATAAAAGAAGAATCTTTTTCTTAACGTCTTTAAAAGCATTCTAAGAAAATCGATAAAATGTATGATGCCTATCTTGCACACTTATGTGCTCGATTGATCTGTAAACACACCATTTTGTAAATATCTTCTTTACAGTTGGTATTTTTGACATCCTAGGCGAGATCGGAAGAATATTTTTCGAAGAGGTAAACTTAATTACAACTCGTTGTGTTGAATTTTACCATAAATCAGATATAATCTACAAATACTAATTAAAGTCAAAACATAGAAGTTCCGTGAGCTCCCAAATGTATAAAAAACTTAATATACAAGATCTTAAAACAGGAATGGGTACTGTCATGCTATATGGTTGGGCTCTGCTCTCATTGGTTTTGTCAATAATTTTTCGTAAAAATAAAAATTGAATTATCTAGCAAAGCAGAAGGACGCAGTCTTTTCCTATCTCTAGTGATTGTCTCTATAATGGCAGTTGAGAGATATATTCTTATCTGTAGACCATTTGACGCAGAAGTTGCTCTCTCGATTAACAACCGAATGTTGACATATAAAATTGCAACTTCTATGCTGCTGTTCGTTCTAATCCTGCAGAACATTGATGCTGTCGTATCTTCACTATTAGAATTTGGATCTCCTGTTCCCTTTCAACGAGCATTATCAGCCATAAGAATTAGGATTAAATGCATCAATACATACGGTGAGACACATTGTGTCTATTTAAAATTGAACCGTGTTGGAAAATTGTTTACATCGTGGATCAAAGTATTCTCTAGAACATTTTCCATTTCGTTGATTTTATGCATTGTTAAAAGGTTGCCTAAACAGAATAAACATAATATGGAACTTTTCTGCAGTCAATTATCAAAACTTAGTTTTGATTAAATTCTAATCATTTTTCGAAGAAAAATATGAAGAAAAATGACCTACAAAAAAGAGCAAGTCTTGTATACATTTAGAGCACTGTAAATATTTTCGACGTGACATCAGAAACTAAGAACTGAAAAGGCAAACCAAACCCTTCCCAACACGAGAAACTGTCCCCCTTTTAAAGTAGGAAAATGGTGGTATGTTTGGTTTTCAAACGCAATGGAACGCAATATAAGCAAAACAAACGCAACGAACGCTCTTACGTGTTCACCTTCGGTATCGTCGGCATGTTTAGTTTTCAAACAATGGAATTAGTCCGCATGTTGGGCTTAAAACCCAAAGCAATAATTAGAAATAGATTAAAAGACAAAAAAATTAAAAAGAAGGTTGGAAAACCGTCTTTTATACGTAAAATCTTGAAAAACTTATGCAAGATCATATATGGCTTCTTAGAAACCATAGCAAGATCATACAAGAAATTTTGCATTGATTTGGATGGAACCATATATAGTCTTTGTAATGGTATCTAAGAAGGATCGTCCCGGGTAACTACCACCAAAACTATTTTCCTAAATTTAATAAAATAAGTTACTATAAAGTAATATTT
>NC_134472.1:15087747-15088843 GCF_964194025.1 Convolutriloba macropyga | reverse complement strand
TGATAAACAATACCTGAACAAAAAAATAAATAGTAATCTTTTAAAAACACCCATCTTGATTTAAATGCAGCCTATACTCATTGATGAAAGATAATTAATCGAGTGTCTGCTAATTGCCTTCTTTTGTTATTTGCTACAATAACCCCCCCCCCCCCAGAAAAAAAACAAGATCTTGGTTATGTTTAAGTTCAAGATAAATGTTCGGAACACCAGATAATTTAAACAATAAAAAAATGCTACGGAAGAAATTTTCTGAAATCCGAGCCAAGTTGTCAACGCTACAATCGCAAAACTTAAGACTGTCGGAGAACTCAATGCTCTTAAATAAGATCTACACTTGAGGCGTTGAGAAGGAATTATTAGCCTTGCCGTTTCTGTGCGTAGATCTTACATAAATCTGCGTTCTTAAGAGTAAATCGTGCATAATTTTGCGTTTAATTTAACGTTGAGTAGGCAAAGTTTTGCGTTGCATAAAACTGCGTTTCTCATTGTAGATGAATTTAGCACTTCTAAGCGTTGCTTTAGAATTTTTCAACGCCCAGAACTCTGATTGTTAGACTCGAAAAAACTATCCTCTTTTAAATGCTTGTCAGCTCCTATAACCTTAATTTTGATAAAAAAAACTTTGATAAGAACTTCATTTTATGAATTGGACTGTAACATCGCGTTTCCAATAGTGAATCTTACATAAACTTGGCCTTTGTAACTGTAAATCTTCCTATATTTCGGGATTCCGATTTTTCGTGCCTACTTAATTTTGCATATCTAAGGAGAGCATACATAACTTTGAAGTTTATAAGCGTAGTTGAAACTCAATTTATACGTATCAAAGCGTATATCTTTAATGTTTTGGCGTTTCCGAGCATAATCTTAGATTAAATCAACGCTTACTTTCATCTTCATCGTTTGTATTACATATTTTCGTGTTTAATTTAGCAATGAGAATACATAAACTCAATGTTTAGGTGTTAGCGTTGATATATATTTTAGCGTTTAGTTAAGCGTTGATCCTGTTTAAATTCAAATTTTTTGAGTTCCTCTCAACGTATTGTTTACGTTGCAGGTGACCTTAAATTTATGCAGTATTAACCAGGGT